>NC_069123.1:9745664-10073646 GCF_026914265.1 Mya arenaria | reverse complement strand
CATAATGTATTAGTCGTCAACGTTGGGTATTCACACGGCGTATTTTAAATTTGAGACAGAAAAACTGAGGCTTTGAAGTGATAACCCACCGACGCCAAAGAGAGTCCTTGCATCAATACCAAGGCAGACGCAATGTATACATACCTGCTCTACACACCACACTCCACTCCACGGTTTGCTGGCGGTGAGCGTACATGAGCCGTGCGTGGACCTTACGTAGCACACAGGGTGTGCAGCATACCGCAAGGCCTACGTACGGACACTGAAGGGACGCCTCAATGCTGTCATAATATAAAGCGCCTTTAAAACTCCTGCGTCCACAGCAATACTTTGGGTGTCCGCAAACGTCAATTGTGATTTATTATACCCTAGTGCACCCACATGAATGAATGTACAAAGCTCACGGTATAGTGCGATATCGTTTTTGGTAAACATGTAGTTCATTTCAGTCAATGGGTTTTGTGATTTAGTTTTTTTTAGATTACTTCGACGATTAACAAATAGTGCTTAGTGGTCACATTATATTTTGTCAAATGAGAAGGCAGTGTTTCTCAAGTTTTCCAATAAATTTATTTCAGTAATTCAGCAGTCAGTCGTTATTGATTTTAATTAGGTGAAGCGGTATATATAAACAGTGACCGGCCCAGTAAGTGGGTAGTTTACACCATGTAATGTAGTTCTCTTAAACTGTTAGTATATTCTTGCAAAAACTAAATGGTTATGGGACTGTGTCGCATCAAACCAATTAATTTAGTAAGTACGTACTAACAATCTTTCAGCATTACCTAAATAGCATACAATGTAATAGTTAGCGAGTATATATATATTTCCAAACTATTAAGTCGAGCGCAGACTTATGGTTTTGTAGACAAAAATAAATGCTTACTCTCTAAGTGTTCAGCGCAAAATGCTGCTCGAATGCCTTTTTATATATTAAGCCAGTGTGCATGTGTGAGCTTCTAAATATTCAATGAATAAAACTAATTAATGACTAAATGAAAATTTAACGGTTGTTTTCGTTACTTAATGGAAATGTTGCGGTTTTGTAATCTGCCAAATGGATTTTCGCTTGTCAGAGCTCCTCTAAATGTTTGATAAGGGTTTTTGTGCAATTTCCTATATAGGCTTACAATCAAAACTATTTTGAAAACTTGATAGAACAATGTCACTTTAAAATTAGCTTTTATCAGATTGGTTGTATTATTGTTACTGAAAACTATTTTCACCATCCCCAACCAACTACCTGTTTTAGTTTGGTGTGTGAAGCTGGCTGAATATACGACATTTGCTGATACCTATATCTGAATATCAAATGTCGTAAGTGTAGCCAACCTCACACAACTGTATTTGAATGTTGTAAATGTTGCTCTGAGCATTAAGATCGAATGCCCCGAATGTCGTTTAATTCCTATATTTGAGTGCCGAGTGTCGTGTGTATATCCAAACCTCACACAGCTTTTTAGACACAATCCAGAGACAAAGGTGGCATTAGCGGATTCAGGGACCCCCCCCCCCCCCTCGGCCCTTAAAATCGTCCAAATTAACTTTTTATGTTAATATGGGATAAAAAAAAAGGAATGAAAGGCGCTCAAAATGCACCAACAAATTGTTAAATTTATCTTAAGGGAGTACCCCCCCCCCCCCCCCCCCCACGTCAGCACTTTAAACCATTTTGGTTCTGATGAAGGGGCTGTTTGTCAAAATGTTGTGCCCCTAGGTTACGCACCCATCTAACGTCAATCATGGACCCGTCCCTGAGGTGTGGTGAAAAAAACAACACCTTTTTGATTGCATACTGTGTATAAGTGTTTATGTTTATTAAATAATATGTATTCATTGAAATCTATTTTTTTAATCATTCCTGACGCTTCAACCTATTAGTCACTCTTTGGTATAATTATGATGTTGTGGCCGTTTTTGTGATCGAATACAACCTCGGATGTCAATCGTAACAACTCGGCCATCTCCGGCAAGCTTCGAGATAGACATATCTTGATACTAGCCGAGGAGTTCCGATTGCCTCGGATGTATGCCGGTACATCAGTAGAAGTAGTTCGTAAAATTTTGAATTATATCAATAATTAAATTGATTGCCAGTGAAGTGTATTATTGCAATCATAATTAAGATTCACAAGAGTTATGTCATTACGTTTAACAGCTAAATTAAATTACTACGCGATCTACTTGCAGCGGACTTATACATACCGGTTTCTGAGTATGTTAACCGCCCATACCGAGGTTGTTTTCGATAGAAATGGTTGAGGATTTCCGAATGAGAATGAGTCACAGATTTATTACTTGAATTAATATAAAATGTCTCTTTTTAACATGAAGGAAATGTATGCTGATTACATATTGTTAAAAAATACCGCGCCCACTTCAAATGTTTTAATTAATAAGCAACACAAGCGTTTTGCAGGAATGGCATTACAAATATGAAGCCCTTTTCTCTTTTATCTGTAAAATCATTTCCCCACGGTCAGGTATGTGATAGAAGCATTTCATGATTATTACGGAAGTATGGGATCATTTGGTTAAATGTATTGATTGTGTAATTCCCAATGAATAAAATATCAAAAAGTAATAATTAAAGAGTTTTTAGTTGTTGGCGATTTCCGTGTCGTGCTGGTGCATTCAAATAACATTTGAAAAAGGAGTGTTAACTATTTATTTGCACTTTTTCCTGGCATGGTCATAAACCATCAATTTTCGAACACAAATATGAAACACTGCAATCTGATCTTTTGTCAGCAGTCTTGTATCACTGGTTTCCAAATATTTACGCAAAAATTAGCTCATTCCAAAACAACAAAAAATAAAAAAGTTGTTAAAACGGTCAATCTGTGAGAGTGCAGCTTGAACCTTCTGGAGCCGATGTGTAGAAACTATTTAAGTCTGTTATAACACGACTAAGCTAAACTTACTATATTTTTGTTATTCTTTAATTTGTGAATTAATTTCTTTTTTGGCAAATTTAGACTGTTTATTGAAGATATCTGTCTGAAAATAACGAAATACATGTTTTAATCAAAATCAAGTTAAAGTAAGAACTATTGTTAAATCAAATAAGCTACCTTAGTCTGTTCAGCCTTAAGAAGTTCAGGGAAAAATCAGGGCCATCCTGACAGAAAAGAGTGCATTTTATAAAATTAAGTTCATGTTTTATCCCAACTTGATAGGTTTTTAAAAATTATAGATATATATTTTCGATTAAATCAAAACTGCATCTAATGAACATTTGAAGTCAAAGTATATGCACCCACACATGTAGGTGCTTTTTTATGTCAATTATTCAAGTCGATGAGAAACCTTAATTCCATAACAACACTCCAATGGGTCGCTTGTTTGAGCACCGCCTGGGGTATGTTCTCTTGGGATCCCAACGAGATTTGTATCCAAAACTTTAATCATCATCTGTTTTTTCATACTACGTATACATATGTTGATGCTCATTGGACGAGAAACACAGGAAGGAGACGGAGTGATCTAAGACTATGTAGTAGTTAGATGGCATGTATTAAATTCTTAATGGTTAGGAAGGGGCGGAGAGACCCCAGCGAACGAGTCCTTCTTAATCATTAAGAAATTACTTCAGGTCATCTAGCTGACTTAGCATACAACCCCATTGGCTGATTCATTGTCAACGACGCAGGGAATAAGAATTCGATGTGTGGCATAAGGAGGACTTTTAAACACCCGCGGAAGTTGAAATCATTAATGATTAAGCCTAGCACTTAATGATTGCTTATCAATTTAATTGACTGAAAATAACAGCTGTATTCTAAATTAAATGTTTTGGAAATCCTTAACAATACTTCTAAAACTTCAACCACCCATTAAGATTAAACACGAATGCATATGAAGTAAATATTTATTAAAAGAGTTTTGATACTCGATAGAAAAGAAAGTTGTACAAGTTTAAGATATATAAGGGAAATATTTGAAACACATAAACGTCAAAGTGTTGTACTGGTACCATATACAGAATATCATTAGTTTATACTCCTTCACAATACGCGCACTCCTGAAAAAAGAAACATATTAAAACGACAAAAGCGTTTATTTCAAAAGTAAAACTTATCATTATTATGCTGAAACAATACTTTCTCTCGCCTTTTCTTGTTCGAGTTTGCTCAAACTTTGCTTGGAAACTTCGCGCGAGACGTCATTCTCACTTCCGCTTCCGTTGGCGACTTTCCGCTTCCGCTCGCAGCAGAGAACCGATAGTCGATAGACCAGGAGCATGACCAGCAGCGCGTTCTTCGCCGTGAAGAAAATTATGCTGTACGTGAGTATCTTCAGGGCGATCATTGCGTATAGGCGGACGGCGAGGAACGGCCCGTCCTGGAACAGGAAGTTGACGCAGATGCTCCAGACCTCCGTCTGAAACACATGTTTCACACAGCCTTCGTCCACTTCCGCTTCTTCATCCTCGTCGTCCCTCGTGAACGCCGCCGCCGCGGCCACAGCCTTCCGTGGACTGTGCGTTGACGTCAGCACGAATGTAAATTGCAAAAGGCTGATTGACCAGATGCATAATATGGCGTAAGTGAGCCCCGTGTTTTTGCGGACCGTGTTCTCTTCAAATAGCGCGAACAACTCCGTGATGTCTGATGCGATTCCGATGAAGACAAAGAGTAGCTGGGACAGTTCGCCCCTAGTGATTTCGCCCCGGGGTAGAGCCCAGCGTCCAAGGATCATCAGGTAGAGGAAGAGCTGCTCCATAATCACCACCCACGTGTCTGTTTCCAGTTCGATTGGCACCTCCAGCTGGAATAGAGTCACATAATTGTTAAAAGCGATATGTTCGATAACTACAAAACTATATATAGATGAGTCGATTTCCGTCAATCTTAGCTTATAGCCAAATTAAAAGCTGGAATAGTGACCTGAAAGTATAAATACACCAATAAAGAACAAACAAAAAGTTCAAAAGTTCCTGAGAGTAAATTACTATTTCGACATTTTATTTTTGTCAAACTGCACATTGGAAGACAACAATATCGAGATATCAAGGTATTGTCATGGGGTTACATTGTTGTTGGCGTAGTCGTTGTACAAACACCTCCAACTCGTGATATGTGCATGCAATTTGGTACACATGTTACCAGTGTCTATACGCACACATGTAACCACAACTATAACTCTGATAATCGTCTATTTCCATCAATCGACCAATTAAACCGGATGTGCATTTACGACCGCTTCCGTGGTCTTTGTCGCTCGGTGTCGTATTTTACAACCTTTTGCATATAAACTAATCATTTCAAGAATGTTCGTATCTTTTGCATCGCTCAAAACCACTAAGCAAATTTCAAATCATATTTGGCCGGTAAACCGACTAATACATCAAAGAAAAGCCATGTATCGTTTCCATGATGTATTTTTTGTTCGAATTCATTCATAAAACTTTCGACTGCAAATGTAAGTATTGTCATGTAGTGCTATTCTATAACAACAGACCGAAAAAAAAGTTGCAATACATTGTTGGCATTTATTTGTAATAGATACAGACGTAACAGCATGCATAAACTACTGACATGAAACAAAAGAAAACATACAGTAAAGCACAGAAACTGATGAAGCCATATTTGAGAGAGAGAGAGAGAGAGAGAGAGGGAGGGAGAGAGAGAGAGAGAAAATACGTTTAGCTCAATTCTTGTAAAGTACAACTTAGTAAGAGTCGAGTCTTGACATCATGAAACTGTCCATTTCTTCATCTTCTGACGTCACACAGTTTCGATGACAACCAAATAGTTCTTTAATGAACTCGTCGTTAGATATGTTTACTTCCAGTTTGTTCAATTCCGAAAACGAAGCGACACAGGTGGCGTCGCTCTGGTAACTTCCAAACGGAACAGGTGTCGAATTCTCGACGACATGGCTCCCGACGAAAGCTACGTTGAGGTCAACGGAAGTGACACTTCTGACGTCAATTCCTTCATCACTGTCGGAATCACGGGACGTCTTTATAAATGCGTGGTCAAGATCATGTGAGTCGGCGTCAGAATCTACAGTCCATTGGCAACTGTCATCCAGGAAAAATTCGCCCGATGCTTCCGATTCAGAATCGCTATCCGAATCAGTGTTTGTGTCCCAGATATACTGAAAGCGCTCCAACAACCCAGACGACATCCGACTGACGTCAGATACGTCCCCATGTCGCTCAGATACTGGAGTTTCAGATCCATCGCCGCGTTTCCTTGAGAATTTGGAGCTTGAAGATTTTGTTTCTAACATCTTGTTAGAACTTTTGAGATCACTGAAGAACTTCGCTAAGACAAACTGTTTTCCATTTAATCCTTTTTCGGATATTTCGTTCTCATTCTTGAGATGGGCAGTTTCGTCGATGGTCAAAGATACACGTCCATTGTTTCTCTTTATGACAGATTTTCGTGGCGCATTTCTGTCCCTGTTCATGAATAAGGCGTCGATGTGGCCCTCGGCGGTCAATGCTTTTAGTTTTAAACCTCCGCGCGCTCCAGCCGGTTGGGGTGTTTTCCAGTCAACAAGGAAGGAGAAATTGCGACCCTCACAGCCCCATGACCGCCACACCTTCACCACCAGCTCGCGCCCATGGACAGCCCTCAGGTGACCTGGAGTCATCTCGTGCACGGCCAACTGGGAAGGCTTCACACTTAGTCCTTCTTGATGCACGAGCATTTCTATGACGTCATCACATGTTGTGTACTTGGTAACTTTGAGCACGACCTGTTTTTCGTTGAAGTGGAACGGAATTCGGTACTTACAAAAGTCAGTAAACCCCATCTGAAAATGAATATAATTTTTATTATTTTCCACATTTATGAACGTCAATCATATGCTTATATTCTATAAAGCCCTCTAGTTTTTGTTTAATTGAAGCATTTAAGAAATTGTATTCTTGTTTATAAAGATTTAACTACTTAAATATCAGGCATTGTACGTGAAGTTTCTATGGTAAGGGATTGAAGATTTGACAAAATAAAAAAAAATGAAGAAAATATTAAGAAATTAATGTATGCTGTATAAAAATTAAAATTCATACTACTTTCAGAAATTCGAAAATTATCCTCACCTTTTTGCAGTTATCCCGTCCTGTATTTCGAATATAACTTGTGATAAAACTAAATTCAGTTGTTTTTCCGTTCGTTCGTACGTTTGTGTTATCTGACTCAAGATATGTCCTCATGTAATATTTCTGTAAGTTTGATGATCCAAAAGCAGCCCTCTGTATTCTTATACCCATTTCAGAACATTTAATTATGATTGAGTAACATGTAAATTATTGTCGTCTGCTATCAGCGTCCATCGCACGGAAGCGCGTGTTTTGTTGTCACGTGTACAAGTCAGATAAGATGAAACAAGATACTAGCTCGTGCGTTAAATTATTTAGGACAATTAGTGACAATTATCCTGTCCTCTCTTCGCGAATGAATCTTATCTTTGCCAAGGTACATCTGATTTCTGCTCTGATATATATTATGCTGTCTTTATTGCAATCAAAAATGTATGGTACATGTTAATTAAAAAATAATTTACAAAAGCCGAAAACTGCTTATCTATGATTTTCAACAAATTTATGTTTTTATATTTCTTCTTCAAAAAGTATTTGGAGTAGTTTCGTAACAAGATACTAATTTGCCATACGTATATTTTTAAATTAGGTTTTTTAATATGAATTGCAGAAAGTTAAAAAAAATCTACAAAAAACATGCAACACGGAATTCATTATTTTCAAAAGTGCATGCAACATTTGCATACTGCTAATTGGTTGTGTGAAGAAATCATATCTTTACTTGATATGCAATATATAAGCGTAAACACTACTAAAGATGAAATAATTGAATATGAACTTGATGTTCCAACATGTGTTTGTGCATGTGATGCAACAGTACCTGAATATGTATTTCATATATGTCCGTACTTCTACTTGCTTGATGTACTAGTTCTTGTACATGTACCTAATTTACTTGTACGTGCACTTGTGTTTTAAATGTGTATGTGTTTTATGCTAGAAAATAATAAACCCAGAGGTCCCTTAGTAGATGACTTTCAAAAAAAAAAACAATTTGAGAAGAAAAAAAACGTTCTCAAAAGTCGTCATTTAATGTCTATTAAAACAAAAAAATGTTAAAAAAGTATCAAGGTTCTTGTTGTCTATTTCGAAATGATGAATGTATTATATTAACATATTCACTTTTGTGACACTATATTTGCTTCTAGAAATAAATCAAGTACTGTTTACTTTAGCCTTAACGTTGTAACATTATGCATTCAAGATCAAAATATTTCTATTTTTCATAAGAAACTTTGATTATAAAAGATACGAATACTAAATTATATAAGTGACAAAACAATCCATTTCTCAAGAGGCAATATATTTAATCAAAAATACACTTGTACATTATAAATGTATTTTATCGAACAGCAATAAAAGGTGTTTCAGATTGGCTGGACACTGTATTGATGGGTAATAACAATTAAAAAAATATCCAAAGAAACAAAACTTAAGGACAAACATAAATCAAAATGTTGAAAAGAAATTCCACAAAAACGAAGTCGTTGAAGCATGTTCAAGGAATTGTACAGCAATTCTAAATTATCACACACCATACATGTTTCAATTGCAATTATAACAACGTTAAAACATATCAAAATATACATCTGTTGTTATTTCGTACAGATAGCATTCAATCCGCCGGGAGAGGACAAGATAATTGCCACTAATTGTTCTAAATAATTTAATGCACGGGCTAGTATCTTGTTCCATCTTATCTAACTTGTACACGTGTCAACAAAACACGCGCTTCCGTGCGATGGACGCTGATAGCATCAACGCTAATAATTTACAACTAACTTCAGTTAAATTAAAACGAAGGTTCGAAAACTGGGTATAAGAAGGTTGAGAGAAGTCTTCGAAGTATCATACATTCTTGTAGTTTTCAAGGAGAAACATCGAACAAACACAGATCATATTCATTAGTTTTAGGATCAAAGGATACTTCACTAGGATTTCTATTCAAAAAGGTAAGACCTTGATTCAGTCTCGTTATAGTTTTATTGTCTTATAATCAAACTATCGTATGCAAGCTTTAGAAGTTTGTTTCTTTAAATTAACTTATTTATGTATTTCTTTCTTTCTTTCTTCATCCATCAATCATCAATTTATCCATCCTCTATCTATTAATTTTAATTAATTAATTTATTTATTTATTTATTTATTTATTTATTTATTTATTTATTTATTTATTTATTTATTTATTTATTTATCCATCCATCCATCCATCCATCCATCCATCCATCCATCCATCAATTTATTTATGTATTTATTTATTTATTTATTTATATATTTATTTATATATTTATTTATTTATTGATTTATTTGTTTTCAGATGGGGTTTTCTGACTTCTGTAAGTACCGAATTCCGTTCAATTTCAATGGCAAACAGGTCGTGCTAAAGGTCACCAAGTACACAACATGTGATGACGTCATTGAAATGCTTGTCCACTTAGAAGGACTGCGCGTGCAACCCTCCCAGTTTGCTGTATATGAGATGACGTCGAATCACATGAGGGCCGCCCACGGACGCGAGCTGGTGGTGAAGGTGTGGCGGTCATGGGGCTGTGACGGTCGAAACTTCTCCTTCCTCGTCGACCGGAAGGAGGCCCGGTCCTCTGAACCGCGCAAAGGTCTGAACCTGAAAGAACTTTCCGCTGAAGGTCGCATCGACGCTCTATTCATGGCCAGGGAACAAAAGAATCCACAAAATCTTGTTATAAAGCGAAACAATGGACGTGTACCACAGTGCCCTCCTGAAACTGCAAACCTCCAGAATATGGACAAACTCTCCACACAATGTATGAATGGAAAGCAGTTTGTCTTGGCAAAGTTCTTCAGTGATCTCAAAAGTGCCAACACGGTGTTTTTGCGAAAAGCTTCTAAATCCCTTTCCTCAAGAAAACGAGGCGAAGAATCCAAATGTTCTGAGCGTTGTGGGGACGGATCTGACGTTAGTCGAACGAGCTCTGGGTTGTTGGAGCGCTGTCAGTATATCTGGGACACAAACACTGATTCGGATAACGAGTCTGAGTCGGATACATCACGTGAACTTTCCCTGGATGACAGTTGCCAATGGACTGTAGATTCGGACGTTGACACACATGATCTTGACCACGCATTTATAAAGACGTCCCGTGATTCCGACAGTGATGAAGGAATTGACGTCAGAAGTGTCACTTCCGTTGACCTCAACGCAGCTTTTGTCGGAAGCCATGACGTCGAGAATTCGACACCTGTTCCGGATGGACCTCAACGCGACCTCATGTGTAACGATACATTCACAGTCACAAACAAACCGGAAGAAAGAAAATATAGCGACGAGTTCATTAAGGAATTGTTTGGTTGTCATCGAAACCAATGTGTGACGTCAGAGGATGACGATATGAACAGTTTCATGATGTCAAGACTCGACTCTGTATAAGTTCAAGTTTAGAAGTAATGTGCTTAATGTATCTCCGTCTCTCTCTCTCTCTCTCTCTCTCTCTCTCTCTCTCTCTCTCTCTCTCTCTCTCTCTCTCTCTCTCTCTGCATTTTGTTTGACTCGATTACTGTATCCATTTAATGGATTATTATGTTTCTTTGATAACTGTGCTTTCTTATACATGATTGTGTTTCCTTGTAAATAAACACGTGCTTGTTAACGTGTTTTCTTCTTGCAAAAGAATGAGTGAGTGTTAAAACAATTTATTTTGAAAGAAAATAATCAGGGGCGTACCTAGGCATACTACAATACCATGAAATCTTTCTGTAAGATTGGTGATCCAAATGTGGGCTTTCTTACTCTTATACGGTATACCCAATTCTGAACATTTGATTATGATGGAGTTTCGTGTTTAGCATTGTCGTCTGCTATCAGCGTCCATCGTACGGAAGCACATGTTTTTGTTGACACATGTACAAGTCAAAAATGATTGAACATCAAGGACTGTTTAAATTCAGAAAGCAAATATGGTGTCACAAAAAACGAACACAACTACTGATACATCAAGTACACGTACAACTATTGAAACATTAAGTACACGTACAACTACTGATACATCAAGTACACGTACAACTACTGATACATCGAGTACACGTACAACTACTGAAACATCAAGTACACGTACAACTACTGAAACATCAAGTACACGTACAACTACTGATACATCAAGTACACGTTCAACTACTGATACATCAAGTACACGTACAACTACTGAAACATCAAGTACATGTACAACTACTGATACATCAAGTACACGTACAACTACTGATACATCAAGTACACGTACCAATACTTCAAGTGCATGTACAACTTCTGATACATCAAGTACACGTACAACTTCTGATACATCAAGTACATGTACAACTTCTGATACATCAAGTACACGTACAACTACTGATACATCGAGTACACGTACACCTACTGATACATCAAGTACACGTACAACTACTGATACATCAAGTACACGTACAACTTCTGATACATCAAGTACACGTACAACTACTGATACATCAAGTACACGTACAACTACTGATACATCAAGTACACGTACAACTTCTGATACATCAAGTACACGTACAACTTCTGATACATCAAGTACACGTACAACTACTGATACATCAAGTACACGTACACCTACTGATACATCAAGTACACGTACAACTTCTGATACATCAAGTACACGTACAACTTCTGATACATCAAGTACACGTACAACTTCTGATACATCAAGTACACGTACAACTACTGATACATCAAGTACATGTACAACTTCTGATACATCAAGTACACGTACAACTACTGATACATCAAGTACACGTACAACTTCTGATACATCAAGTACACGTACAACTACTGATACATCAAGTACACGTACAACTACTGATACATCAAGTACACGTACAGCTACTGATACATCAAGTACATGTACAACTACTGATACATCAAGTACACGTACAACTACTGATACATCAAGTACACGTACCAATACTTCAAGTGCATGTACAACTTCTGATACATCAAGTACACGTACAACTACTGATACATCAAGTACACGTACTACTACTGATACATTAAGTACATGTACAACTTCTGATACATCAAGTACACGTACAACTTCTGATACATCAAGTACACGTACAACTTCTGATACATCAAGTACACGTACTACTACTGATACATCAAGTACATGTACAACTTCTGATACATCAAGTACACGTACAACTTCTGATACATCAAGTACACGTACTACTACTGATACATCAAGTACATGTACAACTTCTGATACATCAACTACACGTACTACTACTGATACATCAAGTACATGTACAACTTCTGATACATCAACTACACGTACAACTTCTGATACATCAAGTACATGTACAACTTCTGATACATCAAGTACACGTACAACTACTGATACATCAAGTACACGTACAACTACTGATACATCAAGTACACGTACAACTTCTGATACATCAAGTACACGTACAACTACTGATACATCAAGTACACGTACAACTTCTGATACATCAAGTACACGTACAACTTCTGATACATCAAGTACACGTACAACTTCTGATACATCAAGTACACGTACAACTTCTGATACATCAAGTACACGTACAACTTCTGATACATCAAGTACACGTACAACTTCTGATACATCAAGTACACGTACAACTACTGATACATCAAGTACATGTACAACTTCTGATACATCAAGTACACGTACAACTACTGATACATCAAGTACACGTACAACTACTGATACATCAAGTACACGTACACCTACTGATACATCAAGTACATGTACAACTACTGATACATCAAGTACATGTACAACTTCTGATACACCAAGTACACGTACAACTACTGATACATCAAGTACACGTACACCTACTGATACATCAAGTACACGTACAACTACTGATACATCAAGTACACGTACAACTACTGATACATCAAGTACATGTACAACTTCTGATACATCAAGTACACGTACAACTACTGATACATCAAGTACATGTACAACTTCTGATACATCAAGTACACGTACAACTACTGAAACATCAAGTACACGTACAACTACTGATACATCAAGTACACGTACACCTACTGATACATCAAGTACATGTACAACTACTGATACATCAAGTACACGTACAACTACTGATACATCAAGTACACGTACAACTACTGATACATCAAGTACATGTACAACTTCTGATACATCAAGTACACGTACACCTACTGATACATCAAGTACATGTACAACTACTGATACATCAAGTACATGTACAACTACTGATACATCAAGTACACGTACCAATACTTCAAGTGCATGTACAACTTCTGATACATCAAGTACACGTACAACTACTGATACATCAAGTACATGTACAACTTCTGATACATCAAGTACACGTACAACTACTGATACATCAAGTACACGTACAACTACTGATACATCAAGTGCATGTACAACTTCTGATACATCAAGTACATGTACAACTTCTGATACATCAACTACACGTACAACTACTGATACATCAAGTACACGTACAACTACTGATACATCAAGTACACGTACAACTACTGATACATCAAGTACACGTACAACTACTGATACATCAAGTACACGTACAACTACTGATACATCAAGTACACGTACAACTACTGATACATCAAGTACACGTACCAATACTTCAAGTGCATGTACAACTTCTGATACATCAAGTACATGTACAACTTCTGATACATCAAGTACATGTACAACTACTGATACATCAAGTACATGTACAACTTCTGATACATCAAGTACATGTACAACTACTGATACATCAAGTACACGTACAACTTCTGATACATCAAGTACATGTACAACTTCTGATACATCAAGTACATGTACAACTACTGATACATCAAGTACACGTACTACTACTGATACATCAAGTACACGTACAACTACTAATACATCAAGTACACGTACCAATACTTCAAGTGCATGTACAACTTCTGATACATCAAGTACACGTACAACTACTGATACATCAAATACACGTACAACTACTGATACATCAAGTACACGTACCAATACTTCAAGTGCATGTACAACTTCTGATACATCAAGTACATGTACAACTACTGATACATCAAGTACACGTACAACTACTGATACATCGAGTACACGTACTTATACTGCAAGTGCATGTACAACTTCTGATACATCAAGTACACGTACAACTACTGATACATCAAGTACACGTACAACTACTGATACATCAAGTACACGTACAGCTACTGATACATCAAGTACACGTACACCTACTGATACATCAAGTACACGTACTACTACTGATACATCAAGTACACGTACACCTACTGATACATCAAGTACACGTACAACTACTGATACATCAAGTACACGTACAGCTACTGATACATCAAGTACACGTACAACTACTGATACATCAAGTACACGTACAACTACTGATACATCGAGTACACGTACACCTACTGATACATCAAGTACACGTACACCTACTGATACATCAAGTACACGTACTACTACTGATACATCAAGTACACGTACAACTACTGATACATCAAGTACACGTACAACTACTGATACATCAAGTACACGTACACCTACTGATACATCAAGTACACGTACACCTACTGATACATCAAGTACATGTACAACTTCTGATACATCAAGTACACGTACAACTACTGATACATCAACTACACGTACAACTACTGATACATCAAGTACACGTACAGCTACTGATACATCAAGTACACGTACTACTACTGATACATCAAGTACACGTACAACTACTGATACATCAAGTACACGTACAACTACTGATACATCAAGTACACTTACTACTACTGGTTCATCAAGTACACTTACTGCTACTGATACATCAAGTACACGTACCACTACTGAAACATCAAGTACACTTACAACTACTGATACATCAAGTACACTTACAACTACTGATACATCAAGTACACGTACAACTACTGATACATCAAGTACACGTACAACTTGTGATACATCAAGTACACGTACAACTACTGATACATCAAGTACACGTACAACTACTGATACATCAAGCACACTTACAACTACTGATTCATCAAGTACACGTACAACTACTAATACATCAAGTACACGTACAACTACTGATACATCAAGTACACGTACAACTACTGATACATCAAGTACACATACAACTACTGATACATCAAGTACACGTACAACTACTGATACATCAAGTACACGTACAACTACTGATACATCAAGTACACGTACAACTACTGATACATCAAGTACACGTACAACTACTGATACATCAAGTACACGTACAGCTACTGATACATCAAGTACACGTACTACTACTGATACATCAAGTACACGTACAACTACTGATACATCAAGTACACTTACAACTACTGATACATCAAGTACACTTACAACTACTGATACATCAAGTACACGTACAACTACTGATACATCAAGTACACGTACAACTTGTGATACATCAAGTACACGTACAACTACTGATACATCAAGTACACGTACAACTACTGATTCATCAAGTACACGTACAACTACTGATACATCAAGTACACGTACAACTACTGATACATCAAGTACACGTGAAACTACTAATACATCAAGTTCACGTTCAACTTGTGATACATCAGTCATAGTTTTTATTGCGTCTTTTTACATTTTAGTAGTTTAACCATTTTTTTGTATTTCAAATCAACAAATGATGTCTTCACAACTTTATAGAGCCCACAAGTAGCTCATGTGTTTTTTAATAAGTGCCGTATTCTATTATTTTCTTGACATTCCTTCTTAAAGTATTAGCAAACCAAATAAAGAAAATAAAATAATTAAAAACTTTCAAAATTATTATATATGGCACGTTTTTCACAAACTACTCCAAATGTATTTAAAAAAAGACACATCCAAATATAAATTTGTCTAAAATCTTAGTTAAACATGTGTCGGCTCGTTGTCAAAAAACTTGTAAATTAACTTTTAATTAACATGTTCCATTCATTTTCTAATTGCAATAAAGCAAGTAAAATGTATATCAGAACAACAAATCTGATGTACCTTTGTTTTGATAATATTCAGTTCGAAGAGAGGACAGGATAATTGCCACTAATTGTCCTTACTAATTTAAAGCACGAGCTAGTATCTTGTTCCATCTCATCTTATCTTTTACACGTGACAACAAAACTCGCGCTTCAGTACGATGGATGCTGATAGCAGACGACAATAATTTACACGTTACTTCATTATAATTAAAACGAAGGTTCGAAAAAATAGGTATAAAAAGGTTGAGAGAGGTCTTCAAAGTATCATACATTCTAAAAGTTTTCAAGGAGAAACATCGAACAAACAAATATCCTAATTATTACTTTAAGGATCAAAGGATACTTCACAGGCATTTCTATTCAGATAATGTAAGACTGAGTGTGAACTAGTTTCGTTATAGTTTTCTTTTCTTAACGTTACTTAATAAATATGTTTGAATCCTTTAAAATCCAAATATCCTAAACAAGTGTATTTTCCACGGCTTTAATCTTACCAACATTTTTTTTCCAGTTTTCTAATCTATTTATTTTATTTTTTATTTCATCATATTTTTATTTATCTATTTATCTATTTAATCTATTTATATTTACTTTATTTATTTTTATTTTCAGATGGGGTTTTCTGACTTCTGCAAATACCGAATTCCATTCAATTTCAATGGCAAACAGGTTGTGCTAAAGGTCACCAAGTACACAACCTGTGATGACGTCATTGAAATGCTCGTGCACTTAGAAGGACTGCGCGTGCAACCCTCCCAGTTTGCTGTCTATGAGATGACGTCGAATCACATGAGGGCCGTCCACGGACGCGAGCTGGTGGTGAAGGTGTGGCGGTCATGGGGCTGTGAGGGCCGCAACTTTTCCTTCCTCGTCGACCGGAAGGAGGCCCGGTCGTCTGAACCGCGCAGAGGTCTTAAGCTGAAAGAACTTTCCGCTGAAGGTCGCATCGACGATCTATTCATGGCCAGGGAACAGAAAGATCCACAAAATCTTGTTATAAAGCGAAACAATGGACGTGTACCACTGTTCTCTCCTGAAACAGCAAACCTCCAGAATATGGACAAACTCTCCACACAATGTATGAATGGAAAGCAGTTTGTCTTGGCAAAGTTCTTCAGTGATCTCAAAAGTGCCAACACGGTGTTTGCACGAAAGCCTTCTAAATCCATTTCCTCAAGAAAACGCGGCAATCAATCCAAATGTACTGAGCGTTGTGGGGACGGATCTGACGTTAGTCGAACGAGCTCTGGGTTGTTGGTGCGCTGTCAGTATATCTGGGACACAAACACTGATTCGGATAGCGAGTCTGAGTCGGATACATCTGACGAATTTTCCCTGGATGATAGTTGCCAATCGATTGTAAATTCGGACATGGACTCACATGATCTTGACCACGCATTTATGAAGACGTCCCGTGATTCCGACAGTGATGAAGGAATTGACGTCAGAAGTGTCACTTCCGTTGACCTCAACGCAGCTTTTGTCGGAAGCCATGACGTCGAGAATTCGACACCAGTTCCGGTTGGATTTCAACGCGACTTCATTTGTAACGATACATTCACTGTCGCAAACAAACCGGAAGAAAGAAAATATAACGACGAGTTCATTAAAGAAATGTTTGGTTGCCATCGAAACCAATGTGTGACGTCAGAAGATGACGAAATGGACAGTTTCATGATGTCAAGACTCGACTGTGTTTAAGTTGTAGTGTACTAGGAATGTGCTAAATGTATCCCCCGTCTCTCTCTCTCTCTCTCTCTCTCTCTCTCTCTCTCTCTCTCTCTCCCCCCCCCCCCTCTCTCTCTCTCTCTCTCTCTCTCTCTGCTTTTTGTTTGACTCGATTACTGTATTTTCGTATGCATTATTGTATTTCCTTGAAAATAAACATTTGTACCTGTTAACCTGTTTTCTTCTGGTATAATAAGAGAGCGTGCACGCGTTCTCATTTCAAAGAAAATAAATGCAGGGCCTAACCATACTACAATATGCCCGGGCGTACAGATCAAAATCGGTTCCTACGAAATGTCAAAGGCTTAGATATCATGACCAGGCATTCTTTCAGTTATTTATTATATAAAGAAGTCCTAAAGCGTCTCCTCCCACTCGTTCGTGTGTACGTGCGTACAATTCAATATCATACAGGTACGCCTGATCTTACACAAAGTAGACTTTTAACTATTCTTAAAAACTGTCGAAAAACATGATGGCGAACAATGCAACTGCCATGTACATTGTATGTAATTGATGATATGAATTAAAATCTTAATGATTAAGAATGGGTTGAGTGTGCGACGTGATAATTAATAATGATATTTAGGATTATTTAGAATTAAGATTTAATTTAGGTCATCAAACTAACTAAGAATACAACCTCATTGGCTGACATATTGTCAACGCAAAATCTGACACAGCGAGTGTGTATCTGATGAATCGCAGTAAGCGGACTTTTAAACAACCGTGAAAGGTGAAATTCTTCAGGATAAATTCTAGTACTGAACGATTGCCTATCTGCAATTTTATTGGCTGCAAATGTACGTTGTATTTTGCTTATATATCGATACACTGAAAAACCAAGGGCCGTTTTTTACGAGAAAATTTTTACCAATTTTATGAAAGATAAATAGTTCGTATATATACTTGCGAGAACAGTTACACATCTTACCCCCTGAATATCCTCGAGTTTCTGGCGGAGCTGGGATGTTCCGTTGCTTTGGAGACGGTCCTGGTAGTCGTACATCCGGTTAAGCTCGAGGATCCAGATGCCGGGGACCGTGCCCATTAGGTAGAACAGGAAGCAGGGGCAAAACCTGCAGGGAGAGGGGGTTACATGGGGTTTAGTTAGGTTTTTAGTAGTTAGTACACTAGCAATATAAGTAAAGTTTCTTTTACTGGATGCTATATCATCGTAGTTAACAAAAAGAAAGAAAAAAACACACAAAAAAACCATGCTATAATCTACAGAATGATGTCTATTAAAGAAATGGCCATCGTCCAGGGGCGTAGCTAGGCCTTAAAAACTGGTAGGCCCGGTGGTTCTATGTGAGTTTTGGGACTCTTATATGCACATTAAACACACTTAATTATATTTGCAATGATAACAAAGTCAAGCAATACAACCTGCACGTAGTTTAAATAACATCAAACGTGCTTTGGTTAACACAAACCACATACTTTTGTTCAAGTGTTTGAGTAGCTATTAGTTTTTATTCCATTTTTGGGTTGTATGTATGTATGTATGTATGTATGTATGTATATCTTTAGACCTTGCGGTCAAGGATAACCCGTGGAAGTGCAAGCACTTATTTCCAACGGGGTCCTTTGTTTTTGCTGAAGGGACAGCACGCTGACGAGACAGTGGCGGGATACAAGGAAGTCCGGGTGCGATACCCTAGCTCTTTTTCGAAGAGACCCGATGGTTCTTTTTCGTGCTCGGTGTAAAACCAGTACTGAGTACACCACTTTTCCAAGCACAACTCTTTAAATGCCGAGCGCCTGGCAAGGGAGCTACTTGTACCAACTTTTAACGTCTTTTGGTTACTTAAATTTGTCTCTTTTTTTTCAAAAAAGTTGCAGGCTCTGGCCTACAAGGGCTATATGTAGCTACGCCACTGCCGTCAAATACCTCCATACACTTCTGCGCTATGCTCGAAGTGTATAAAGCGTAACGGGAGAAAGCACCGTGGCTGTCCGCCCGGTTACAGTGTGTGTATACCACGTGATAAATTGCGTCATAAATATTTTGCTTCGATTGAAGACTTAAAACAATGATAACCATTTTCTCACTGGCACCGGATTTTCAAAAAAAAATCTTATAATTCCTCACTAAAAATTATAATATAATTAAAATATTTTTTTTTAAATATGCACTTTGTTAGTATAATATACAGTACAAAGTGCATATTTAAAAAAATATCCAATATTTTTTCACATATTCGGTATTATAATTTTTAGTGAGGAATTATAAGATTTTTTTTGATTTTTTAAAAAAATGATTGAGTTTGAAAATCCGGTGCCAGTGCCATTTTCTATACCATTTTAAAGGAAACATAGCGCAGTCCCGCTTACGGAGCCACGCCTTCGGTCTTTTACCAAATTTTGATTGATAGTTTAATTTCTTATAACACTTCAACAAACCATTTTACGATACGGCCGTCTGACGGAGCACTGTCAAAACATTGTTTTGGAAACAGGTTTGTCGAAGTGTTTGATGAAACTAATCACCTTATCAAACTCCGGTTATAAAACAAAGGTGGGACTCTTTAAGCGGCATAGACTGGCCTTTGTTCCATTTAAAATGGTGTAGTGAGCGCAAAGTTATCTTTGATTTAAGTCTTTATTTTAAGCAAAACATTTTGCTTCGTATGAAGACTTTAAACAAAGATACGCAATTTATATAAAAAAACAGTTCTGGAGTGGGAAAATATACAAAGGATGTTTTTATGTGTTGACCTTTGCCTGAACATTGTCCATACCCTAAAAAGGAGATATATAAACCACCTTCTGTTTCCAAAAAAAGATTCGAACGCTTTTGAGTAATTAGAGGAATTTAGGTTAATTAATCGAAATATGTTTTTAAATACCTAGACATCAATATACATGCTCTGAAATATGACCTAAATTTAATTATATCATGAACACCCCTCGTGTATTTAACATTCATAAACTTCTTTTCAAATAATGGCCTGAGGTTTTACATATGTTTAAAGTATGTATTTGCTAGTGTTTTGCGCTAATAAAAAAAAATCTTAGTGTTCAGCACGAAATGCCTTGCGAATGTCTTTAAACAAACCAGTGCGCATGCGGAACCTCCTAAATAACTTATTAAACAATAAATGAATAAATTAGAGTTTTGCGGTTGTTTGCGTTACTTAATGAAAATTTGGCAGTTGTGTTATCTTCTTTGTTAGAGCTCTTCTAAATTATTCAATGTGAATCTGTTGAGCATTCCCATTGACGGAGGCATGAGTCTGAAAACTATTTTTAGATGTAACTGGAAACAAAGGACTTTTTGCCTTACCTAAAATCGGTTGATATCGACATGTTTCAAGTGCATAACATGAATTAAACGTAACAATCAATACAAGATATGATATATTGCTAGCATATGCATGTCATAACAAAATTACATTGGGAGAGTGGCTCTGTGAAGTATGGGTGTTAATGACGTAGAATCTTGTTTATAATCAAATGCAGTACTTGACATCCTAATGAGTTATCTATGCCCCATTTCTTGTTGTTGGGTTTTCAACAATATATTGAAATGACATGGGTATTCGAGACTTTACATTAGGGTGAGGAATCACGTGGCTTAAAGGGGTCACATGGGTCACCACGGGTCACAACCGATGTAAACAAACAAATGTCAAAAGTGACGATATTCCTAAATAGCTTTTTTTGACAGAAAAGATATGAAAATATGTCTTAGCCTATAAAAGACAATGCTATTTTCTGCTTCTACATGTGTGAAATATTTTAGATTTGCTTGTATTTTAATGATGCGTTCAATAAGATAACCAGCAGTAAATGCTATATATAAAAAAGTCAACAGTATTTTTTAAAAGTGTTTATTACAATTTCAAGCGTTTGTCTTTGAACAGTAATTCCAGACACCAAGGCGACCCGGGTTCGATTACCGGCCTGTGGGCTAGGAGTTTGGTTATAATAGTGGTCACCATGACAAGCCGGACAAGTAGGTTTTCTGTGGGTGGTCCGGTTTCCCCACAACACAAGACCTCACTCTCGCGTAAAATCGTGCCAACGAGAGTGATTAATACAATATGTTCGTATTAACTTTTTTAACAATCGTTGTAAATTAAATCAGTTAAAACTAAACTAGTAAACAGCAGACGTACCATTTCCATTCCTGTGCCTTGTTTTTGCCGACGGTAAACACAGCCTCTACGAGCATCCCCAGGTCCACAATCGCCAGCAGCCAGAGCTGCTTCCGGTGGGTGATTGAGGCGGCCAACCAGATGACCAGGAGGCTATGCACGAGTAGCACAAGCCGCACAGCTACCGCCTTTAGAACATCGAACACTAGCTGAGCTTTCATGGCGGAGTTATTCCGAAAACACAGATTTAAAATAATATTAATATATTCTACTGAATTTTTTAGTATTCTAAAACACGTATCGTTGTCCGACTGTTTGAAAATGATTATCAAATACAATAGTACAGAATGTTTTTTTTTAATGTGTTAAGTCCCGGAATAATTTAAGTTCTTCGAGTTCACTTTTCAGTTCCATACATGCGCATCCCTTTTTTGCTATTTTATGATGATAAACATCTGTTGTGTAATTTTTGGCTATTTTAAAGACGTAGAAATAGCTAGAAAACAGTATGTCACTTAACAGCCTTTTGCAGTTGTTCCCTCTTGTTAACTATTTCTAATACTAAGGCAGTGAATTAAGTCAAGTAAAAAATAAACGAGTTTCCGCGACAAAAATCAGGTTAATGTTTCACTTTGTTCTTGTTCCATATGACATAAAACGGGTGATTTCCTCGTACATTTTGGGTAATTAAAACGAATTAACACCTTATTATTCGTAGCATGAAAAAGCTCCAATGAAAAAAAATCCGCCCTCACTGAATGCAGTCCGCACGATAAATACACAGAGTGGATTATTATTCAGCGACAGTTTTGATCAATTATTATCCTATAGCCATGCAATATTAGGAAATATTACTAGCGGATACGAGTGATATTTTTATGACAATACATGGTAAATGATAATGCATAGAGCCAGTTTTTTCCACCAATTTTGAAATGGGGCCGGAGCCTTTCAGATTGGGTCAAATGTGTCATTTCCGACTTAAATTGGGAATTCTAATTTTGCCTAGGAAATGAACAAGAAAGCTTTAAAGCTGTGTTGTGTGCATACTATCGCAGATTGACCGTTTTGACCTTTTATTTTTTTCCCAGAATCAGCTGATTACATATGGCATCAATCTGTTCCACTCAGTCATATAAGATTACTCACAAGAGACGGACAGACAGACATACAGGCAAGGCAGACAGACAGACTGAGTCTCTAATCAGCATTTAAGTTTATGAAGATTTGGCGTTACATATGACCCAGGAGGACATTGATACACCAAGAATTCTAAGAATTTCTTTCAACGATTCTTGGTGAAAAGATTCCAAAAAAGGATTTATTGCAGTCTGCAAGCTTGCTTGTTATTACATATTATTTCTGCTATCAGCTAGATCTAATAGACTAGAGTATCGAATACATTTGAATTTTAATTGATTTTTTTTAATATATATATATATTATTAATTTACCATGGTACGTAGTTCATTTTAAATACGATGACATTATCATTAATGAGATTATTTCATATAGATCTATGTACACAGTTAATATTAAAGACTTCTGTGCAAGGAATTTTTTACATATACTCAAAACATGGCCCTGCGTTGGCAACACATTTTAACTAAGCTGAAAACGACCGCCAACCAACTTTCTTATCCAATCAAAATGTTTTTTTTGTGCGGGACAGCCAATCAAATTGTACAATTGGAAGTCACGTGGTACACAGGAATGTATTTACGTCACAGTAACTGCATAGATACGTCAGTATCGTAGATACAAGCAAAGTGACAAGCCGCGCTTATTTTCAATCTAATATTTATCCAAAATGTAGCTGTCATTTCATGGGAAACACAAAAAGTTTGCCAGTAAAAAGTGAGAAAACAGTCAAGTCGTACATACGTCGACGGTTTGGCGTGCAGTGCGACAAACTTGACGAGAGTTTGGTGAAACTATTGGAAGAAGATTTCACTGAAAACTCAACCAAACGCAAACAACAGAACAACGAGCGAAAGCGAAAGCAGAGTGAGTAGATATATATATTAGAATCATATTGCTTCTAATAACATTTCTTTTAAACTGTTTTTTTTATGTATTTATGTTTTTATTTTATTTTTGGCATTGATTAATTTATTTATTTGATTATTTATCTGTTTATTTATTTTATTTATAAATAGATAAAATTTATTTATTTATTTTTTTCATTTATAAATTTATTTATTTATTTGTATAATGCCATCAACTCATATTCATGTATTTTAGGAGGATTTTTTTATTCATTTATTTTGCATTTGTTTATTACTGTATTCATTGCTTGTTCCATTTATTTATTATTTTTATTTAATATAATCCATATAATTTATACATTTAAAATGTTTATATAATTATACATTTGTCCATGTACTGTTTTCTTTATTATAAACTATTGTCTATCCAGTATATGTTTGCTTTAATTTGCTTGTTTGTTTTATTTAATAAATAATTTAATTCTGTTTCATATTATTTTAAAATCAGATTGTACGAAAAATTCACCAAATGTAATTATCAATAATCATATCCATTATAATTATTTAGGCATTGTACTGCGACTGCGAAAGAAGCTCGGTCAGCGATCAGATGAGAGCAAGTCTGAAGAGTCCATTGCTCTCCTTGCTGAGGATGACACAGACAACTTTGCCTACCACAACGAGGCCTTTTGTGATGATGTCGAAAGCTGTGAGCGTGATGTTGTGCATGTTGAGAACATTGAGACTACTCCATGCAAGCCCATGGTCCTCCATGTAAGTACATATTCAAAGATAAATGTTTCAATTTATTGAATGCATCACCATCACCAATCATCATCATCATCAATTTTCATTCCTCGGTATATACACAAAATTCTAATTTAATGATAAATTGTTCAATAATCAGAGGCGTCAGGATGTTTTGGGGCGGAGGGGCTGGGTTTGGAGGTTTGGAATTTTCCATGGCTACAAAAGTCATGTTACACCTTTTACACTAGGACTTGGGGTCATTTATTGACTTTCGCTTAGTATTCCAGACAAAATTGTTGAAAATTTATCTAATGAATTCGTTACAAACCTTAAAATATTATTGTGATTGAAAAAATGAAATATCCATATATATGCTATGCACACAATCCAAATTGTATTTAATTGCTACAATGCTCACTTATAAAATAAGACACATACTATATATGTTATGATCATTCAAAGAGGAATGTAATTAAAGAAAAAATAGGATTTATGATATATATCTTGAACAAAAAAGACATACTCTAAATTATAAGAGCACTTTGCACTACAGTGTGGGCAACAATGTCCCGCCTTTCCCTGTGTAGTGGAATGACTTCAAAGTTTAACCTGTATGTGTTAGTTGAGCAATTTTTTAGGGAGGTGGGGGGGGAGGGTAACATGGCTAGCTCAGTTGGTAACGTCAGAATTGTTACACTGCTAGGAGTTTGCTGTTTCATGTCTTGGTTGGGACAATTCTTATTACAAAAAAGCAACTGTTGTGGCAAAGTTTTGAAATCTTCAAGGCACATCTTATAATTTTAATCTAGATATAAACACATACACATAATGGTAGGCTATATATAAATGATATTGCACTGAAATGTGGTTTAGTTCTAAATAAAATTAATGTCAATTATGCACACTCCATTCAGTGTGGATGAACTGTCTGTCAGTAAACAGGATTTTGCTTGTTTCATTCAAAAGATACTACTAAATTGCTTGTGAATTCAGCAAAGTGTACTTGTCAATCAGTTGATAAAAAGATGGCAAAATGGCATTACCCTACCAAGAGGCAGTCAATTTGTACATTACCTAAAGTGGTTTTGAACAGTAAATTTTCAGCTTTTCGAAGAAATTCACTTGTAACTATGCCTACCAGTACCGTGTGAGCATAATTTGAAGCTACAATTCATTAAGTCGATTGATACAAAGCAAATGCAAACTGCGCATTAACAGATGTGTTGCGCGGGTATGAACCCGCGTCTTTAGTAGTTTGTTCATGGTGATATGTCAAAGTATATACCAAATCACTGATGTATGCTGTTGTTTTCCTTTGATGTCAGGAAAGTCAATCGATATGTTATAGATGTTGAACTTGATTTGAAACTCACCTTTCGCATTCGGGCGGAGTTAAAGTCATGATCATTAAATTCTTTAAAGACTTGAAATGCTCAGTTCATCTGCAAACAGTTGTAACAGGTCTAGGCAATGAAAACATAATTGAAATGTGCCACTGTTCTTCTGTTGGTAGAAATTGCCTTACAAATAAATGTGGTATGCAGGGGATTCTTAAAAAACTTCATAATATTTGAGAAAATCATAGTAGAATAGTTTATATGATTGTACTGGAAACATAGAAATGTTTATTTTGGCTGACTAACATTCATCAAGATACTATTACTTGCCATACATTCATTACTCCTTAATGGTGTTATTGATGACAAAATCAATATCGATTACACTTTGTTTAAGTGATTAATTGACAAACACCCCTAAAACTGTCAATTCCATATAGACAGAGAGCTTTTGGAAATAATCGTAATGTTACAATTTCTTCAAAAAATGTAGCTTGAGAGAAGTATCATGTGTTGTCATGATAAAGTTATGTTCTAATTTATTCAGAAATTAAAATATTGATAGGCATATACCTATGGTGCCCCAACTCCAGCGCCTCTGATAATGAAAATATATATGTTCTATTTTTTTTTTCCAGTTAATATAAAGACTGAGACATAAATTATTCAAACTTACTAAATACATGTTTATCAAGGAAATTACTGTTAAATTATTAAGTACTATTATACTATTGTATTTCATTATGATACGATATTTTATTAATTTCTGTGTATGGGTGAATATTAATTCAAAATACAGTCGAAACTTGTTATGTCGAACTCCATTATCTGGATCTTCTGGTTATGTCAAACTATTTCCGATTTTTTTGTTTTATTTATTATGTTTTTTTGTATTTTGGTTATATCAAATGTTCGTTTTATCAAAGTATAACTTTCCC
Source organism: Mya arenaria (assembly GCF_026914265.1). Lineage (NCBI taxonomy): Eukaryota > Metazoa > Mollusca > Bivalvia > Myida > Myidae > Mya > Mya arenaria. The sequence goes on along the minus strand of NC_069123.1, from coordinate 10,046,658 downwards.
TAGGTCCCAACGACTTCGTCATATCAAATTTTGACTGTATGTAAGCCAAATGCTATAAAAATATTTAATTTAAATCATACTTATTTTAAATCAAAGGCCAGAAAAGTTGAAAATGAAGGTGAAACTAAAGATAAAGATTTCACCATTTCCCCTAACTTGGATTCCAAGAATGATGAGATTGCCAGCAAATGGGCCAACCTGAAATTTGAAGCTGGTCAAGGTGATGGCCAGCATGAGGTTATGGTTGAAGATCCTTCCAACATCCAGTTCCCCGCTGATGAACTTGTTGAAACTGATAAAGAAGAAAAGAAGACAATTGAGCATGCTGATCAAGGAACAACAGAAGTGCCTGACAAAATTCAGCCCAATGATGTAAAAGATCAAACAGTTGAGGAAGACAAGAAAACCCCAGAGGATTCTGATGCAGAAACCACAGAAGCAATTCAAATTCAGTTCCCCACTGATGAAATTGTTGAAACTGATGATGAAGAAGAAAAGACAATTGAGCATGCTGATACAGGGACAACAGAAGTGCCTGACAAAATTCAGCCAAATGTTGAAAATGATGAAACAGTTGAGGAAGACAAGAAAACCACTGAGGATTCTGATGCAGAAACCACAGAAGCAAATCAAATCCAGCTTCCTGCTGATGAAATTGTTGAAACTGATGAACAAGAAAACAAGACCATTGAGCATGCTGATACAGGGACAACAGAAGTTCCTGACAAAATTCAGCCCAATGATGAAACAGTTGGAACAGTTGAGGAAGACAAGAAAACCCCAGAGGATTCTGATGCAGAAGCCACAGAAGCAAATCAAATTCAGTTACCCATTGATGAAAAAGATGAATTTGTTGAGGAAGACAAGAAAATCCCAGAAAGTTCTGATGCAGAGACAACAGAAGTTCCTTTCCAAATTAAGTTATCAACTGATGACAAAGATGAGAGAGTTGAGACTGCAGAAGAAAAGAAAATGGTTGAGCGCAATACAGAGACAACAGTAGTTGAAGAGAATATGAACAACTGTTCTGTTGAAAATGCTCCAACACCCATATACAATTCTGACAATAGCAAGACTGGTTACAGAACAGAGAAGGACATGAATGAATATGATGAAGAGGAAGCTGCAGACAATGATGAATATGCAATGACCTACAAAGATGAACATGAAAGGAAAAGGGTTGAGTTTATTGCATCTGTGTGGGACAAACTGCTAATACAACCAGGAAAAGAAAATGAAACTGTTGAGCTTATTGTCTTTCCCAAAATGAAGCAGAGACTTAATTGTTATCCTGTTACCGAGGAAAACGATGAAGATCCAGAGAAAGAAGACGAGGACACTATTGTTGGAAAAGTAATGGAAAAGGCAGTGGAAAGAAATGAAGATGAAACCACCACTGTTGATGGTGACAAACTTGAGATTGCCAATCAAGAACATAGCCAAGATTCAGCTTCACTGCAACCAGACGAGAGTGCAGAGAAAGTCACAGACAGCCAGGTTGTTCCATTTCACATCACTGCGGTGAAAAAGTATGGCGGTATTTCTCACATTCAGCAGATAAAGAAAGAGAACGCCTTGCAGTTAAAGCGGCTTAAAGATATCAAGGCAAGTTCTGTAATCAGAAAGATTAGTGAAACAAGAAAAAGCCCACGAAAAGTGGCTGAGGTTGCAAGCACCATAGCAAAAAATGAGGCCATTAAGAAGTCTGAGAGTTTGCTGTCGTTTGAGGCTCATGAAATGGAGGCCAATGAAGAGGAGGACTTTGGACCTTCAACTAGTCAGCCAGACGATGATGCCTTAAATAATGAAAATGGAATTGAAGATGCAATATATGAGAAGAAATATGCTCCCATGCAATCAAGTGAAAGTTCCAAGACACCAAAGACCTACCAAGCGGTGCCATTCCAAATCACGCCGTTGAAGAAGTATGGAAGTATTTCCCAAATGGAGAAAGTAAAGAAGGAGAATGCCATTCGCTTGAAGCGTCTCAGAAATGTTACGGCCAGCTCTACCTTCAGAGAAACAGTTAAACAGAAAAGTCCTAGGAAGGCAATGATGTCGGCTGCTAGCATTTCTGAGAAAAATGCTGCTGAAAACAAGGACTATGGACCTTCCACTAGCCAACAATGCAATGATGACTTAGGTCCTGAAGATGATGAGGACCAAGGTGAAAAGGAATTTTCAGATGAAGAGACTAAATCTGAAAGAAAGTTGCAAGCATATGAACATTCTGAGATAGTAAAGGAACCTGGTGCCATGCCTTTCCATATCACTTCAGTGAATACACTTGAAAGTATTTCTTATTTGGAGAAGATTGTTAGGGAAAACGATATACAATTGAAACTGCTCAGGAGTGAAAAGGCAAGACGTGATGCGCAGAAGTCATTTGATGTCAAACAAAGCCCAAGGAAGTGTTTGAAATCCTCTGTAAACATAACCAGTCATGAGGCCACTGAAGACCCAGAGAAAGCAAGGTCCTTTGCAGACTATGACAAGAATGCCGCTGAAAACCAGAAATATGGATCTTACACAAGTCAACCATACTATGGCGCCTTCCAGAATGATGCCTACAGTTGTGAAGGTGATAACAGCGGAGACCAGGAAGCAGATGAAACTAGACATGAAAGAAAACTGCCAAAAGCAGATGACCCTGGTCTGATTCCTTTTCACATCACACCATTGAAGAAGTATGGTGGCCTATCACACATGGAGCAAATAAAGAAGGAAAATGCAATTCGGTTGAAGCGGCTGAGAAATGTAAAGGCAAGCTCTACTGTTCAAAGATCAATGAAAGTAAAACAGAGCCCGCGAAAAGTTGCAGTGTCTGCAGAAAACGTATCGAGGAGAATCTCTGAAAGCCCTGAGCGTGCAAAGTCCTTTGCCGTTTACCAGAAGAATGCGGCCGAAAATCAGGACTATGGACCCTCTTATGATGAGAAGGGCAATGAATTTGGCCATGATGAGTTTGATCAAGTAGGAGATGAATTCCAAGATAATGAATCGATGAGCCAATCCTTCTTGCCAATGTCCAATGCAACTGAGTTTGATGAGGATGATAAAATGCCTCGGGCCATGAATCCGTTTACAATTTTACCAAGAATTCAGTACCAGAGGTATGTTGAAGAGGAAGGAAATGAGCCAATGGACTTCAGCCCTAAAAATGAAGAGGACTGCCCAAACTCTCTTGCTGCCTGGAAAACATCTGCAAGGAACTACAATTACAATGAATATGCTGCAGGTAATTCAAAGGAGATAAAATATGGATCTGTGCAGCACTTCAATCAAATGAAGAAACAGAACTCCATGCAGCAAAAGCGTTTGAATAATGTTTCAAACAAAATTGATTCCTGGAAGCCAGAGTCAATGAGAAACATACCAGTGTCGCAGAAATCAATGCAATATGGTTCAGTTGACCACTTCCGAAAGATAAAGGAGGACAATGCAAGGAGAAATCAAAAGCTGACCAAAGTTAAATCAAAACTGGAAACTTGGAATGAGGCTAACCAAGGCAGTATCAATTCTATCCAGAGGAAGGATGATTGGAGACCAGTGGTTAACCCAAAAGAGTTTGGATCAGTTGCGCACTACCATCAGTCGAAGATGAAATATCAGAAACAATCGAAATGTCTCAACCAGGTGAAGTCCAAAATAAGCACCTGGCAACCAAAGGAGAAAATGACGGCGCTAAGGATGCCACGGCAAGTCGTACCGGCAAACAATGAGCATGTCAAGTCACTCAAGATGTCGATTAGAAATGCGACCTCCAAAATCAACTCCAGAAGAGAAATGACGAAGACGGACAAGGGGCAGGCACCGTCCTGGAGTCGTTACATGACACCATCAACAAATGTGAACCAGAACGCCATCATTAGATGCTTGGAAAGAAAGAAGCAGATTGCCAAGGTAACTTTCAATAAATTATTTATTCATTTTTTCATATAATATATTTTAAAAAAAGTTCTGGGGACTTCATTTTAAAATATTGCAATACATGTACTATCAGAAAGATTACACATTTCAATTGTACTCAGGGTTGGAAATGTAAGGAATATTTATATCGTTCTTTAATACAACAAATTTCAACTTGAAAAAGTTATCCTGAAGTTGAAGTTCAATTTATATGATAAAAAGTATTATTCTATTATTATTAACTTAAAAGAAATACAATGATTACTGTATAAACTGTAAGTATAATGCTGTAAAATATAAGGCTACCTAAAAGACTACTGAACTTGAAAAAATCACTTAAACAAATACTAAAAGAATCATTTCTGACAGATGGAGTATCAGAAGGAGTTCAGAAGTTTCAACCTTCCCCCAGGAACCCCAAGACCCACCAACAACATGGGCATCAACCTGATGAGGAGAAAACCTGCTCAATGCTGCAGGTTAGTTAATTGGCAGACTATATTTTTATTCAACAAATGCTGAAAATCGCTGAGTTTATAGAGTTTATTATACTTTATTGTACTCAAAGACAACAATTATTATGCTGAAGAGAGAGAGAGAGAGAGAGAGAGCATGGAAAGATAATACTTTAGTTCTCCTCTAGATTGTCCAAAAAAACAACACTTTATTAAGAGTTTATGAAACAGTAAAAAATTATGTTACTACATATTATTGATAAGCCTTCATGATCCTCAACAGTATCATTATAAAGAAAAAAGTGCTTAAATTGATATTTTAGACTAATAATAAAATAATAATAATAATATTTAAATACATATTAATTTTAAATATCCGTTTATTTTTCAGGTTAGGAATAATAATAATAATAATAATAAAAATAATAATGATAATAAATACATATTAATTTTAAATATCATAATATGTGACGACGCCTGTAGAAAGGGGTACAAAGTCGGCAATTTCAATTTCGAGAAAAACGTGTTTAAAGTTTTGTTGATTTATTTCACTGACTTTAATTGGTATAAGTCACCATTTCTTTGTTAGATTTATAAATTTTAACGTACAACAATTGTTTAAATTGCATCAATAAAATATACATATTCTCCGACAACGATGTTACCGATAGCGACGAGTTATAATAACAACAAGGTTATCTCCCTTATGCATATACGTAATTTCCAGTTGCATTCGGAGCTCCTAGGCCATTTTATCGAAAACATCCTCGGATGTATGCCAGTACATCTGTTGAAGTAGTTCGTAAATTATTGAATTATATCATTAGTTAAATGTAGTGTTTTAGAGTTGTATTTATTGATCTAAGTTTAAATTTATTGTCATTGAATTGTATTATAGCAAACATAATGAAGAATCCCAAGAGTTAAGTCACAAAGTTTAACTGCTAAATAAAATTACTACGCGATCTACTTGCAGCGGACTTAAACGTACCACTTTTTGAGTGTGTAAACCATCCATATACATCCGAGGTTGTTTTCGATAAAATGGCCGAGGAGTTCCGAATGTTCCAGTTGGTAATTGACAAACAAGAAATTTTCAAACAATAACGTTTTTTGTCTTCATTTGCTGCTTTTCGAGGATGCTTCTGTCGAGTTTTGACAGGTAAATATCATTGCAGTTGTATAAATTTAATTTTAAAATTTATTATGTTAAAATAATATAGAAAAAGGCGAAAATATTCGTCAATTGTCATAAACCCGGAAGTAAACAAATGGCTTGAACTGGCGGTTTTATTTAATTTCAATACCACATTGTCCATAACAATGAATGAACTTGTATAATTATATAAATTTATCATCATACCGAGTCATATGTTTTTGTTGTCATGGGAGTAAAGTGTTCCTGATGGACATGTCAACAACACTGATGACATTTTGATAAGGATTTGTGTAACTTATGAATGACCTTCATTTACTAGAAACACTCAACCTGTCCTTGATAACATTGTAGATAATTGAAATCTTTTTATGAGTTTTGATAACAACGATAATGAATTGACAAGAGATCACAGTGCACTACATAACATCATATTGCTATCTTATTTCAGGACAGTATCAATGTTCCCTGCCCGACCCCCTCCATTACAGTTGGGACATTGCCTGCCAGTCTTCTTCCCCAATCATGCCCAACCGACTGGTCCAGTATTGTTCAAAACTTGATGGAAATGCGGTGTCATCGTAGTTTGGAGTATGTGCAGAGCACTCGGGTACATTTTAGTTATTTATAACTTAAAAGTTCACAAATTAATAAACGGTTGTTGATTGACAGCTTTTTCCAAGCAAGGAGAAGAATTTTGGTTGCACACATGACAACCTTGTTATACGTAATCAGAAGACATATTGTGTTATACCGAATAATTAACTGGTTTCCATAATTTATTTTGAAATCATGCAATATTTTAGATAAACAAAATAGCATCTATAAAATAAAGATGTGTATCAAATGTTGCAGGACAAAAAGCTGTTTATTTCTTTGATGAGACTGAATTGCCGGGGAAGGGAGCAGACACTGTTGTGAGCATGATGATCACTTCTTCAAGTACCATTGCTTGGAGAAGAAAAGCTGAAATTTGCTCTTTGGTCTTAGCAGGTAAATACTAAAATGTTCACATTAAACCCTAAAGTAGAGTACTTTAATTTTGAAAATACTTACCTAACAGAATTGAGCCCTAGATTTTTAAGAGTATTCACCTCAGCATTAGCCTTTTAATTGGTGTCAGTTACATGTAAACAAAATAACCTTGACCATAACTCAATAACTGTTGAAATTGATAAAATACATCTTTGCATACCTGTTGCCAGAGGAAGAATGTATATGTTAACTTTCCTGTATGTTATTTCTATATTACATTTCAAATTTTCAACAATGTTAAACAAAAATAAACGCTGTTTAAACTAGCCAAGTAACTCCTGACATTGTCAAAACACTGGCATGATATCTTGATCTTTATATAAGCTTGTTTTTTTGTGTGTTTTTGTGATTTCAAAATATGGCTGAACTAGACATAATTTCTATCAATCCATACTTTCAGCAAACAGGCCTGGCTTTGTGCAGTGCAGGTTTGCTGCATAGGTGATGGTTTAGTTTACCTGAAGAAACCAGAGCAGTTGTGTACCTTGAACTCCTTTCCGAATTCTTCAAGGGGATGGATCTTGAATGGCAGTGGTATTAACATGACAAGAGCAGAGAATACAGCAGATTAGACATTGAAAAAGACAGTGTGCCCTAGACAGTCTCAACCAAAGCATTGAACAAACTGTACAACCTGTTAATTAACTTTTTAGAGCTGTTTGTTTGGACTAGTGTTTGTCATTCAGAAATAAGTAACATTATTTCTCAGTATAAGAAATCTGTAGAAATTAGAAGCTGATATTTACTGTAACTATATAAACAAACCTCTTAGGGGTTTAGCCAGGTTAAAGAAAGACAGGAAGCCACATAAAAGAGACAGGTTTCCATGTGTCAATAAGACACCCTTCATTTAGCTGTGAAGAATTCTAACATTTTGAATGTTACAGAAAATGTTAGGAATATTATATAATGTTTAATTGAAGTACTATTAGGTTTCAAGTGCCAAATATGTAAAGCCTGTGTGTATTTATAATCTTATGAATATTATATAAAGTTGTTATCAAAACAAAATCAATATTTGACAGTCTTAAGCTTTTAATTCTATGATGGCAGGAGTTGCCAATCTTACTCTTCATGACGGGTGCTTCCAAAAAAGAACAAGGTGCAGAAACCTTCCATAACTCTTGCAAGAACCCTAATATCATTGTTTCATTAAATTACAGTAACATTGACAATTATAACAAATGGTGCAGTGATAATTAACAAATCATGCAGTGATAATTTTCTTATGCAAATATGATCAATTTTTATTGTCATTAAGTTTTCTTCTAGAATTGATTTGTACATTAATGTATTGAAAATTGATACTTGTGGTTGCCATGGTTACAACTTGTTTCTTAGTGTAGTATAATGTTTTATATATATAAATACAATATTGCATTATGTAAACTTATAATATTTTAAGAAATAATGATTCAAACACATGTACAGAGACAATAAATACACTACTGTGTATTTTTTAGCTACTATTTTTGTTGCCATGGCAACGTTTCTGTGTATATTTGTTACATTTATTGTTTTTATTACAGGATTGTCCATTAGTGAAATTATAATGTGTATAATAAGCATAGCTACAAAATGCATAGATACATGAAAATACCTATTTATGGGTGTACATTTTCTTCATATTTCGATAATAGAATAGATTTTGTACACTGACCCCACTTGGACTTAAATCACCATAGCAACAAAAGTCTTAAACATTTTGAATAAAAAAAAATAAAAATATATTTGTAAAGTGTCTGCCCATGCTTAGGTTATTTGAGTACTTTTCAAGAGCGGCGTGTGTGATCCCTTTTACGTTTAGTATTAAATTGCATCGTATTGTGGTTGTCATGGTAACATTTTGATTGCCATTTAAAACTTCAATCATAATTTTACAATAATTTTGTCACCAGTTCAATAATATGTTATTTTGTGTAAGATATATAACTACAAATTATATAAAGACAATAAAAAAAAAAATGTGTTGTTTTATTTTTTTATCTAAAAATATGCCACTTTTTGACACTTTCATTGATAAATTGATCGACTCCTGTGCTTCTTTAAATCGTCATAACAACAAAAGTACTTAAGATTTTGACCTCAAATTTTCGCCAAAATGTTTCTAAGGATGTACACTATAAATAACTACCAAAAAGAGCAAATGTCATTTTTGCACCTTTGTATCCCTTTTTACAGGCATTGACACATATTATCTGTTTATTTTCAGGTTAGGAATGGTCACCAGAGCTGAAGTGAGAAGGATGGACTAGTCTACAGATAGACTACTTAGAAATTAAGCTGAAATGTTTTATAAAATTTAGTTAAAATAAAAAAAACACTATAAAATTACTCGAAAGACTTCCGTTTTGTTTTATCTTGTCTAGAATTGAGAGTTTTTGTTAGTGTCATAACCTTCGTGTTGTAGTCAGCTTTGGGTTGTCGACAAAAACTCAAACTTGTCAGTAAGTTGTAATCTGTGCAAGATATTCAGATATGAAACCCGGTTACACACATGTTGTAAGATGTTTAGAAAGGACCATAACTCTGGCTTCAGTAAATGTTGATATAGGCTTCTTGTTCTACTCAATAAACTAGAGCTGTGACAGGAGTAACCAATACCACCAAGTTCTGCCTGCACAATGGAATGGCAAACTATTTCTTTGAAAATAGGCCATAACTCTGAGGTTATTATACACTTCATTTCCACTTACCTTGCTCAAACAATGTGTGTTGTTTAATTAAAATCCATTGAGTTATGTAAAAGTTAAGCTTCTGACCAGAAAAAATAACAAAGGACAATAACTCTGTAGTTAGCTTAAATAGAGTTATGGTTCTTGTACACTGAACTTTCTATTTGTGCTTTACCATTGTATGAAGTTTAATTAAATTTTATCTAGTAGTTTTCAAGTTATGCTCCTGGCAAGAAAAAGTGATGAAGGGCACTTTGTATTAAGTTTGAATAGAGTAATGGTTCTTGTACACTGCACTTCCTCTCATTGTGCTTTACCATTGTATGAAGTTTAATTGAATTATATCCATTAGTTTTCAAGTTATGCTCCTGACAAGAAAAAGTGATGAAGGGCACTTTGTATTAAGCTTGAATAGAGTTATGGTTCTTGTACACTGCACTTCCTCTCATTGTGCTTTACCATTGTATGAAGTTTAATTGAATTATATCCATTAGTTTTCAAGTTATGCTCCTGACAAGAAAAAGTGATGAAGGGCACTTTGTATTAAGCTTGAATAGAGTTATGGTTCTTGTACACTGCACTTCCTCTCATTGTGCTTTTGCAAAGTATAGAGTTTAATGAAATTTGATCAAGTAATTTTCATGTTATGCTCCAGACAAGAAAAAGTGGCAAAGGGTAATAACTCTGTAATAAGATAGAATATAGTTATATTTCTTGTATCCTGCACTTTCTATCATTGTGCTTTACCATTATATGAGTTATTGTGTTTGTACAATGAACTCTCGTTGTGCTTCACCCAAGTATGAAGTTGAATAAATTTCAATCAAGTTGTTTTCAAGTTCTGGTCCGGACAAGGAAAAGTGACAAAGGGCAATAACTCTGTAGTGATGTAGAATAGAGGTATGGTTCTTAAACTGTCACATCATCTCATGTGCTTTACCATTTTATGCAGTTAAATTAAATTCCATCCAGTAATGTTAAAGTCGTGCTACGAACAAGTAAAAATAACAAAGGGCAATAACTCTGTAGTGATGTAGAATAGAGGTATGGTTCTTAAACTGTCACATCATCTCATGTGCTTTACCATTTTATGCAGTTTAATTAAATTCCATCCAGTAATGTTGAAGTCGTGCTCCGAACAAGTAAAAATAACAAAGGGCAATAACTCTGTAGTGATGTAGAATAGAGGTATGGTTCTTAAACTGTCACATCATCTCATGTGCTTTACAATTTTATGCAGTTTAATTAAATTCCATCCAGTAATGTTGAAGTCGTGCTCCGAACAAGAAAAAGTAACAAAGGGCAATAACTCGGTAATAACATAAAATAGAGTTATGGCTCTTGCATATTGCACTTCCTCTCATTATGTTTAATAATTGTATGTTTTATTAATTTCCATTAAGTAGTGTTCATGTTATCAACCTGACAATAAAAAAATTGCAAAGGGCAACAACTCTATAATTAGCTGAAATAGAGTTATACTTCTTATACACTGCACTTCCTCTCATGATGCTTCACCATCGCATGAAGTTGAATTAAATTCCATCAAGAAGTTTTGAAGTTATGCTCAGGACAAGAAAACATAAAGGCAATAACTCTGTAATTAGCTAAAATAGAGTCATGGTATTTGTACACTGAATTTCCTCTCGTTGAACATTACTATCGTACAAAATTTAATAAAAATCCATCCAGTAGTTATGCACCGAACAATAGAAAATAAAGAAGGGAAATAAAGGTCAAGGTTATAATTTCTGAAAAGCCCATCAGTCTACAGCAGTCTAAATAATTAGATATTTCATGATAACCGCTTAAAATGTCATTGATGAGTAATAAAGAATGTGAAACTTCTGCATACTTACTTCACAGAACGTGAAAAAGTTATGAATATGCATAGAAAATAGTGCAGTTAGAAAACCGATCAATTGATGAAAATAATCTTGAAATTATCTTATATAAAGACGATACACTTTGACCTTTATATATGTGTTGTCATGGTGACGTAGTAGCAGGAACTCATCGCAATATTTTTCATAAAGGTCGAGATCTCAATTCCAAAATAGAAAAAAAGAAACAAAACCATTCAAGACAGGAATAATGATAATAAAACTTGACATGAACTTTATAATTGTTGGCACATGCATTGATTTGAAAATGATGTCACACCGCCGCATTGACCAGAGCAAGAAGAACAACACTCGTAGACTTAAAGGGGGTGGTCCCCAAATGTCCGCAAACAAGCAAAGAATTATTAATACGAACTAGTATGCGGCCGATAATACATCATTTATATTATTAAAAGAATATTTCGTCGCTGTCTCAGCTGAGATCACCCTTTTGAACAAGTGCATTATGTTTTTCCAGTTAATAGTATGTATATATTTAGCATGTGGAAATCATTGATTAGTACAGATACAAATACAGACTATTGAAATTCACTGGTATTTACGTGGTAGACAAACCCGGTAAATTTCGAATTGAAAATAAAATACGCGCAAAAACTGCAGAAGATGCATGTGTCGCAGACGATGTGATACACCAGTATGTAAGATTAAATACGATGTGATACACCAGTATGTAAGATTAAATACGATGTGATACACCAGTATGTAAGATTAAATACGATGTGATACACCAGTATGTAAGATTAAATACGATGTGATACACCAGTATGTAAGATTAAATACGATGTGATACACCAGTATGTAAGATTAAATACGATGTGATACACCAGTATGTAAGATTAAATACGATGTGATACACCAGTATGTAAGATTAAATACGATGTGATACACCAGTATGTAAGATTAAATGCGTTGTGCACAACAATATCAAATTCATGTATCTTTTGACAGTTTTCTCTCTTTTTTCTTGCAATGGTATCATTCGATGTCTCGTCCCTAGTCATGGAGGTTACCATTTGATTAGGTTTGGCAGCTATATAGATAGAAAACACGTTTGTAGATATGGGAGTGTATTACGTGCACGTTGTGCACCCATTGACTTGACACTTAATATTTTCAAATTGGATGCGTGAAATAGAAGATGTGTTACAAACCTGTTAAGTCTCACGTATTCAGTGCAAGATCCCCCCACTCCCCAACGCTGACTTGTAACATATGTTGGGGTTGGTCTATGTATGTGTTATCAAGTATTTTTATATACATAAATAAACTATGAAAAAAAGACGAAAATATTTTTCTAGGAATATTTCTATTCACAACATATCAATACGATTTGTAAACTGAAACTGCCTGATCACAGATTGTTACACTATATGATATGATATGAATTGTATCTTTATTTCATAAAGGACCTATCCTTGCATTTAAAATATTTTGTTACCATCATATTCATTACATATTGGCAACGGGTGTTAACAAGGAAGATAAGTTATTAAAGGGGCTAGACACCAGATAGTCCAAAATTCGGCTTAGACATTATTTCCACAAAACAAGCCTAGAATTGTCGATTCGAGCTAATAGGAGGCCCTATATGGTTAAAATGATAAACGCAACAATCATGTTGCTGTCTCATTTGTGTTTCCCCGTTTGAAATAGCGCATAGCGGTTTCCCAGTATAAATCATATCTGCTTATGAGTACAGATACATATAACAACGTTATTTTTAAACTTACTGGGATCTATGTGGTAGACAACTCCAGTAAATTTCAAATTGGAAAAATGCGCAAAAACTGCGAAAGATGCATGTGTCGAAAGCGAGGTGATACATCAGTAAGTAAGTGTGTCAGGTTCCCAGCGTACTCTGCACACCAAGAGTGTGAATTGATAAGGGCAGGTAGCCGTCTCCGTGGCCTAGTGGATAAGCGACCGCCTACGGAGCGGGATGTCGTGGGTTCGATCCCTGGCCGCGTCATACCAAAAGACGTTCAAAGTTGGTACAAGTAGCTCCCTTGCCTGGCGCTTGGCATTTAAAGGGAAGTGCTTGGAAAAGTGGTGTACTCAGTACTGGTTTAACCCAGGAAAGTTGTACCCCGTGTATCGGTGCTTTACACCGAGCACGCAAAAGAACCAAGGGGTCTCTTTGAAAAAGAGCTAGGGTCTCGCACCCGGACTTCCTTGTATCCCACCACTGTCTCTTCAGCGTGCTGTCCCTTCAGCAAAAACAAAGGACCCCGTTGGAAATAAGTGCTTGCACTTTCACGGGTTATCCTTGATCGCAAGGTCTAAAGAAATACATACATACATACAAACCCAGGCTATAAGTAAGTTTCAATGCGTTCTACACAACGATGTCAATTTGAAGTAAGTTTTTAACATTTTTCTTTTTTTCTTGTACAATGTATCATCTGGTGTCTAGCCCCTTAAAATGTACAGGTAAGTAATACTTGCATGTCGAAGTAGAATATCCGATTTTCAGATTTCCACCATGCTTATGTGATAATATATTCAACAACAAATGTTTATGAAATCAACCGTTACTTACAAATAAAATATAGTAACAATAACAACAAAACTTGATATCATCCTATCGACTTAACCATATACTAGTATACAACGGGACTGAAATATGTACTCGGCAAAAAATATCTTGCATCATGGTATATAATGAAGAAATATGTGTAAAATAATTGTGAAGTCCTGGAATATTTCTTGTATTGTTTTAAAATTAAGGAAGATTCTGCGCCAAATTGAAACTCAATGTCATAAACCCATGGATACAAATTACCTAGGGGTGGCTACCTACTCTTTTTCCTAAGTTTTTTTTCTATAATTTTCTTGGGGAATGGTCGAACAACACATGGCACCTCTATTACCCTGACTTTAACCCTAGTTATGTGCTCGGGGAGGTATCTGCGCATAACGTTGTAAATCAAGTTAAACGTAACCATAGTTTATAGGGTTGCGTCTTTTGAGTATACATCCGGGCATTTTACACGCAGTTTCCGCTTGGGAAAACAAAAGTTCTTCACGATACGCAGAAAAGAATAAAATTTGTACTTAAATATAAAATATGGGCCGAAAAAAGAAGAAGCAGCTTAAACCTTGGTGCTGGTATCCTTTGAGTGGAATTTAAGTGATTAGTTGCAATAAATCAGATAATCTCAAAAAGTTGATCCAAAATACACATTATTTGTTGTCCCCAGTTTTTCATGAAACTTATAAACAATGTATATGTGGTTACATCAGTGCACCCGCACAGATGTAACCACATATACATTGTTTATACACTGTCAGTGGGAACAATCATTGAAGGGAAAAACCTTTAGAACAGATGTCCTGCATTAGGGTGTCATGTAACTCAGCAAGTGACATAATGCAGTAATTGGTTGCTTTGTAATTGTTTTACACTGTCGAATAGGATTTGGAAAATTAAGTGGTGTTTACTTCACCTTGATCAAGGCATGTCAGGGTTCTCAAAATGAATTGGCCGTCGGCCTATTTGACCGGTTAAAACCAGAAATTGGCCGGTTAGAATTGTTCTAGAAACCATAAGGTCACATTCTTTTTTTTACATATTTAATACTGATTATCTATTCTTACTTCGGCGTATGTAAGAGTCTTCAGGTTTGAAATCGTATTGGTAAGAATTCTCCGTAATTCGCGCATGCGCAAGCACGCTTTCCTGTTAGAAAAACACATTGCCGATGTCAAAAAAAAAGAACATACCGTAATTCACCTTAAGAGTTCGGACACCCGTAATTATTTTCAAAAATAATTTATTTTGCGTACCTAATTTTTGGGACACCCTAAGGACATCAATCATAACTTTCACAGTTACCAAGTTTCACAGACGAAGATTATTGATTTTTATCTTAACAATGCCTGGCTAGATTACCTAACCACATACACCACTGTGACAAGATAATTAGTTAATACCCATCCTAAACGATTTATTGCCTGTAGAAAGAGGAAGTGTGAACTATTTATTGGAGGATTATAGAAACAAGAAGGGCAATCAAGGGATTAGGAAAACAAAGACATGACATTTTGTAAAACGATCTGCCAATAAACTTTGAAACTTGTACCACACTTTATAATATAGACTGTAAGAAGTAATAATCGTACAGTTATACTTATTGAAACATCAATAAAAGTCAACACATTCAATGATATAGGTTACTAATTAATGTGATGAATTAAAGTTTGAAATGAAATACTTAAGTTACAATCGAAATCACCACTCAGACACATTAATCCTGCATAGCAATGTCCATGCTCTCCACGAGGATCTCCTGGGTATAACTGTGAGTTATGTGACGTCACACAATGTGACTGTTTGATCTGAAGCCAATAGAATGTGCTTATTCATATCAATGCATGTATAAAATGGTGTTTAATGGGATTTTATTTAATTTGATGAAGGATTTACACTTACAGGCATAATAAATAAGTTTATGACCATTGATAACTATGGATAAATTGATAAGTGGTAAAATGCAAACATGAAGAAAAAAGGCAGGTTTAAAATACACGTAGATAAAATGTAAAAATGGTGATTTTGTATGAATTCTGACAGCAAAAAAAAAGACCTGTTGCATAAGTTAGCGTGATATTTCTCTTTTTAGTTTATATATTCGATCGATTCTTATTTTGATTTGTTTGCAGGAAACTTCACGAAAACGAAAAGAAAATGGTTTAAAGAATCGCTCTGAAATGTGTTCTTTTTTCTATTTTCAATCCAAAACGGCTTAGTCAGTGATGATACAGACACTGACAGTGACTTGTCAAGGTCTTTCTCTGAATGTATGCTATGTATGACATTTCTGTATATTGTATGTGAACTTATGTACAAAACAGTATTTTTATTGAAATTTTGCATTGTTGTTCACTTCAAAACTCCTAGAAAAACAGTACCCTAAATGGCTCAGAATGCAGGAAATTGCATTCTTGTTTTAAAAATGTCTGGAGGGGGGCATGACCCCTGACCCCCCTAAAAAGCCTGTTCAACTCAAACATTTTGAGAACCCTGCATGTAGTCGTGACAATTATTTTTGCCTTAAAGGGACTTTACACCAGATTGGCACCCAAAAATGTTTTTTTCTGTAAAGAATCCGAGAACAATTATTTAATAAAATGTTTGATAGTGCGCTACGCCGTAACAGGCCCTGCACCATACCTGAGCAGAAGCAGAAGTTTGACTTTTTGATATCATAATTGTAAAAAAATTGATACCAAAATGTAAAAGAATATATAGTCGGAGACCGGATTCGAATCGTTTAGCCAAAAGCTACATGTAGTACAAATTTTTCTTAACAGTTTATCAGGTACTGTAACAGAGAATTTGATGACGAGAAGATCCTCATCCAGCACCAAAAGGCAAAACACTTCAAATGTCATATATGTCACAAAAAATTGTACACAGGGCCAGGATTGTCAATCCATTGTATGCAGGTAATGATTTAAGAATAAACTGTTTACTCAAAAGTTTTTTTTGCCAATTGATTTGTACGAATGATTGATATAAAAAGCATACTACGTTTTCAGCTTGTCTGTTTTTGAAAGAAGAAAATGTTGAAGTATTGTTGTAGCCTTGATGTTGTTGGCATGTGCAAACTTAAAGCTTTAAACATTTGAGATATTCACATGAAATTGGTGTATGTGTAATGATCCGCTGTAAGCCAAAGTGCGTATATAGTATGTTGGTGTACTTGGTTGGTTATATGCAAATTGGCATATCCAGTTCTACGTGTGGATGGAGAATATACTGTATTTAAAGACTAGTCGACCTCTTCAGGATTGAGCATGCCTTTCTCTGAAGGGATCTGTTGGCCTTGTTGGCCTCGCATGTTACATACGCACGTGTGTAACAAGGCCTGTAATTCTTGCACTATCATTATGATATTGTCGAGTTATGGCCACTTGTTTGACTGGCATTCACTCTTGTCTTCTGAGTCGCTTCTTACATATGATAATTATTGAGTTTGCTAGACTGCTGACATATTGACTGGTTTACAACAAATCTTTCATTAAATTGTATAAAAAATTAATGTATAATTCAGTATTGATTTATTACTTCTTTTCCTAGTGTTTTCCAGTTGTATCAGTGAGGGGAAAGTAATTTTAATCAGAAAAGAGACAGTATGTTGTTCAACTTTTAGCAGGAAGGTTATAATAAAATTACATTCCTGTTGTAGGTACATAAGGAAAAGATGGACAAAGTTCCAAACTCGGTACCAGGAAGGAACAACATAGAGATAGAAATCTATGGCATGGAGGGAATCCCAGATCAAGATTTGCGAGATCATGAACGAGAGAAAAATAAAAAAGGTAAAATGGACCGGATGTCTTGGTAGTTTTAATATGGTTAATGTTGATTGAAATATTTTTTGCAGTGATTAAAAAAAATATGGTTATCATAATAACGCAACTTTGTCAAACCTTATGAAGTATAAACTGGAACATTTTATAAATGTGTTTCCCTGAGATGTCATGTCTTTTAGCTCTTATCTATTTAATTTGAATGCCAGTTTACTACAAATTCAAATAAAAAGGACTGTTAGCGAAAAAGGCTTTCAGAGAATGGGCCGTCTCCAACTAAGGCATGGCATGGCACAGTGATCCAAATGCTAATAATACACTACATGACAATTTATTGTATAAATAGCAAGTTTTTATTCAAAACCAAAACTGAAACACAAAAATTGATCATTTCTTTTTACAGCTAATGCAGCCAAAAACCCTGGAGACAGTGACGATGATTCACAGCCTGGGACTAGCACTACCACATCCACACCATCAGCTCCCCCTTTACCCGGTGGTATGGGGCCTAACATGGGCTTTATGGGCATGCCCCCTATGCCTCCTCCGATGGGTATGGGGCCAATGGGAATGCGGCCTGGCATGGGACCTATGGGTAAGTGAAATGGAAGGGACGATAACATGAATCAGGGCTTTAAAACGGATAAACTCATCTGAGGCAGTGACAAAATATTCTTTTATTTAATCATGTAAAATGCATTGTCTCAAACTGTCACGTAGTTACAAGTCTAGACATATTTTGTGGAAAAAATGTTTTGCCAATTTGGGACCATCTGGTGTCTAGCCTCTGTAGTACTTGTCAAGTTTGTTTTTCCAGATAATTCATGAGTGATTATCATGAATAACAAACTTACACTTGATATCTGCATAATATGTTAATTAATTTCTATTTCTATTTGTCATTCCAGGACCAATGGGACCAATGTAAGTGAACTCAAGGCTTTATTTACTAGGAGTTAAATAAAACTTGTCATCACGTGATTGACTTAGAGACACTTTGTTTTAACTAAATTACTAGTATTAAATACATGTATTTTACATTGAAGACTCATTGCAATAAGTTTGCCAATGTAAATAGTAACTTCATGAGCATCCGTTAATAACAAAATGATCAAAAGTATTTTAATAATCTGCAGACCAACATTTTGAATCGTCTTTTGTAGGATGGGTCCAGGAGGTATGCCAATGCCACCTCGTCCCTTTATGGGTCCAGGAGCGCCCCCGATGCCCCCGATGTCTACCCCACCGATGTCTGCACCACCATCCAAACCTCTTTTCCCAGCTGCTGCTGCTGTAAGTAGTCTTTAAGGGTTTCCAAAGCCCGAAGTTTGGGCCTGAATTCCTTGAACTGGAACTAAATACTGGATATGTGATTCTTGATCAATTTTCTGAATCACTCCTACTCATACTATATAAAGTCCTGAATCCTCATACTTTGAACAATTTTTTCAGGCTTGGGATTTTCATCCAGTTATATTCCTGATATTTGTACATGTATAAAGTGCTGTTACTAACATATTTAGCGATGCCTTAATGTACTTAAAATGTAGGAATGCAGAAAATTGTTCCAATCCTGGTATTTTATGAATATACCACCTAAGCTCAATAAATTTGTAAATTATTCAGTCAAGCAGTGGAAGCTCAGCCCCGCCCACATCAACGTCGATGGCGGGCCCTGTTAAGCCGACGTTCCCAGCAGCAGCAGCCATGTCACCAGATTCCTCGTCTCCCGGGGCAATCATCACGGGCGCCCCACAGATCAAGAAACCAGAGTCAAGTTCAGGTTTGAGTTCCAGGTTGATGCATCCAGATGAGGACATATCATTGGTGAGTTGTGCTGGAAATTTAGCTTTTGTTGCTTAAAGTTAAAGAAGTAAGATTCTGTCAAGGGAAAGCGGAAATGCCAATTTATTATCTGCTTTCTGGTGGTTTATAGAGATTTATCAGTGATATAATACTATAGTTTACTGTTTGAAATAGTAAAAATATCAAATAGATATTTTCCACTCTTAAAATTATAGCCTGCTCTTATTTCCAAATCAAATGTCAGCGTGCACAGGGCTTGGACATGCCATGTCATTTCTGATATGATGTTACCTGTGCATACAAATCGGCACATTTTTTTCTAAAAAAAATGTTATTGAATGACTTTTAACTCTTATTTTAGGCATATAATAAACAGAAAAACTATTGGTTTTTAGTGTAAGAAAGCAATATGTTTCACCCTGTGATCATCATAAGTGAAATAAACAATTATCCTCTATATAAATGTGAGCTTGCTTGTTGTTTATGTACAAGGGGAAATTATTGTTAACAAAAAAACTATTTTTCACATAATTTTATCCCCTTTTTTTGTTTGAAGAATTGTTAAAATCATTATGTCATCTTTGTGCAACAAATTTGACCTTGGCTATAACTGTAAAACCATTCTAGGTATTCAATAAGACTTTGTACAAATGTTGCCAGAGACAATGCACACATGAACAGCAAGGCCCACTACTCTGGCTTGAATACTTATTGATTATGGCCCTTTTCCACTAAAAAAATAGAAGACACACTTGACATAATTATGCATTTTTAATTACTTAGTCAGTTAGTGCACATATAGTTTCAAACTGTTTTGTGATGCTGAAAGTGTATGGAAATGATTTTATAAACGTTTCACAGGTAAGATTAACATTTTAGCCCTGAACACTAACTAACAAATTATATGTAATATTTTGTCTGTTTCTTTTCATTTATACAGGAAGAAAAGCGAGCTACATTACCAAAGTATTCCCATTTTATGAATAAGGGTATGGGAACATCCAAACCCAGCATGATGCCACCAGCTAGTATGAGTATGGGTATGCCTCCTAACTCCATGCCTATGGGTAAGTATGGCTGTTCATACAAAATGCTTAGAGGTCAGCTGGAACACTTTGAGATTAAAAATTGCAAAAAAAAATACATATTTGTGTGATAATATAAATTTTTTATGTGTAAAAAATTGTTACAAATCTAGCTATAGACCTGAATGTGTTGACCTAAGATTTTTATTTATTTTATTCCTGTGTTTTGTTTGTTGTATATACTCATAAAACAACCATTATTAATGACATTGTGGGTTTATCTCTGATCATATGACCTGTATTTGAATCATATGATCAGTGTCTGGCAAATTCATAGCCTGGAGCTGCATGCTCTCAAAGCATTGTCTGACTATCATATTTTAAAACAGTTCCGGTAGTAGTCTGGGTTTTAAAGATGAAAAGTCTGATTAAATTACAATATGAGTTTTATAATTTACAGGTATGGGACCTGGTCCAGGCCCAGGAATGAGGCCTCCTATGCCTCCACAAGGTAAGTACACCTAGTTTCTTGTAGAAATTATTTTTGATGCATTTGAAGATTTTATAAGACCTGTAGTTAATGAAATGACCACATTGTATGTGCGATTTTTTTTTACACAAGCACCTTGTGACTTGTCTTGTTTGAAGGATGATTTGTTTGGAAAGTATTTCACAAATTCTTGTTTGTTTATATTTCACAAACTCTTGTTTTTGGTCCGACATGGTTTGATTTGTGGGGCCAGTATTTTACAAACTCCTATTGGTTTAAATTTTACAAACTCTCTTTTTTGGTCAGACAGGGTTTTATTTATTAGGCCCAATATTTCACAAACTCTTGTTTCTGCTCTGTTAAGGTATGATGGGGATGCCGCCGAATCAGGGAATGCCACCAAACCAGGGAATGTTCAACATGGGTTTCCCAGGCAACCGGCCTATGTACGGGCCAGGGGGTGGGCGATACTGAGGGGGTGGATCTCACAGACAGATGGGCGAACTTTTGAAAACATGGAGCTTCAACGTTAGCCCTTTCACTTTCAGAACCAACAGATAAGTGCAATACTGGTAGTGCACTCCACTTGAATCGTAGGGGTTTTACTTGCATGTGGTTGCAGTAATTTAGTATTCGATTTCTGGAGTGGCGGTTATCATGGCTGCATTGTACCAGTTACTTTTATTTCTTTGAATAGTGAAATAATCTGTACACACATGATTGTCAGAAACATGTACAAGAAAAATTGTGGTAAGTGGAATTAATTGTAAATGTACATTATTTTAAAACACTGCTGTAAATAGCAAAACCATTTTATTTTCGAAGCATGTGAATATTTTGCTGTGTGTAAAAATCTCGTGTACATTTCACTGTCAGTAAATAACAAGGTATGTAAACTTAAGTGTGAAATATATTGTTGGATTATTATATAAATTCAGTTCATATTGTGTAGCCGCTGAGTTTCTGAAGAGGATCTCAAACGAGGTCAGTTTCTCTGCTTAGCTCCTTTCAATTTCATTGGGTAAATGGACAAAAAACCTGTATTAAAACACTCGTTTGATACTTCAGATGCTATTGTGTTAAAGTTTAAATTTGGAAGCTGAATTCCAGTTTTTTTCTTTCAATTTATTTAATATTCAAATTCTTATCAGCAAATGTATTGACTTAACATGGGCAGGATCTATGATGAAAGATAAATTGCAGGCAAGTCTAGATTTAGAACAAAATGTTAAGGGGTAATGGCGACTTCCTGCTGCAAGCTAAAGGCAAGTGGTCACAGTGGCCGCTAAAGCTGCTGTTGGGCTCATTTTAAGCCCCCAACTTAGGTTGGCGACACTTTTCGTATGTTAAGTAGATGTTTGAGGGAAGATTTGAGACATTGGAAGATAGCCAAGTTAAATAAGGCAAGTTGTGTCACAGCATTTCATCTGCTTGTAAAACGTTTACCATTGGTACATTTCCAGTCTTATAGATTTGTTTCCATGAATTCATGAAGACACCATAGTGCTTGGTACTCTAGACCAAGAAAATGTGGTTTAATGACAAATACTGGTCGCTAGTTGTATATTTTGTAAAGAAATATTAGCACATGGTAGCAATTTTCAAACAGTTTACTGTTAAAACCCATCACTAAACAACCGTGAAAATTTGCAGTAATTGCTTTGACAACTGGTCAGTTTTTGTTTGATACAAAAATAAATTATGATAAATGATGTCAATAAAACCAGTCATCGAAATTAAACTAATTAATTTCGACCCCTGTATAACAAATACCCAAAGACCTTATTGTACTGATGGTGAATGTTATCTGGATGGTGCTGTTGGGCCCTTGCCCCCAACAGTTTTCGCTGTTGGTGACTGATTTATTTACATTTTGTTGTATACGATTATGGTTACATGTTTATCGAAAAGATGCAGATGTACTCTTCCGAAAGCAGGCAAGTCGTCACAGCATTTGCTGTTGGGCTTCTGCCCCCAACTTTTGTTGGCGACTTTCTTTTCATCTCCAGTTTTATTGTAAATTTTTGGATTTTTAGTTGTACACCATTCAGTTATGAACTTAATATTAAGATTAGGCTACAATGGATTCTGATTTTTGTGGTGTTTGTTTGCTTTGAACGTTTTCAGACATAGAACACAGTCATACTGGTAGGTGGAAATGCATGGAATTGAACATGTGTTTTAAGTTTAAGTTCAAATTCATTATTCTTGATTACTGTATAGGGCATTTTAATTGGCTGGGTGTGTTTAACTGTTGTTTAATTGCCTTTTTAAAAATCTACGAATTCATCAAGTAGCAAACATGATTTTTTTGTCTGAAGAAAATATTCATCATCTTATGGCTTCCTAATATTTGAAACTTAAAACCACATATCATATTTAATAAAGATATATTGTAACTTGTTAGCAATCTGCTACCTCTGCATGGCAAATACTATTCATCTAGTGTTCAAGATTGACCTTGCGGAGCGCTGGTTTTCCTGAATGTGTGATTCTGCAAGTTATCAGATAAACAAGTGGATCAGATAAAATTTTGCATTTATGGTACGAATTAACAGCAAATTATTTTATTTTTAACATTTTACCGAAATATTGGAATGAAAAACCTGTGATTGACACATTTTTTCGACTCATTTTTTGAATAGGAAAAAAGCGAAATATGTAAAGCCCTATACAGTAGTTTTTAACATGTTCAACGCAATCTAAGATTTTATCACAAATTTCTGAATAGATTTGAACATGATATCTATGGTCACCTTGTGTGATTTTTCAGGACTCAAGATAAAAGCAAAGCTTGATCAGATCTGGATTTGGATTCCGGTCAAGGTATTTACATTGTTGAATGAAGCAAAAATGTCACAACACCTAGTGGGTCAAAATGTGCTTGGCTAAACATGTATGTACATGTTATGATTTTAACCATAGGTGGTAGTAACGGTCAGGGATGGCTAAAGGTTGAAAATGAGATGGGTTTTTTATATGATTTCTTACATAATACAGAGGTACCCAAGAATGAACTCACTCCTTGCCCAAACAGGGCAATTTGTTGGTGGATTGCCTTGAATCTTATAGCTCCAGAGATTAAAAAAACAAACAATATTTTATTCTTCTCAAAACTGATTGAAAAAGGTTAGCTGGTTGCTTTCCGTTGCTACTTCATTTGTTGTTAGTATTGATACTCCATTTTGCTTCAAATTAGAAGTCAGGAGAAACCCTCAAATGGGCTTCTTAAAAGCTAGTTTTGCTGCTGCAGCTGGTTGCTTGACCCCCTTTGACCCTCATTGAGAAACTAAAGGTGCCGCCCAAAGACATCCCCAAAATGGTTTTAGCCTGTCAGCTGCCTGATCAATTTCACTGCTTAAGAACTGGAACTTTTGAAGCATTGTATCAAATAATTCCACCATCTTTTTCTTATACTGCCCCCTATGGTTATGAGCACATTCGGATCTACTAGTGTTGTTGGGTTTCTATGCCCCTAGCTTGTGCTAGTGACAACATTTTAGAATAGCAAGAGATGATCTTACTTAGTAAATGTTATTAAAACCATATGGTCTGTGTCTGCTGTGAATGCTATATTTTCAGAGCTTTTCAAGAACCAGAATTACAATTGACCGAAACTGAAAACCCTCCCGCAATTATGAAATTTAAATCGTAGAAAAAAACAGGCAATTTGAAATGAACATTGAAGCGCATCTATTGGACAGTTTAAATGATAAGTAAAAGAACATTATAAATGGTTTAACAGGGACAAGAAATACAATTCCCTGAAGTGTGCTAAGTTCATATGTATCAGAGATGATATTTATCACAAAGAAGTGTTGCCATAGTTGTACTATACTTCAATTTTATTTGAAAGTTTAGTTGTACAGTCTAAACCTGTTGTCTCGATATCACTTGGCTTAATTCTTGTTGGCTTGAACTGGATGTGAAGGAGCGATTATGTTTTACACTTCATAAGCATTCCTGCTTGGCTCGATATTTGCGAGGCCTGGAAGCAGTTTGAGCAGTCCTTGGGATATCGAGAAAATGGGTTTTGACTGTAAGTTGACCGACATTATTTTTCATTTACATGGTGTCCATATGCTTTATTTTAAATCATGATGCACAGTATACATGTTAACTTTGTAATGTTTAACATTTATTTTCAAACGTTTTATCATCTGTTACTTACATGTATTACTTGTATTTTGTGTGTTTTAAAAACAAAAAAATATTTGTATCCGTTTGTACCAGTCATTAGAATGAATGTTGAAAATAAATGATTTTAATGTGTTTCTTATCTCTTATGAATATTATACATGATGCACCTGCTTAAAATATAATTTTTTGCGCATTTCTGAGGCCACTTGCTTATATAGATTTCTTAGTCACACTTCTGAATCAGCACTTGACATAAAATTCTGCAAGGAACTTAGAATATATGGTTACAGGGGCCATTTTATCTAGTGTCCTTGGAGTGATTTTTCACAGTGCATCAATACTGGTGAAAATCAGTTATATGTATATAATCGCTCATAGGATTCATACTGCAACAGCCGCTTTTATTGTAGTTCATCAGGAGTCAGCGAAAGTTATCAACCAAGGAAATCCTACGGTTTTATTATTAATGTACCGTATATGGCCTAATTTTGTTGACTGCCATCAATATAAACTGGTGCATTTTCTGTGAAATTCTATTTAGTATTTCTGCATGTAAAGATTCATTGTGCTTGTGGAAGGTCGTATGGTGGGCGGGCGGAAAAGTGTCTACAAATTGAGTTCAGGTTGTATCTAGGCTATGCAAAAGGGGAACAACTTGGCCTTGAGGAACACCCATGTCTGTCAGTCCAATGACAAGGTCACACTTAAGGTCTTCGCTCAAAGTTATTTATATGTTTGGTCTATAAATGGGTCATCATATGCATATGGAGCTTATATAAAGAATTTTTTTTCTTCACTAAGTTCATGTGTCAAATATCCATGCCTTTGGGTACCCCCCCCCCCCCCCCCCCCTCCCCCCAATGTATTTTTAATTGTCCAAACTGTAATTTGGCAATGCACACGGGGATTTGAGATAACTTGGCACAAATGTTCACCATGCCCTTGGACCAACCATGAAAACAGTGTGCTAGACATTTAGTAGTAGGTGGCTAAGTATATGATCCGTCTAGTCCAGTGTGTACAACAACTCTGCCTTAGTTAATATTAGTTTACTTTATGCATATGTTTACACTGATAAAAAACCAAGTCCAAGCTAGCTCTTCACATAAGCTACCTACACACCAACTTTTACTACTATCCATCAATTTTAACTCAAGTTATTGGGCAGAAATCAGCGTCTGAAGCCCGCCACTTGACGACATCCCCATTGTAATAACCTGGTTTTCGTTGATAACCTGGTTAAAAAAAGTTAGTCAATGGTCAGATTTACCTATACTTTGGCTTGTTCAACCCAAAAATTTGTTATATATGGAAGGAATTAATCATGGCAAATGTCCATCTGATGAGGTGGTACAATGCATGTAAGAAACAGTCCTGTAGGGTCATGTTAAATTAACCTTGATGACACTGGTGTCATTCTAACTGTTGGTCTTGACTGTTGCCTGGTTATGTGTTTAAGGATTTTAAAGCAAGGACTATCACAGGATTGGTGACTACACATGCTCTGGCTTGACAGGAGATCTTGTCTATGTATTTCTTGAGACAGATGTGAAATAATCAATAAAATGTGACTGAAGGGGTGCACAACACTAATGCTGACCAACATGCCGATGAAGTTTCATGTGCAAGCTGCAGATCTTTAGGAGGTACATGCACCACAAGATTGTAACTGAATGTGACGAACACAACTCAATTGTAACCCCCGGATATTCAGCCCCCGATATGGTAACAGGGTTTTCAATAAGTCTCGGTTGAACTGTATCAAGTACTGAAGTTACCGACCATCACTACTTATTCTACTGAATATTCTTTTATCTTTTAAATTTTTAAATCAACCCATTTGCCATCATTTTCGCCAACAGCGGGTTATTATTAAGAATGCTGAACGAGGACAGTACTGCTAATATATTGCGTCGGGAATCAAATTTGTTGGTGTTTTTTTCTATTTTCATTTTCATATTATGATCATAAAGCATACTTTATGTTCAATGTTGGAGAGTTGGATAATCATCCCGTTTAATTATACTTACCGTATGAAGGAAATAAAGTATACAAAACACTTCAAGATCAATTATTTATTGATAATTTCCATTGGTGATGAACAGTATAATTAACATGTATTGAAAACTTTGACTGGCAGTCAAAATAACAAATGGGCAAAATATATAGGTTTCAGTTCCTTACCACTACTTTACATATCAATAATAATTACCTCCCCTTTACATAACAATAATAATTTCCTCCCCTTTACATAACAATAATAATTACCTCCCCTTTACATATCAATAACAATTACCTCCCCTTTACATATCAATAATAATTACCTCCCCTTTACATATCAATAATAATTACCTCCCCTTTACATAACAATAATAATTACCTCCCCTTTACATAACAATTATATCAATAACAGTATAATTAACAACCAACTGGAAGTATCCTGTACTCCAGCAATGACAACGTGTATACAGTTCTTGTATCGATGTTCATTTGGACAACCATGATTATTTACATGTGTGTACATGTATGTTAATATGCACAATAAATAGTTGTAAAAATAAATACAACCTCATAAATTAGCAATTGGTTATCATGCCAGCAAAGCATCTTTGACAGCATACTGAAAGTTCAAGCCAGATAAACGCATTCTTTCAAATACAAATGTTGTGTAATCAAAGATCAAGTACAATATATGAATTTTCATCAATACAATTGTCCTATATCAAACAATTTTGCAGATCATGCAAGTATTATAACATACATAATTTGAATGAAAAACTATTTAATGTTATATTATCAAGTTCACAAAACTCCTATTAAAATTATTTACACAGATGAACATCTTCCAAGCATGAAGGCGGTTAAATCTGGAAACAGCCATAACAACAACCAAACAAAATAACATGAAATGCATTTTTTTACAAAGCTGCCAATGAATGTTAATGTACAATGAGAGAACAAAAATATATTTAATGATTAATATAATGAGGAAAAACCATGACTAGAGTGAAAAACCATGGGGGAGTGTTGACAATGCTCATCAGTAGCAGAACTACAATCAGGGCCCTTTTACTAGTTATGGAGAAGGCACCCTAGCCTTTTTCGTGAGGAAAAAACTGCTTGTTCCAGTTTGGGGGAAAAATATGTAAGTTGTTATTCAAACAGTTTGGACCATTTAGTTTTACAAATGGAGTTAAATATCAATAATGCAGTAAATATGTCGCACAGAAACATCATTAAATGAATCATGAAATTCTTGTTATATAATTTTTTATTTTTTTTAAATAGTGAGTATCGGAGGCTATTTTGGAAAAAAAAGGTCTGGTCCTTGGGGAAGTAGGCAGGTATCGCCAACACCAAAGACAAGTAAAAAGGCCTCGATAATTATTAAAGCCTGATTTATGGGTCTTACTATATACATGTGCATATTTTCTCTTCTAACATGACCTTGACACAAGTTTCATAACGGTAAATGTAATAAATGAGAAAAAATCTCGTGACTAACACAAGTGTGGCAGAGCATACACCAAGGCTTATCAAGGAGCATAACTACAATAATTAAAGCCAAAGTAATGGGCCTTGCTTTACATGTGCTTATTGTGTCTTGCAACATGTGCACCAAGTTTCATTCATATTAGATTAAATGGTTTAAGGGATGCAGAAGAGATGAAAGGTTTCGCCATATAACGCTACCAATGACGATAAGGACACCAAGGCTAGGACAACACCTTGACTTTTTTTCCATCAGAAAAACTTACAAGATTACAAATGGAAACTAGCAACAACAAGAGTGAGCAGATACATTTACAAGCCTTTGACAAAATATTGAATGTTAATCTCCACTCGAATTGAAACAAAAATTATTTATAATTATGTTAATTCAATCTAGCTGAGTCATGCATGCATGACCAGTCTAACCGTTTGTTTTGGAATAAATAAAACGGCTTCAATGGGGCTTCCATTACGGTAAGAATTTGAAATTGGAAGTATGAACTTCCTTGCTATCAGTTTTGGAAGTTTTTCTCTGAAAGTGGAAGTCTCTCCAAAACACCAATTTGTTCCACTGTTTTCAACTATATGTTAAAAATTACGTAATTAGCAACTCCACAAATTGATATTAAACTATTGAAAATATGACCAAAATAAGTAACACATTGACACCAGGTTTTGATAATTGAACTTCAAAGTCTTCTTGAAAATTATGGAAGCTTTTGTACTTCCAAGAACCCATTTTTGGAAGTTTTAGTCCATTTTTAGGGAGTAATATACTTCCAAACTTCCTTTAATAGAAGCCCGGACTGCTTCATTTGATTACTTACTCAAAAGGTAAGCATATGATGATCTATGATCCTTTTGTTAATAAGATGTTGAAAACATACATGAAAATAGACTGCCATTCATAACGTTGACACAAATAACACATACTGCTTAAATTCACAAACAAATTGTAAAAAATGATCATGTTGTTAAATAAATATCCATCAATCCTCATCACACGGAGAAGAAGATCTTGTGTTGGAAGAGGAAGTAGGCCAACAACACCCACACAGCTGTGTCCAGGCAGTTGATTGGCAGATACAGGTCATGTGATGGGGGTCGTGATCCTAGATTCAAATATCTGGCCACTGGTTGGCTGATAATCTCATGACCCAAGTAGAGTAATATTGCATTCATCCCTGGAATTAAGAAGATATTTTTTGTGATTATATTTTTTTTTTTAATAATTTCATTAAAATGAACATATAATTTTTTATCAATTAATGCTTACAATCAGCGTTCTAAGTGCTTACTTTCAGCGTTCTAAGTGATAAACATGACAGGTCCAAAATCAATCCGAGAGCAACAATTAATTGAAAGTCAATACTTGAATTACTTCAAACACTCTGCAGGGGTTTGATAATTGTGTGCATACGGTATGGCAAATGGTAAATACATGTACATGGTATATTTGCATGGTTGTGCAAGTGGTAAGAACATGTAATGCATGGAAAAAAGTAGGCAGTAGAATGGTTATATTCTTATAAAAATTGCAACCAGTAGAAGACTCTTTCTTCTCATTATATTCATTTGATCAGATCAGATGAGCCACTTGACCTGGCTGTGGACTGCTTTATGAGAAAGAAGCCCCAATTTTAGGAATGCCGTATTTAGGGGCTATTTAAGGCGTATTTTGGGAGCCTAAGTTTACACAAAAGCTAAATAATTTGCATTATTTGGTGTACAGATTTCAAAAATAGTTAATATTAATTTAAAAGTAGTATTCGGCCACAACATGAAGGAGTATCACTTGCAAAGTTTAAGGGGGGAGGGGAATTTACACATGTGAATGGCATGTGTCATTCACAGGAAATCTGTGCTACAAAGGGTCAAAAACAGGTTTAGTACATCAAGTTTCAATCTCAGATGGTGATGAAGACTTTGCGGACGAACATTCCATAAGTGAAAAGGCACCAGAAGGCCGGACCCCACAGATGCATGGCAAGTAGCGCCCAATGAGACGTGTTGTCTACTGCCAGACTGACGGGGAAATATGGTCGAAATACTAGATGGGCCACGTACATGAAGATTGAGTTCATCCCTAGAGGTGTAGCGATTATCAATCAAAAATAATATGTAATACTTTAAACAGCTGATGTAATGATAAAATTTAGCTGATGAAGTGATATTGAGCTAAACAACACCATTATCAGGGATATCCATCCAGTTACTGTTTCAGACTTGTCTATTTTCTAAATACAGCATTTACTTTATTACTACTAAATTTGTAAATAAAACAAAAGAGCAGTAAAACTAGGATTAAACCTAGAGCTATGGAAACTGACCTCATGGAGATCAGAAAATGCACCATCCTGCCTTAAAAGAATTAAGCGTTTAAGACAATAAGATACTTCTTGACATACGATTATAAATTAATTCAAATTTGACATATTTGGTTTTATTTCAATTTAAAAACATTCTTAGAAATTCACAATGTTTAAAGTTTGTGCCCTTTTCTCCTTTGGACCCTGTCCCTACTTTTAGCACCAATTACAGTCGCATTCAAATTACATGGAAGAATACCGAATCTGGTGTTGACCACCGTTATATTGGACCTGATCTGGTCGCCTCGGTCGGGGGGCACGAAATGTCACTCCCGCAGGGTAACGGGGGATATTTTGTATCGTGTGTGGCTAGGGCAATGGGCCACTGGGTGGCCTTCCCAGCATTTAGCACATGAGTGTAAGTATTTGCAGTTCGCCCAGTGACAATGACCCGCATTAAAATAATTGCTCACAAGAGTTTTGCGGGTGGGATTTGCGGTATCACGGACTAACAGACAACGCCACTAGAGATTGTTGTTGATATGTGCTCAAGAGGCTGGTTCAATTGCTTGCCGTATCCTTTTAAAAATCTGGCTAAAACCATACTTATACTTGTCATAATTAAAACAATATGGGATTTATATGGTTGACATTCGGTTTTAAATTACCATTACTAAGAAAATATTATACATATACGTCGTGTATTTTTAAAGCTTTGTTAATTATTTTCTTAAATGTACCTCCATATTACGGTGAATTAGATACATTGTGAATAGGAGCTCCTTCGGAAGGCCAAACTACATCCAGTGAAAATTGCAGTCTGGTTTCATCAAATTGTTTATTGTTGTCAATAAAAAGTGTAAGACAGTCAACACCCTTAGTACTGTCTTAATGGGTTTTGTATTTCCTAGAGTTGTCAAGACATAATTATTGAATGATCCCTAAGACTGGGGGGCAATGATTACAAACAATCTCAAGTTCTCAGTTCAGACTCGACAAGTGGCAAGCTGCAAATCTTCATTGTAACTTTCTTTTTGGTTTGAGTTTTGATTATTTTTTATTCCATTTCAAAATTGTACAGTTATTCACCTTCGTTTTTGTAAAACAACTGAAATTTAGACTCCTTGTTTCCTTTTCATATAATAAAAGGGCTTTTCCAAGGCTGAGTCTAGACTTGGACTTGAGACTGTTTGTTAATATCTAAACTCTTCCAGCGAACCTGGGTAGTAAAATGGCGCCCCTGACCACATCTTGTAGACATCAATCGTTACATAGCAGAATGCAAACAGGAAAAACGCAAAACTTGACAGACATATCACAAATGAGAGTGACCTGAAAATAGAGATGATGAAAAACATTCTCAATTGACCAGTTGTCAATCAATCAATCAGATGACCAATTACGTGATTATATTTTATCAATAAATAAAAGCCCATGGTTGCAATGCCCAATGGCTTATCTGAAACACCGCGCCAAATGATCTGGGAATGTTGCAGTAATTACTTTGGCACCTAGTCAATTGTGTAGTGTGAAAAATTCTACATTTAATTCGAAAAAATCATTGTTTATTCCCTACTTTATATGACTGATATCTATAATTACAATCATGGCAATGCAATGAAACGAGGTGTTCGATTTGGGCTTTCAGACAACTAGTAAATAAAGCCAGTTTTGGGTATGTATATAAAAAAACAAGACAAACCTCAAAAGCAATTCAAATGATATGATATTGCTACTAATACATGTACATGTTCTGAATTATATTCTCTTTTTTAAAAACGACATTTTCTTTTCTTTTTTCGCAATTTTGTGAAATATGTATTATTAACTTAACTCTTTTTGTCATGAATTGTGACACCAGTTATATTTAATAAGCTTGATCAAGCAATTGAGTTGATAAGGCTTACCATAAATTTTTGTTGATGGGAATAAAACCGTCATTTTTCTCTCCTTTGCATAAGATTGTAGCAATGACACCCTGCAAAAGATAATATATTGCAATGAAATGGATATATAGCCAAACCTTGACCACCAAAACAATGAATTTTAATCCAGGGATGTGATTTGTCCAAGGATTCATGGAATTCCGCGGATCTTATGGCCCAAGGGACCCCCCCCCCACCCCCCAAAAAATATTTTATTTGGTTGCTTTCAGTTGTTTAAGTTAATATTCCAGTTTGCTTCAAATTTAAAGTCAGGAGAGCCCTCAAAAGAGCTTCTAAAAAGACATTTTTTCTTCAACAGCAGTGCGCTTTTGACCCAAAGAGCACCCCATAAACCCATGGCCGAAAAAGTTTAAGCCCTCCGGCTGCCAGGTCAATCACATCCCTGTAATCATTGACGAAAGTTTGACAACTTATATGTTTATCTTGAACTGTAATATTATGTTCTTGTTTTGTTTTTCTTTTATGCCTTACAAAAAACAATTCCATATCAAATGAAGTTTTTTTATTTACCATTTTTCATAAAACTTTTAAGTCACTGTACCCATGTGGTAAGGTTGCCTAATAAACATATTTTTTGTCAATATGATTGCCACATTATCTGTAATGAAGTTTTTCCATGACTGTTGCAACATACCGTATTATACTATGTATAGGACGCTAGCATAGATAGGACACAGGCAAAAAAATGGTGAGAAAACAGGCTAAAACCAGAAAAATGATAAAATCGGTGCCGGAAAATTTAGGTTTGGCGAGGCATTTATAACATATATTAAATCAAAAACAATAAATTTGTTTGAATATTAGGCGTATTTCGATATCTTTCTTGTGTAGTTCAGTAATTATCTTCGTATTTCGGTGATTTGATGTATTTCGTTAGGTCCAGTATCAGCGAATGTTCCTGTGACAAAATAAAATGAGGTGTGTGTGGAGATAAACCCTCTTACAACTACGATATAATTTGTTTATAGAGTTATACGTAGATATAAAAGATACAGTATTGTACTACTTAACAAAAGCACCAGTGCTCTAGATACTAAATTATATATTTCTGGGGCCGTATTCATAAAGCTTCTTCGCGAAAAATGTTCAATTTAGTAAAAAAATGCTTTTATTCTTGTTTAATGAAAATTAACAATGGTTTTACACCAAAAATATGAAAATGAGCAAGAAAAAGATCCATATAATAAAGGCATTAAAATAAAAATAAAATTGGTATTTTTTTTTTAAAATTCCACTAAGTTGAAAATATTCACTATTAAGATACTATAGCCCCTGGTCATCCATAAACTTCACCAATAATGACATTAATATTACAGCAAGTTCATAACAGGAGTGCTGCAAGACAAATGCTTGCCTGTGGTTGTTGTTTTTTTTAGCAAAAATTTGGCCATTACTCAATAATTATTACAGCCACAATTATGGGTCTTACTGTAGAGCGAATTTATTTTGGCTACATGTGTACCAAGCTTCATTTGAATTCCTCAAAAAAGTCTCTGAATTATCGCCAAGGTTAATCATTTTGCATGCTGCTGGCAATGACAATCACGCAATTAATCTTTCTTCAGAAAGCAGATGCGCTAAAAACATCATTTCTGTACACAACAACTTACCAGTATGAATCCCCATATAAGGAATCTCTTTACTCGACTTTTCCAGTCTGGAAACATCCTTAGGATTTTACCGGCCTGAAACAACATTATAGATATAATATAACATTCTGCAGTAGGGGGAGATGTGTTCGTAGTACGTTGATATACTTAATTATATGCAAATTGGCATATCCAGGTCTCAGTGTGGATGGAGAACATAATTTATGTATATAAAGACCAGTCAGGGTCGAGCATGCTTTTCTCTGAAGGGATCTATTGGCCTTGTTGGCCTCGCACACTATAAAATAATACATATACAAGTACAAACTACACCAGGTAATTTAAGATCAGTCCAATATTATGACACTTTATCACTCTATGTACAGGACATAATAGACAATTATTATTATTGAAAAGCCCCTTAAAAGATGCTTTGAAACAGGTGAATAATTGAATAAAGTGTTTCAAAAAAAATGCATTGAATATTAATTGTTGCATAAAGTTTAATTAACAGAAGGCAAACATTTCAAAATTTGAACTTGACTAAAGATCATGAAACTTCAGTGGTAGGTTGCCCTTGACCAGCTGATGACCCATATTGTTTTTGAGGTCAAAGATTATGGTCAATATGGTAATATGGCACAAGAGCTGTCACAGTATGTGACTAATGCCCCCGAATGTGACATTGACCTATGAACAAGGTCAGTACATGAAAAGTTGATCTTGCCATTACATGTCAAATACATATGGCAAGTCATTTTAAATTGCCTCTGAACATAAAAAATACCACCCATATTTGACAACCTACACTCTTATGACCTTATATTCAGCAATCCATTGTGAATAAACACTAAGTGTATCTTTCACCTTAGAGGTAGGGACATGGGTCTTGCACGAGACACGTCGTCTTGGTATGTTGAACACATGTGGCAAGTTATTTTAAAATCTGTCCATACAAGAAAAAGTTACAGCCCAGACAAGACAAATTATACTCTATGTGCTTATATGCAGCATTGTGAATAAACACCTAAGTACCTAAGTGTGACCTTGACCTTAGAGGTAAGGACACGGGTCTTGCATGCGACACATCGCCTTTGTATGTCAAACACATGTGGCAATCATTTTAAAATCTGTCCATACAAGAGAAAGAAATATTCCGGACACGACAACCTATACTCTATGTCCTTATATATGCAGCATTCCATTGTGAAAAACAAAAAGTGTGACCTTAGAGGTAAGGACACGGGTCTTGCATGCGACACGTCCTCTTGATATGTCGAACACATGTGGCAAGTTACTTTAAAATATGTCCATACAAGAGAAAGTTAAAGCCCGGACACGACAACCTCTACTCTATGTCCATATACCCAGCATTTCATTGTGAATAAACACCAAAGTGTGAGCTTGACCTTAGAGGGAGGGACACAGGTCTTGCACGCGACACGTCGTCTTGGTATGTGGAACACATGTGGCAAGTTATTTTAAAATCTGTCCATACAGGTGAAAGTTATAGCTCGGACACAACAACCTATACTCTATGTCCTTATATGCAGCACTTCATTGTGAATAAACACTAAGTGTGACCTTGACCTTAGAGTAAGGGACACGGGTCTTGCACGCGACACGTCGTCTTGGTATGAGGGACACATGTGGCAAGTTATTTTAAAATCCTTCCATACAATGGAAAGTTACAGCCCAGACACAAGTTATTGAGCCAGACACACAGACAGACGGGCGGTGCGATTTTTATATGCCCACCTTTGTGGGCATAAAAAGTTTTGCACAATATCTTGAGAGACAGTGTTCCTAAGAGTGGTGATCCTTGACCTACAATAGGGGTCAACTACTAGTCAAGGGCAACCTACCACTGAAGTTTCATAGATCTAGGTCTTTTTGAGTTATTGTGCAAACAAAGATGAAGTCTCAAAATTTAATAGTAGCTGCTTAGTTTTCTTTGAGGTACTTTCATGTGCTTGAACATGGTAAATTTAGAGGCCTACAAATAACAAGAGCTGTCACAGAGACAGCGCGCTGACTATTCCGCCGCTTTTCAATGTAAGGATTGAAAAGTTTTGGCGAATATGCATGGATCACTGTTAGATTAGATTTCAATGCAATACATGGTGTGCTGAGATATTAACATAAATGTGGTTACATGCAAAATTTTAACCAGAATTTCTAAGTCTAATAATAAAGGGCCATTATTTGCATAATACAGTTATCTAACTTGGTTATTCAATTAAGTTGGGTGGTTGAATACCATTGTATAAAGTCTCAATGCAATACATCAAATAGTTGCTGAGATATTATCCTATGTGTGCTAACATGCAAGACGTTAATCAGAATTTCTAAGTCGCATAATAAAGGGGCAAAAATTGTATATTATAAAAGATAGAGTTATCCTACTTGATTAAATAAAAAGGTTAAATAGATGGGAGCCTGTGTGTAAAGTTTCAATGCAATACATGATGTATTCGCTGAGGTATTGACTTAAAAGTGGTTACATGCAAAACCTTAACCAGAATTTCTATGTTGAATAAAAAAGGGGCAATTATTTGCATTTAATGCAAACTAGAGTGATCTTACTTGGTTAATTTAGTAGGTTGGATGTTTGAGTACCATTGTATAAAGTCTCAATGCAATCCATCAAGTAATTGCTGAGATATTAACCTGTGTGTGCTTACACGCAAAACCTTAACCAGAATTTCTAAGTCAAATAATAAAGGCCCATTATTTGCATTATATTAAAAAAAGTGTTATCTGGAAATACATATCTAATGTTTCAATGCAATACATGATATATTTGCTGAGATATTGACTTAAATGTGGTTACATGCAAAACCTTAACCAGAATTTCTAAGTCAAATAATAAAAGGCAATTATTTCGCATTAAATGCAAACTAGAGTTATCCTACTTGGTTAATTAAGTAGGTTGGATGGTTGACTACCATTGTATAAAGTCTCAATGCAATACCTCAAGTAGTTGCTGAGATATTAACCTATGTGTGCTTACATGCAAAACTTTAACCAGAATTTCTAAGTCGAATAATAAAGGGCAATTATTTGCATTAAATGCAAACTAGAGTTATCTAACTTGGTTATATAAGTTGGTTGGATGTTTGAGTACCATTGTATCAAGTATCAATGCAATACCTCAAGTAGTTGCTGAGATATTAACCTATGTGTGCTTACATGCAAAACCTTAACCAGACTTTCCAAGTCGAATAATAAAGGCCTATTATTTGCATTAAATTAAAATAATTGTTCTCTAACTTCATTAATTAAGTATGTAAGATAGTTGGAAATACATATCCAAACTTTCAATGCAATAACTGATGTATTTACTGAGATAATGACTTAAAGGTGCTTACATGCAAAACCTTAACCAAAGTGTGACGCCAACACCGATGCCAGGGTGAGTAGTATAGCTCTCCTTATTCTTCGAATAGTCGAGCTAAAAATGTAGCTTTGTAGTTTCTACTAATTTCTTTGAACTGATTGGGACGTAAGCTGATACAATAGCTTATAAAATCATGTCCAGTCTGTTTGAGAGGCTATGAGAAAGTTTCCCTGGTGGGAATCAAACCCACAACATCTGTGGTGAAAGAAGGACACCTAAACCGCTAGACTACTGTCACCCTGATGGTAGTACCACCCACAACATCTGTGGTGAAAGAAGGACACCTAAACCACTAGACTACTGTCACCCTGATGGTGGTAGCACCCACAACATTTGTGGTAAGGGGCAGACACCACTAGACTACCAGTACTCTCCCACCATCACTTTGTAGCTTTTTGACAAACTTATATTAAAACATCCCACTCACCTGTAAGCCAAGGAAGCACATTAAACAGGAAGTCAGTGTTCCCAGCAGACCTTCAGGGTCATGGGCCACAGTTGTGTTGTAAATCTCCTGTAAAATTAATTGATTTTATTTGTTGAATATATGCATTTAATGCATTAATTTCTTTTACTATGGCAAAAGCTTATAAATTCACACTCTATGAGGTGGTATATTCAATATTTGTTTTATTTGTATCTAAGAACGATGTAGCTAATCGGATTATTGGATACAAATAACAGATCTATTCTATGAATAGAGTCAATGATTCATGTCCGTAAAATTGTCCTTTATTGCATGTATTGAATATAACTCTGGTAAGGTTTCAGCTAAAGAGTTATGTAAGGGTGCTGAACCCTGTCCTTGTGGTAGCCATACCTTCTGCCCAAATGGAGACCAGCAGGGGCACCCTTCTGCCCTCATAAAATGAACTGCTTCAGACATGAAATATTTCTCCTTTTTTTACTAATAAAAATATTTTATTAGCCTAAAATAGGCAACCAAGGACAATTATGTGACTGTAGTAAATATAATATAGAAGTTTATCATTGAGAATGTAGCACTGATTTTAGTTTATGTATCCAAAATATTTCCTTGCCTAAACGGTCAAGGATTTTATTAACAACATCTCATAAAATTGAAATATGATTTTAAAGCATGCTACTCTTAGAGGGGCACCAGATAGGTTTATGTTTTTTTTATTAATTATGTTTACTATCATGTTTAATTTGTTCATTCAAAACAAAAAACATATGAAGTAGGTGCAGATAAACAAAAAATCGTCTTCATAAATGATTTTTTTAATGAATAGCTACGTGGACTAATATTTTTTATATGTACCTAAATCATGCATTTTTTTGTTTTGATCATAAAGGTCAAACAAGTTAAACATGATAATGCATTACGATGAAAATAATAAATCTCGGAATCAACTTATATTGATTTTAAGATTATTGAGAGATTGTGGCCAGAATGCCTACCTTACAAGTTGGATGTTGGTAAATGTGGGCAGTCCCAAATACTTTGTGGTCTATATACATGGCAGCTCCTCCAGTACAGTTGGAAACATTGTGACCCCCTGCATCATTGGCCCACCCTCCTGGGCCAAGGTAACCCCTGAAAGTAAGGTTATGACCTTGTTGATAAATCGCAAAAATTGTGTAAAAAGTAATTCACAAGTTTGGTGAAGATTGGATAAAAAATGCTCAAGTAATTGACCAAACAATGAGAAATTGGGAAAAAAATCAAATTAAGGGCAATTACTGGCTGTTGATTGAAATCAGATATGATTTATGCCAAAGAACATTGTGATCTAGTTCTGTAAAGATTGGATAACAAATACAAAATTTAAAGAGTGGAATTGAAATTGTGCCAATTCAAGGGCAAAAATTCTAGAATTTATCACGCAATAGATATAGAGCTTGGATATGAAAGTGTGACACTGAAGATACCGCCGGACAATATGATCCCTATATGTTTTTGCCAAGCTACACAGGTAACATAAAAGTGCAAAATTCTGTCATGATCCAATGCTTCTGACCATGCTAGTTTCCATAATAATAACTCCTTAATTAATATGGGGACTGACTACTGATTGTAACTTACCGGGTAAGAGCCTACCAAGTTTGAGGACTTTACGCCAAGTCATTCAGAAGTAATTGGATGGGAATAAGTGCAATTATGATGCCAGACTATCTTCCATGGCCGAGAGAGTAAGATAGGTTCATTCCGACCCGAGCGTAGGGTGTTTTGCGGAAACGAGGTTTACTGAGTTTCCACAAAACACCCTGCATGAGGGTCGGGATGAACTTATCTTACACGAGCGGCACCTCAGTTAGACAAAATTAAGTTAAAATGTATTTTTTTGCCGGAATTCTTTTGTGCTTTATAGTGAAAATAATTGCGTACGGATATGCAGTAATTCGTGGTTGTCATGGATATTCGCGCAGTGATTCAGAGTATGTAAATGGTCTGATTGGTCTTTAAATAGTTCTAAGAAGAGTGAAACATTATTTCCTGAAAGGTGCGTGAAAACTGTTTTCTGGTGACATTTGAAGAGAGAAAAAATTAACTCGCGTTCTAAATATTGCCACCAGACAGGATTTCCATGATGCGCTACAGACGACAGTCTTCAACAAGGGAGGTAATAACAATTTGGTGACCATAAAAAGAAGTTCCATACGGGCATTTTATCTTCGCCCGTGGGCAAGATAAGAATTTCTAGCATGGTTAAATTAATGGATCTACTTATCTGAGGTGGGAGAAAAAGTATTCCATACCTGTCAACCAAACTTTGCAGGTGACACAAAATCAAGTGTGAGTAACCAAGATGAAATGCCAACACCTGGCCCCATTTTCTCGAATTTAAGTATCATATTTAATTCACCCAAATTACTTGCTTAAACTTTGAAACCAAACCAAGTTTTTGTTATCGTTAAAATAATATCCTTTAATTTATATTTAATATCTTGAAAGGCAAACATCAATGAGGAAAGACTAATGGATTAGATCTACTTCACCAATCACTGATTCAAATACTTGAGGCCCTCACAGTTGATTTATCCAGCTATCTTTTTATTAATCACTGGTCACTGTCACAGCTAAATGCCTTTAACAAATTAATCGACAAATACATTTTTTCAGGACCTCACAAAGTGTGCTGCAATCATGATCATGGAACTTGTGTATCTGACAGTGAAAACAATGCATACACTGTTTCATTAGATATAGAAGGTTTGTGTGAGTTTGGTTTGTGGTCACCAAGCCAGGCAAGTGGCTTTCCTCTGGGTAGTCTGGTTTCCACCACAACACAAGACCACACTTGTGTAAAATCATGCCAACGATAGTGATTAATATAATATTGTCATAACTTGTTTAACAATCGTTGTAAAATATGTAAGTTTAAACTCATATATAAAAGAAAATCTAACCTCACAAAACTTTGCCTTCAAAGGAGAAAATTACACAATTTATACCAAAACAAACATATTGAGCTTTATAATAGCTGGATTCTGTTATAAGGAGCCTAAAGCATTTGGAAAAATTGGGGCCAGGCTGTGTGCCATAGCAAGTTCTTGGTTGTAGTGTTCAAAGATGACCTCTTATTACAGTTTTAGCACCCTTCTGCACTCATTGAGACCAGTATGTGCGCCCTCCTGCCTTTATAGAATGAAATGCTTAAGTTGATAAAATAGTTCTTATGTTTTGATTAAAATTCAGAGAATGATTACAAATACATGAAAAATTGACATATTTGGCAGATGAAACCTAATATCACTTCCAATTCATTACATTTTCTGTGAAATTCATTCTTCGCAGTCTGAAACAAGGCACCCTTTTCTCCCTAAGCACCGTGTCCATTTTCTGCAGCACCCTGTTCTTTCTAAAACCTGGCTCAAACTCTACCTCCTATGAAACCTTGTGGAAACTTACTTGGGACATCCAGGAACATTGATGGCAAATGTGAGAATACACCAGACCATGACTAGGAAACTATTGAAGACCCACTCTGGCCAGAAGTCAGTCAGGTCACGGATTGCACTCCACCATGTGTACTGTAAAACAGAGGAAACTTGGCAGGTGAAATATCAAGTATATGCATCAAACATATACTAACTTCATATTTTAAAACTTTTCAAATCATATATTAAAGAACTGTTATTCACAGCTCCATTTTCCAAGATTCATATCTAAAATGTCAATTGGCTACCTATTGTAGAGTTTATGCAGTTTAAAGTTTTAAACTTTATTAAAACATGAAAAGTTCATTCAAGTTAAAACACCAGAAGAGGAAAGTGATAAATCCAAATATCATAACATGCATAAAATAAATGGTATTTATATTTTTTCTCTTTAGTACAAAATTGTAGAGTTTGTAAAATCATAAATTTCTTAAAAATTTTTACTTTGTATAATAGAAGTGATATTAGTGGTCAACAGAATATTTTGTCCAATGAAAAGTTGTATTTCTTAAGTTTTCCAATGTATTTATTTTAGTAAACTAGCAGTCAGCTGTAATTGATGACCGGGTAGTTTACACAATATTATGTAGACCACAAAAAATGGTAAAGATTGTTAGTATCCACCAACACACAATCTATGGTAATGACTGTGTCACATCAAACCTTTTTATTTTTGTAAGTACACACTTAAAAAGTTGCCATGATTTTTTTTTTATTAATTTCAAATGATAAATTTTAAGCAAAGAGCATTACAAAAAATAAAAGTTGCCATGAAATTTTTAAGTCTGAAACAAATCATGCGCCCAAAGTCTGAATTACAGACAAAGGACTGATAATGAATATATAATTTCATGGTAAAAAAAGTATTTCTTTGCAGCTTTTGTGGTGAAATTTGCAGTATCATTAGTGAATACCATGTTTTACAATACTTTTTACCTTTATAAACCAAAATAAAGATACAAATTGATTTTCATATGTTAAAAAAAATGTGTTTTTTTTACTGGGCGGGTAGTCTGAAACCTACATTTAAGATTGGTCTCACCTGGTGTGGATCATTTGGTTTGGCGAAGAACATGTGCATGGTAGCTACGATGAGGTATGTACCGGCAAACCTCTGCAGAACCCCAGGAATCCGGAATGTAGAAAACTTCCCAGCTGTTAAAAAGTGATAAAATGTACATGATTTTATTGAACCCTAGGAGTCCATAACATCAAAATCCCCACCCTGGTTGGGATTGACCGATTACCTCTTGGGTAAAAGGCAGACACCTTTACCACTAGAAAAATCCCATCCCTTAAAAGGCTTTTATAGTTTGATTTACTAAAGTTTAAGGAAAAAAAGAAAAATGTATTGATGATTCCAGTCTAATTTAACTTCTTGATGAAAAAAATCAGACAATTTGTACGTCTCGACTGTAAAGATAACATGAAAACTCTCAATCACAGGCAATGTTTACATAA
The DNA here is from genome assembly GCF_026914265.1 of Mya arenaria. Classification (NCBI taxonomy): domain Eukaryota; kingdom Metazoa; phylum Mollusca; class Bivalvia; order Myida; family Myidae; genus Mya; species Mya arenaria. The sequence continues at coordinate 10,003,648 of NC_069123.1, read as the reverse complement.
CAATGCAATGTAATACATAACAAGAGATGTTTGTCAAATATTATGCCCCCCCCCCCCGAGCACCATGTGGTCAGGATTATTTGGACAATTGAATGAAATATGCATGGACCTCCAAGTCAAGTGTTAGGGCCATGGGTGCAGGCAGTGTCAAGTTATCACACATACAAGCTTTTTGCATTCAAGGTCACTGTGACCTTGACCCTATGACCCCTTAAATTAAAAGGGGTCATCTACAGGCCAACCCCCTAGTCATTTTTTATGATTATAGGTCTAGGCTTTGTTGAGATATCACTGGGAGAAGCTTTGTTACCTTTTTCGTGTTAAAGGTCACTGTGACCTTGACCTTTCACCCGATGAAACCCAACATCAACAGGGGTCATCTGCTGGTCAGGCCCTACCTTCCTGTCAAGTTTGAGGACCATGGGTCCAGGAATTGTCACTGTGACCTTGACCTTTGACCTGATGACCCCAAAATCAATAGGGGTCATCTACTGGTCAGACCCAACCTACAAGTCAATGTGACCTTGACCTTTGGCCTGATCCCCTAAAATCAATAGGGGTCATTTACTTGTCAGGCCGAACCTCCAAGTCAAGTTTGTGGGCCATAGGTAAAGGCATTGTCGAGTTATCACTCGGACAACTTTTTATCATTCAAGGTCAATGTGAACTTGACCTTTGGCCCTATGAACCCCAAAATCAATAGGAGTCATATACTGGTCAGACCCAACCTACAAGTCAAGTTATAAGGCCATGGGTGCAGGAATTGTTGAGTAATCACTCAGACAAAATTTTATCATTCATGGTCAATGTGACCTTGACCTTTGGCTCGATCCCCTAAAATCAATAGGGGTCATTTTCTTGTCAGGCCGACCCTCCAAGTCAAGTTTGTGGGCCATGGGTAAAGGCATTGTCGAGTTATCACACGGACAACATTTTATCATTCAAGGTCAATGAGAACTTGACCTTTGGCCCTATGAACCCCAAAATCAATAGGAGTCATCTACTGGTCAGACCCAACCTACAAGTCAAGTTATAAGGCCATGGGTGCAGGAATTGTTGAGTTATCACTCGGACAGAATTTTATCATTCAAGGTCAATCTGACCTTGACCTTTGGCCCGATGACCCCTAAAATATATGGGGGTCATCTACTTGTCAGGCCGAACCTCCAAGTCAAGTTTGAGGGCTATGGGTAAAGGCATTTTCGAGTTTTCACTCAGACAACTTTTTATCATTCAAGGGCTATGTGTCATTCAAGGTCAATGTGACCTTGACCTTTGGCCCGATGAACCCCAAAATCAATAGGGGTCATCTACTGGTTAGACCCAATCTCCAAGTCAAGATTGAGGGCCATGGGTGCAGGCATTGTCAAATTACCAATCCGACAACCTTTTATCATTCAAGGTCACTGTGACCTTGACCTTTGACCCAATGATCCCTAAAAACAATAGAAGTCATCTTATGGTCAGGCCCAACCTCAATGTCAAGTCTGATGACCATAGGTCTATCCATTGTTGATTAATCACTCAGACAAGCTTTAAAACCCTTTTACCATTTAAGGTCACTGTGACCTTTGATCAGATGACCCCTAAAATCAATAGGGGTCATCTACTGGTCATGCCCTATCTTCAGGTCAAGTTTGGTGACCATCCTGCAAGGAATTGTCGAGCAATCACCCTTACAAGCTTTGATGTACCGACGGACGGATCGACATGTGCAAAGCAATATACCCCTCTTCTTCGAAATGGGGCATAGTAATTCAAATAAACATGTATTTGCTGCAACATGACTAATATATATATTCTAAGATTTTAAATAAATCATCTTACGAGAAAGCCCATCGGAAGAGTTTATCAAAAGCCCGAGAGCAAACAGGATAACTGATCTCTTAAAGATTTTCAAGAACATTTTCTTCTTTGGAGTTGATCTACGCAACTGGGCTTGGAATGAGAAGGCCATTGCCGTTCCCATAATCCACACAAACCTGGAAAGGCAATGATGGTAACTATTGTGTTTCTTTTCTTCATACCTTTTTTCAATACAAATTACATTGTAAAATATTTCAAATCTTCTTGGTCTTTCAAACCTTTTTACAATGTTGAAAAGCTTTGACATTTTTGTTTAACTTTTAAAAGGTTTTATTTATACTTTTTATCTTAAAATTATTATTATTTTATAAATTCTCTGGTTATAATTATAAAATAAAGATAATCTTTTGGTTTTATGCTATTAAAAACAAAAATATATTGATAATACTAATACTTACAACATGAACAAGATTTAACAGTCTAAATGTAAATTGTTATATGCTTTCAAATACAAAGAAATGTAGGAAGCAATGATTAAAGCATAGTCTACATGTATAATGAAACTGCAAGCAAACACAAGAGACTACATGGGATATAATGTCATAACTTTCAACAGAGACTACATAAATTATGTCATAACTTTAAACGGAGACTACATAAATTATGTCATAACTTTAAACGGAGACTACATAAATTATGTCATAACTTTAAACGGAGACTACATAAATTATGTCATAACTTTATACGGAGACTACATAAACTGTGTGATAACTTTAAACGGAGACTACATAAATTATGTCATAACTTTAAACGGAGACTACATAAATTATGTCATAACTTTAAACGGAGACTACATAAATTATGTCATAACTTTAAACGGAGACTACATAAATTATGTCATAACTTTAAACGGAGACTACATAAATTATGTCATAACTTTAAACGGAGACTACATAAATTATGTCATAACTTTAAACGGAGACTACATAAATTATGTCATAACTTTTAACGGAGACTACATAAATTATGTCATAACTTTAAACGGAGACTACATAAACTGTGTGATAACTTTCAACAGAGACTACATGAGCTATGTCATGACTCGCAACAGAGACTACATGCACTATGTCATAACTTTCAACAATGACTACATGAACTATGTCATAACTTTCAACAGAAACTACATGAGCTATGTCATAACTTTCAACAGAGACTACATGAGCTATGTCATAACTTTCAACAGAGACTTCATGAACTATGTCATAACTTTCAACAGAGACTACATGAACTATGTCATAACTTTCAACAGAGACTTCATGAACTATGTCATTAATTGCAACAGAGACTACATGAACTATGTCATAACTTTCAACCGGGACTACATGAGCTTTGTCATATATTGCAACAGAGACTTCATGAACTATGTCAGAACTCGCAACAGAGACTACATGAGCTGTCATAACTTTCAACAGAGACTGTGTGAACTATTTCATTACTTTCAACAGAGACTACATGAACTGTAAGATAACTTTCAACAGAGACTACATGAACTATGTCATAACTTTCAACAGAGACTACATGAACTATGCCATAGTTTTCAACAGAGACTATATGAACTATGTCATAGTTTTCAACAGAGACTACATGAACTATGTCATAACTTTCAACAAAGACTCAGGGATAATTCTAGTAAGCGATTTCCGCGATTTCTCGCATAAAAATCGCTCAGATCGCATCCAAATCACATAAATGCGAGATATTCTCGCGCTTGATCGCAGTTTGTGTATTTTGTGCCTTTTCCCTTTTGTTTTACAAAATAAAGCATCCAAGTCGCCGATGGCTTCTTGTTTATATTAATTGAATTACGGACGAATTGCCTCCCCTACATTGAATGCATTTGTCTTATCGAATGTTTTGATCGATATCGTCCACGCACTAAGTCTTGTTTTCAAGCGTTTTTGCGACCCGGAATAATTTTGTTTACGCGGGTTTCCACTGCATTTTAAAAGCGTCTACAATATCGGAAGCGTCAAAATGTCAAATCAGAAAACGTTGTTTGCATTCCTTGCAAAAAGTTTCTGGACCAAAATAAAATACCAGCTTCAGATGAAAACAAAATTGGAAAGCCTTCATTTCCCCCCAAAAAAGTCAATGCACTTATCAGCAAAAATGGCTAAATCCTATTTTTTGCTCAAGTATGATGAGTATGAATGTTCATGATGTCTGAACTGTTAACGAGTGTTTCCTTCTAGTCAAACAAGTGTATGTATTATAATATTATCTATATATTGTTATTGTGTAAATATATTGATATTTATGAATAAAGTTACTGTTATGCATTGTTTTATCGCTGTGTAATCCAAGTATTATAAAAATCTCACTGAAATTAAAATTCTCTCACCAATTTTGGACAAATGGGAGCAATTTTCTCATTGAAAATTTGACATAGAATTATCGCTAGAGACTACATGAGCTATGTCATAACTTTCAACAAAGACTACATGAGCTATGTGATAACTTTCAACAGAGACTACATGAGCTATGTCATAACTTTCAACAGAGACTACATGAGCTATGTCATAACTTTCAACAGAGACTACATGAACTATGTCATAACTTTCAACAGAGACTATATGAGCTATGTCATAACTTGCAACAGAGACTACATGAACTATGTCATAACTTTCAACAGAGACTACATGAGCTGTCATAACTTTCAACAGAGACTACATGAACTATGTCATAACTTTCAACAGAGACTACATGAGCTATGTCATAACTTTCAACAGAGACTACATGAACTATGTCATAACTTGCAACAGAGACAACATGAGCTGTCATAACTTTCAACAGAGACTGCATGAACTATAAGATAACTTTCAACAGAGACTGCATGAACTATGTCATAACTCGCAACAGAGACTACATGAGCTATGTCATAACTTTCAACAGAGACTAAATGAACTATGTCATAACTTTCAACAAAGACTACATGAACTATGTCATAACTTTCAACAGAGACTACATGAGCTATGTCATAACTTTCAACAGAGACTACATGAACTATGTCATAACTTTCAACAGAGACTACATGAACTATAAGATAACTTTCAACAGAGACTACATGAACTATGTCATAACTTGCAACAGAGACTACATGAACTATGTCATAACTTTCAACAGAGACTACATGAATCATGTCATAACTTTCAACAGAGACTACATGAATCATGTCATAACTTGCAACAGAGACTACATGAACTATGTCATAACTTTCAACAGAGACTACATGAATCATGTCATAACTTTCAACAGAGACTACATGAACTATGTCATAACTTTCAACAGAGACTACATGAACTATGTCATAACTTGCAACAGAGACTACATGAACTATGTCATAACTTGCAACAGAGACTACATGAACTATGTCATAACTTTCAACAGAGACTACATGAACTATGTCATAACTTGCAACAGAGACTACATGAACTATGTGATAACTTTCAACAGAGACTACATGAAGTATGTCATAACTTTCAACAGAGACTACCGGACAATGTTATAACTTTAAACAGAGACTACATGCACTATGGCACATTTTTCAACAAAGACTTGTCTTAACATACATCAATAGAATCAGGGATGTGATTGACCTGGCAGCCGGAGGGCTGAAACATTTTCGGCCATGGGTTTATTGGACGCTCTTGGGGTCAAAAGCGCACTGCTGTAGAAGAAAAAATGGCTTTTTAGAAGCTCTTTTGAGGGCTCTCCTGACTTTTAATTTGAAGCAAACTGGAAAATTAACATAAACAACTGAAAGCAACCAAATATTTTTTTTTCAGGTAAAAAAAAATTGCGAATCCGCGGACAAATCACATCCCTGAGAATACCAACTTTATAATATCAAAACGGTAGATCTTGTTAGTCAAAATTCTATATATTATATGTGAGGGTTATGTTTGCTAGACATTTGGAGAGATAAAAACATTGTTTGGATTTTAGGATACAAGTACATATGCAAAAGAGTTTTGGTTAGGAGAATATTATTGTATGAAATATATACCATTGTGATGTTTGGGTGGACTGGTAAAAATACACTTAATGTTTGTAGTATAGGATGAAAAAGTTCCTGGATATTTGGGATACTGTTTTATTATTTTTTGAGGGGGTTGGGGTCTGTCTGGAATTCATGGGTACCAGGGCATTACGAGGTCAGCGACTGTGATGCCGTTCCAGTCCGAGTGGTCAAAGAACCAGTAGCCTCCTCCACCGTAGTTCACAAAACACATTATCACCAAGCTCAGTCTAAAATGATGCCCAACATTGACAGGAATAGAATTTTCTAATTGCCTCAGTCCACAAGGCTTACACTGCAGAACCCAAATGGTTGCCTCCACAATTGTTCTGAAATCTGGATACTATGTTATCACCAAGCTCTGTCTGAATTAATACTGAACTTGCATTTGTGGATGTTATGTAGATAAGGCCATAATTAACTGTTTCTATATTTAGTGTTTGCGAACAGGTGGGCTTTCCAATCGAAAACCACAGATCACATTTCTATTTGATCAACTATATTGCCAATTAATTTTCTCTTACTGTTTTAAGCACCCAAGTTAGGTTTTAAGTCATTTTGCAGTGGAAACCTATCGGACAATCGAAAAAAGTCTAAAATGGAAAAACGGGGCTCTGGTGTCTTAATTTTACTGAGAATGACACTCATTTGGATGTTTTTTTCAGAATAGCTAGATAGATAGCTCAACCCTAAACATAATTTTTTTTGCATGGCCTAATGCTTGATAAGATAAATCAGGAGCAACTTTGCCCACTTTACCATAGCTTGCAAAACACATTAACACCAAGGTCAGTCTAAAATGTTACCCAACATGCAAAGCAATGTTATGCATAAGCTGAGAAAAAAAGCGTTTATTTTTCATGGATGTAGCTATGAAACATAAGAAAATAGAGAGTGACTACTTTAATCTGGCATAAAAAAACTTCCATCTCATTAATGATGTCATGTATTACACGATTCTTTTGCTGCTGAAAGCACAAAATTTATGGATAGTGAAATGATTTTTTTTGTGCCAGATTACTTTGTGTTATAAAAAACAGACACACAACCGTTGTGTGACCCTACAATATTTTGGTATCATTTGGAAGCATTCTGTTTGCAGAAAAAGAAAATGTAACATGCATATTTTTGGCCTTCAAAATTAGCAAAATATGTTAAACATAAAGAGCAAATATTCAAACTGTTATAACTTTATTTATGACAAACTTTCGCTCATTTACTTAACATATTCGTAATCAGCAAGCAGATACGTTTCAATTGATTCCAAAACTGTAAGGAGTCACTTTGCATCAAAATGAAATATTTAGGTTAATGGAGCTATCATAGAATCAGATTATTTGTTCATTTGGAACTCCTCAGCCATTTTCCATCGAAACAACCTCTGATGTATGCAGGTACGTCAGTAAAAGAAGTGTGTAAAAATTTAAATAATAGTATTATTAAATTGTAGTGTTTTAACATGCATTGAGTATTACTAAGCCTAAATTGATTGCCATTGAAGAGTATTACTGCATAAATAATAATGATTCCCAGAGTCATTAAATTTAACTGCTAAATTGAAATTACTATGCGATCTACTTGCAGCATAGTTATATATGAACATTTCTGACATTGTATATATACAGTGGAAACTCACTAAACCGGATCTCCACAAAACCGGAATCCTCGGGATACCGGACTTTTTTCAGAGTCCCGGTTTTCCCCTTCTATTTTCAATGTAAAATAATCCCTACAAAACCGGAACCTCGGAATTCCGGATACCGGACAAAAAATCGAGAAAATTTGTTAGTTGTCAACGTAATTTTACCTCACAAAACCGGACGTATATTTGTTCAAACATGTCAAAATGATTTTGTGTATTAGGAATTCGCGAATCGCGTGTCACTTTGTCACTTTGTTTTGACAGCCGGTGCGTCGTTCAATATTGCACCTGTGATGTTGTGTTAACTCGATAATCGATAATGATGATTGCGCTGTGGATTGACTGCCGCGCGATAATCAAACGATAATCAAACTTGTGAAAAGAAAATTGATTGAAACATTAATTTGTTTGTTGCAGAAAATAAAGAACTAGAAACGATTATTAAGTGATCATTTTGGAGGGTTGTTTTATCTAAAGACTTCTATGATTGAATCAAATTAGAGCGTTGCGTTAATTAAACTATCAAACATACTTAACAAGCATTAAATTACGCGAGTTGTTTTGTTTATATATGTATATTTTAAGACTTGGAAAAAAGATGATTGTAAAAACGCAGAAATGTTTAATTGTGTTTATCACTTTTGCATGTGCTTTAATCATGTCTCAACCTCCGTCTAAACGTCGACTTCCCTTTAAAGGTTAACTCAGTTAATATTTTGAGTAAACTTACTCCGTACATCAAATCCTCACTAAACCGGAATCCTCACTAAACCGGAAATTTTGCTCAGTCCGGACCTTGTCCGGTTTAGTGAGTTTCCACTGTATATCCAAGGTTGTTTTCGATGGAAAATGGCGAGGAGTTCCGCATGATTATTTGTGGAACAGATTCCTTACAGAGGCATTCTATAGAGGTACACTTGATAGATGAAAACAAACAAAAGGTAATTTTAATGCATTATAAAACATTAATCATTTGACTCTAATGATCATGAGACAAAAAAAGCATTTGATTTGTGTATGGATACAAAATGATTAGCGATGTTTTGGCACTTTTTTAACTGGGAAATTGTAGCCACGTAGCTTTTAATTGAAAAATCCATTCATACCGGTAATATTTTTTTATCTGTACACAAATCATACTCTTTTTTGCTTGTTTTAAACATTAAAGTCAAATGAGTTAAACACGATAATGCATTACTTTTTATCCATTTTTTTACCATCAAACTATATAATGCACCAGTCAATTGTAGCCACGGCCCCCCAGGTGCGGGGGTATACCGGGGATAGCCAGAGAAAGGGGCCGCGTTTTTACCTTCCCATTGGCCCCGCAGTGCAGGGTGAATGCGGTGGTTTTGTATTCACGCCAAATATAGCGGGGAATGTGCCTCACTTAGGGTCCCTGGGGTGCGGGGGCTTTTGGCGCTGACTTTACCATCAGTTCGTCCCCGCAGGACGGGGGTTTTACCCGATCTTGGCTGGACCTAAAGTCCCCGCTATTCCCCAGACCTGGAGGGGCCGTGGTTACAATTGACTGACCAGTGCATAACAAGCCTCTTTAAGGAAAAAGGAGCTATCAAAACTTATTTGTGGATCGAATACCTTAAACAGAAGCATGCATATTAGTAACAGCTACATGTACACATCATGCAAAGGACAAAACATTTCGTTGGCATGCCATTACCATGGAAACACAAGGTCGGCCACAGTGAGGCCATTCCATTTTGAGTGCTTAAAGAACCAGTAGTATCCGCCACGGTAGTTCACAAAGATCATCAATACGATCGAGATGCTGCAAGAATTGCAATGTATGGCGTAATGTAAATGTCTATGTCTATATAGATTTAAGATTTTTGAAGTCACGACTTAAATTCTTAATTCAAATGGACCCCAGCGGCCCAATTCAATTAAAATCTTGTTCTTACACTTAAATTAAAATTAAAATAATGTCGTATTTTTTTTTTGCTACATATTTGTGTGATGATGTTCATCTGTTATTAAAGCTGCCCTCTCACAGATTTACCGTTTTCACATATTTTTTTTTGTCTTGGAATGAATCAATCATTGCATAAATATCTGGATACCAGTGATATAATACTGGTGACAAAATATCAGATCACAGTTTTTAATATTTATGTTAGAAAATTTATGTTTTGTGGCGAACGGCGTTAATAAAGGCTCGCATTTTTATCAAGTTTAGAAATCTTTTTTAATAAATACCATACTTAACAAACACTTTTGCGAGATACTGTATATAATAATTTAAAACCAGCATGTACATAAAAGGTACCCACCCTCTGAAAGTGTCGAGGGACTTAAGCCTCTCCTTGACTGGTCGGTGGTTATCGACATCAGCGGCATTGGTTGGTATTCCTAGGTCCTGCTCTGAGTAACCAGTCTAAAATTTTCAATGATTTATTTCGTTTACCAGTCTGATACAAGAAAAGATTAAGCAATGATATCCTTACAAATTAAAACTATGACGCTGGATTATGAACCAGGGCCCTTGAATTAAAAACTCCTCTGCAGAAACAATAAATCAACAACAAGGCATGGGGCAGCATTCATAAAGCATCTTAAGTCATTTCCTTACTTAAGTTGATTTCTTAAATTTTTCATAGTCAAATTAAAAGAAATGTACTTGACATTAAAGTATTTTTTTTCCAATGAATATTTAAGGTTAATGTAAATATTGTATTTTAAAAATTCTTTATTTTTTATTTCATATGACTAAAGAGATACTTAAGTTAGGAGATGACTTAAGAAGTTTAAGAATACTCCCCCAGTACTCATAAAACATCGATCTTAAGTAATTTCTTAACTTAAGTTGATTTCTCAAAATGTTCAAAGTCAAATAAAAGAAAAGTATAAAAGATTTTAGAAGGTTTATTCAATAACATCAATAAAAATATTTTTCAAACTATGCCAGGGACTTTTTTTCCGGACCCATGGTTGTAAAATATGAGGGTCAAAGGGATTTAAAAACCAACCCATGGTTGTGAAATATGAGTTTTCAAGGGATTTGGAAATTAATGTTTGACTAGATCACTTAGTGGAAATTTAACTTTAACAAGTAAAATTCCTACATTTTTTAAAGGGACTAGACACCAGATGGTCCAAAAATCGGGAAATACAGTATCCCCGTTTAAAAATGGCACAAAATGGTTTCCAGATTTAAATATTATCTGTGATTTAGTATAGATAAATATACCGATGCTATTTTTAAACTTACTTGGATTCATGTGGTAGACAGCCCCAGTTAATTTTGAATTGGAAAAATGCGCAAAAACTGAGAAAGACGTAAGCAATGTGATACATCAGTAAGTAAGATTTAATGCATTGTAAGAAACAATGTCAATTTAATGTTTTAAGTTTTAGACAAAATCATCTGATGTATGGTCCCTTTAATGTAGGTATTGTGCCCCATTTAAGGTGTATGAGCATTTATATTTAAATGCCATATATTCCAGAATGGGATCAAGTATTTTCATTTTCATAGAAAACAGATTTAAAAATGAGGCTCAATACCTTTTCAGTCAGGGAAGAGTCATGCAAGGGCTTTTTTCTTCGACGCAAATTGTAATGATGCTTTGAAGGTGGGGACTCGTTCAAAGAAGTTTTCGCATCAAAGGTTTGTTCTGAATTTACCTGAGAATGTTACAATTTGGCTGATTTAAAATTATACCCAGTCTTACACACTTACACATAACAGCAGAAAATCAAACTGTTTTATTTGATGAGGATACAAGCTACATGTGTTAACATAAAGCGTTATACATGTTATGATGTATAGAGAAAAGAAAGGTAAGTGTACAATATGATTGTGCTTGTTAAAGAAAAATTAAGTGAAGAGGAACTTTGTTGTTCTTAACATATTTGTTGTTCACTTTTAAACCCTTACTACTCTTAAGTTTCATGGAAACTCTTGTGACCTTCAGTACTTCTTAAAGTATCGAGTGTTTCAGCTGTGCTTGTTTTAAAAAAATCTATTCGCACATCATCAAAAAGTTCCCCTTCAAAAGTGTCTAAACTATCAGACAATTGAGTAAAAGACACAAGTTAAATTGAAACATCATTGTTAACTTTTAGATGTGAACTCTTCGATGATGTGTTAATATCTTTAATGTGACACTCTTATTAAAAATCAATACATACACATTTATAACAAACATCAATTTTTCTGATAAACCTTAACTACTTACTAAATAATGCATTTATGGAAAATATTAATAATTGATTACAAAATTGTAACCGTGTATTTAATAGCAGAAAACACATAAAATATTAAATGATTGGTGAATGCTGAAAGATTTACTGTGCTCTACTATAGTCTCATAAGGTAGAAATACCTTGTTTTATGCTCATTTCTGTCAAATTAAACTCGGTATCCTTCATAAGAACCATTGTTTTTGACATTAATTCATCCCTTTTGGAACATTAAAAAAATATTATTAATTGTGGTAAATCTTATTTGGGAATAAGAGTCTATCTTTAAATGAAACAAATGCAGCTGAAACAGTTATAACAAATCTTGTAAGGGAAACAGCAGACCAAAGGTGTATTAATTCAACTTCTAGCACACCGGATAGGCATTTCCGGTGAATTCAGCTGTGCTGGAAAACTCCATCTGGCATCCCCCCATGCCAGATGAGTCACGCACTGTGACGTAATACTTTCATTTTCTTTTATTAAACACTAAATGTAACCATAGTTATGGGATTTCAATAGATGAGTTCGATTAACATTAACTTTACAAAAATATTCTTTAAAAACAAAACAAAATAACACTTAAAAGACGTGATATCGAAGATCCTTATTGACGTATGCGGTGAATACAATTTACTGCGTGTCATGACGTCAGGAAACATCATCGCACACGCTTTTTGGTGAAATGTACAAAAACGCGCTTTCTTATGTATTTTCTTCACAAAAAATGTAATTAAAGGTATGCTAGAAAAAATATCTGTCATGTGTTCCCATTCCGGATAGAAAAATCCGACTCTCGGGCACGCTGCGTAGCCGGTAACTCGGCAAGCCTTGTTACCTGGCAACGCAGGTGCCCTCGGGTCGGATTTTCTATCCGGAACGGGAACACATGACAGATATTATTATTCTTGAGCAATAAAGATTTGAAAGTTAACAATACCAATAACAACGTTGTTAACAAAGTTCTGATAACAACGTTGTTAACAAAGTTCTCAAAACAATAATTAAACAACGTAGTTAATTTTAACAAAGTGCTGAACAATCGGCCAGTATTGAATTAAAAGATATGAAAGTTGAGACTATGACCGTAAAAACCATGTTAACTTTTAAAGCTGCACTCTCACAGATTGAACGTTTTGACAACTTTTTATTTTTTTGTCTTGGAACGAGTAAATTTTTGCGAAAATCCATGGAAAGCACTTATATAAGACTGCTGACAAAAACTTAGATCGCAGATTTTTATACTTAGTTTAAAAAATTGAATTTTTCTTAAACCATTAGTAACCGCTTTCCAAGACAAAAAATTAAAAAGTTGTAAAAATGGTATAACTGTGAGAGTGCAGCTTTAAGAAAGTTGTGAATAATCAGCCCATACATTGTTGAAAGATTGTTTTCTTTATATTTACAAGTATTATACAAGGTGCCTATACAAAGTTCTGAGTGTAAAAAAGCAAAAGTTACAATTATGTGTACAATTAAAGAAGATTTAAATTGAATAACGAAACAACATGGGAACATGCGTCAAAGACATAAATTGGTTTTACTACAGTACTTACATGATCATCAAAAGTCACGGTGCTCGGACAACAGAAGAGTCGAATCCTTTGGAATATGCGTTCTCTGAAATAGCAATTATGTGTTTCAGTAAATTTACAGAGAATCATACTAAAATATTGATTATGGTTTTAGCCAGGTTTTAAAAAGGACAGGGTGCTGGGGGACAGAAGGGCACATTGTATCAGGCAGTGAATAATTAAAACATAATGAATTTCAGGGAAAATGTTAGAAATTTGAAGTACCGGTAATATTAGGTTTTAACTACCAAATATGTAAAATTTGTTTGAATTAATAATCATATTTCAAGTTTTAATCAAAACAAAAGAAATATTTGTTTATCTTAAGCATTTTATACTTTGAGGGCAGGAGGGTGCACTTTCTGGTCTCTATGGGGGCATAAGGGTGCTTCAAAAAACGGACAGGGTGCAGCACCCTCTCAAAGCCCTCTAGCTAAAACCCAAATATATAATTTATTTTCCATAAATAATTATAATAAACACTTGATAAAATGTTTGCCGGAACCTATTTACCGAGAATGCAATATGCCAATGTAAATTTAGTTTATATATTGACTAGGGATAGATTGATGATTGAGTATGTGGAAAATTTATCTTTTATGACTGGGGTCATCGTTAATCATGGCACCGATTACATAATCACAGAATTGACAATCACCATGTGGATATATTTGCTACGAATAGAAACATTTAGTAGAACTTGTTTTTAAAAAAAATAAAATATTATTAATATATAGTTAGTCTTACATACCATTCAATTATGAATTTCATTTCAACTCCATAATTGTTTATTACTCGAAATAGCTCGTCCAATTATATCTGATGATAAATCATGATTTTAGACCAACGCCAACAAAAAATGGCTTGGTCACATCCTTTTCAAAAACAGGTAGGCTTTTCTTCTATCTTTTTTATTTGGCTTTATGTAAAAAGGTTATAGTCATCATTAGGAAAGAGCGTTATAATAACATTCTGTATAAAGCTACTATTAAAACACAGTCTACGGTAATTAATTTTTATTTTTTTTACCAACAGACTATAAAAACAGTAGGGTCAGTGCCTTTTTCATAGGCAGGGTTGGGTTGAACCAAATGATAAATATTTTTATAGGCCCAATTTCCAGTCCATTATATGGACATGACATCTAGCAGGTAGTCTCTTATTAAATTGTTTTCGAGTACATGTATTTTATATCAATGTTATAAGAGTTTAATGAAATCAACTTACCTCAACATCCATTTGAATAAATACCATATAATTGTCAAAAAGACAAACACGCCCATTGCCACATATATAGCTGGAAAAAAAAAAGCAAAAATATTAATAGTTTTTAAATTAAAACATGCAAATGTACAATAATGTGAAGATAATAATTTTTTTGAAATTTTCTTGTTACTTATAAGAGCAAAGTAGCTTTATTAATGCACGCATCAACAAAGTAACTTAATATATGACACAAGTGAACATTTCACAAAAATTGCCTTTGGTTTGGCACATTTTGGTCGTCATATCCAAAACTTTGTTGTGCAAAATTTTGTGTAAGTGAACATGGCGATTCTAGATTAAAAGACATTTTCTTATTTCACAAAATAAACTGTTATATCTTAAATGGAGAAAATGCATTTGACAAAATGTGTTTTTTTGAAAAAAGAGAGTTTAAAAACATCAAATTCTTACTATGAAGAAGTATTCAGAGATTTTGAGTGTGTACCCATGATAAGTATGGTACTTAATTCAAAATAAAAAGAACAAAGCAAGAGTCTTACATTTAAATTTTAACTCTAAGATTTCTTATTCTTCACTCAATTCCTTTAAGTATTGCAAATGCATAAACAAAAGTAATTCTGGAATTGAGCAGAATTTTACCATTAAAAAAATAAAATGCTGTTGAAAATGTAAATACATTTGTACAAATTTTAATTACTAAGTTCAATTTGTAATTATACTTAACGCAGGTCTAATATATCTCTGCATTTGCAAAAAGTTATAGTTTATCATGTTTGATAGCACCATGATTTGTATTTACAAGAAACCTACGTATGTTGCAGTCTCTTGGTGAATTCAGGAGCATTGGTTTTGCACACTTGACCTTGGATGTGGAATCATCAAATGATACCATGACCAGGTAACGTCCACCTTCCTTGAAATGATCACTCAAAGCTGCTTCACTGAAAAAGAAACATTAACAATAATTAGATTTAATACACTGATCAGGGGTTGACACAAGCTAAATTTCCCAGAGATCCCGATAAGACACCACAAGTTGAAATCAAGTGTCCCTTCCTGAAATCAGGCGTTCATTTAATCTCCTATACTAAAAACTAGGGATGGCAACGAGTACCCGAGTACTTGAGTACCAAATCACTACTCGAGTACTCGGAAAAAAAATAAAAAAATCTATAAAAATCACTAAATACACGATTTACAGACAAAATATCAGATCTGGTTAGTTGCCAAGAGGACAATTTACGGCCCCTCTAATCCCCGCTGTGTACACAATTGACCTCAATCAATTAGATGACAGTTGTTGTGATAGTTGCAAACTGTCAACAAAGGACCCCTATTTCAAATTAGCACTGATGTAAATTAGCGAAGTTTTGATAGAGGTACTTTCACCTACACAATTCTATTGTATACCAATTAGAGACCTTTCACCAAACAATGGACGCTAACGAGCGAAAGTGTATCGACCGTTACGAGAATTGATTTCTTAATGGGCGTATTTTAACTATTTTTGCAATGATTATCACAATTGATTGGTTGATATTTTAAATCAAGAATTATGAATATTAATGAGGTAAACAACAATTACACAGTACAAAAAACTATGATTTAAAAAAATAATAATTGGTAGAGTGAACAACTGAACTTTGTATTGAATTTCATTCACTATTTTTATGTATGCTATTATTTTTCGTTCATTGTAATTCTGATTCTTGTTCATTTCTGCAGTGCATACTCGTATAAAATGAAACGAATAAGACAAATTAAAAGCCTGAAACAACATTTGTTTTCTTTTTATATCATTTTTTGTTAAAATATGTAATGAAAGTTTACTTTAAAGCTGAAAGTGACCAATAATACGACCAACACACAATATACGTCATTAACGATACATGTATACACAATCTTGTCTTCATTTTTTCGGAGTAATCGAGTACCCGAGTACTCGATCGAACGATCGTCCGAGTACTCGAGTATTAATTTTACTACTCGTTGCCATCCCTACTAAAAACGCACAAATAAAATATTTTGTACTTTCTCGTTCAACATTACATATATTTTGGGATTAACTTTCTGCTAAAAAATGATGGTGTCCCGATAGGACACCGGACTTTAAAGTTCTGGTGTCCCTCAATAAAATGAGGTGCCCTCAGCATCCCGGGAGTCGAAAGCTGCTGAAAGCTGTTGATTATTTCCTTACAATGTTCAGCCATTCATACATGTACATCAGGTATTTGTTAAAGACTCAGCCTTGTCCAATGATCAAAATCAGCAAAAGCCTTAATTTTAAAACAACTTTGTAAATAAATCAGGGATTTATTATAGCTTGTGAGTCATATTCTTTAATAATGTGAAAACATAGTTTTCAGGCTTGATCGAAAACATTTCAATTTGCTGTCTTCTTGTTACAATCTTCTTCAATTAGAAAACAATCACTAGACTCATATGCAAAATATGAATATATAATTATATGATACCAGAAAATTCACTGAGTACAAATGAATCAAAATGTGAGAAAATGACATGAAATAAGATGAGATGGAACACAGTAAGTCTGCTCAGCCCTGTCCAGAGTCTGGAGACTGAAACTGACAATAGCCGCTAAAAATGCTCTTATGCTACATATGTAATTAAACACATAATATCCCAGTACCTGCAAGTGCTATCCGCATTAGAGCTGGTAATGTTGATTCTCGTTCTCCATCGTGTGTCCACCAACAACGAGACCGTCTTGTCTTCCTCCCTGCACTCACAAACTTCATGCATGGCACACTGTGGCGATGATATTATTATAAACTTTAATGTAAGGATCATTTTCTATGCAACCAATAAATCGAAGCAAAAAACGCTAACTGTCAGCTGTATCTTTTTGTTTTCTGGTTGTTGGTAATTTATGAATGGAATATTGTAGGTAAGTATATCTACAAGTATATATATCTATTGTAAACATTTAACTGGGACTTGAATACCATCCTAAAATTAACCCTCTAATATACATTTTCTACATATAAATGTTTGCACATCTCGCTAAAATAAAAATAATGAGACATAAAGTAAATTATTCATTTAGAACATTACTGTAATTTATATTATTATTTTTTTAAATAATATGTATGCATTTCTTGATAAAAATTATCATAGTTTATGTCTTTTAACTCTTTTATTAGCCATTTTTACTGTGCAAATTGGACCAAAAAAAATCTGTTTTGAGTTGAGTATAATTACTTCAAATTCCTTGAATAATTTTAAAAATAATTCTAATCAAATGCCTGTCTTTAAAACTATTAATACATGTATGTTCATAGTTCAACTTCAGCCCTTTTGCAACAACCTGAACTTATAAGATGAAGAATTCAAAGATGTACTGAATGTTAAGAAAATCCCTGAAAGTGTACTATTATAAAAAAAATACTTCCTGAAGACCTAGTTTAGGTCTCATTGAAGCAAAAATTGAAATTGTACAATTACATTCCAATTGTCCACAATTATTTCCATAAGTAGTGTTCCTAAAACCCCCTAACTCATTTATGTGTTATAGGCTGCATGGAATAGAATCACTTGTATAACAATGTACATACCATGTAGCATTCCCCTGAAACTGAATAGATCTTGAGGCTTTCATTTTGGTGAAGAAGGCCTTTCAGGTTAAACGTTATCCATGCTGTATCAATCTGTTTTGTTGGATAGGTATTGTTTTTGTAGCATGGATGTTTATGGTGATTTCCAGTGCATCCAAGCACAGTGAGACCTGAAACAAGGCAATATTTTTTTTTTCATATACAACTTCAAAAAAGTATTTCTACAAATTATATTGAAATTAATACCAGAATCTCTGATGATTAGTCAATACATATTGTTGGAAGTTATATTTGAACCCTGTTTATTAGATAGGGCATCTCTTTCAGACAAACACAGACATGTGAACTCTACCAGCAGTAGGTAAAATCTACCGCTTTTGAGACCCCCATATTGCTCTATCTCTCACCCTACAAAAACTACCGCTTTTGAAAAAAAATAATCTAAACAATTTTTGGCCTTAAAATTTCATTTGAAAATCCTCAAAATTCTATCAACCATGCTTAAATACCCCATAATCTGTCACTTTAAGGAAATGATCCAATAAACAATCTGTCAAATAACTTGACAGCTTGGCTGAGAATGTTGCTAACTTACAGCACTCAAGACCACCGGCATCCTACTATTCAGCATTCTTTGTTAATTGTCATCCTACTAATCAATAGTCTTAGTTAATCTTAAAGACATATATTTTAATGCTTTGATCAAAACATTACTGCATAGAAATAACATTCCAAAAGTTTTATTTATCTCAATCAATGTATAAAATTTTACGACATTTAAGCGCAAAAATTAACATACTAAATTTTGCAGTTGTCTGCTCTTGACCTGTTTGGCAGTGTGATTGAATTATCAGCAGCTGTACTAAATATAAACTTGAGTTTTCACTTCAGGCGTAATATTCCTTTTGTTTCACATTCAAAAACACCAACATTTGACAAGACCCTGAACCATGACATTTTTTAAACGCGTATTTTTCGAAAATCTAGAAATAGTAACAACCATCAAGTTTTTTGTTTACACTGTATCCATCATTGTTTTTGACTGAAAATGTAAGTAATTTAGAAATTCTACCCCTTCTGAATCCAATTTGAGACCCAAATCTTCCTCTCTGACATTGCCAGAGGTTCACATGTTTGCAAACCTCTTTTTTCCAATATTTTTATTACAATTTAGAACTCTGGGCATAATGTTTTGGGTCACTGGTACCTCAGATTTTTATGATTGTAACAACCTGAACTTTTCAGTGAGTATCTTAAGGAATGAAGCCTTATTGAAGTTCCATTTTTAAACAGGATTCTAAAATTATGCCAATACCCTAGAAGCAATGATTCATAATGAATGATGATCTCTTAAAGGCAATGATAATAAACAAGTCTGCCAATACACAAAATCATAATAACCTGTGTGTAATGTCTACCAGTGTATTTAGACTTCCTTCGCTGACTGTTAATTCAAAATTAATGTTTATGTATAATTTTTAATAGAAGCTTGTAGAATATTTAATTATCTTTTCATTTATGTGCCCTTAAAAAGTATTTCTAA
The DNA here is from genome assembly GCF_026914265.1 of Mya arenaria. NCBI lineage: Eukaryota > Metazoa > Mollusca > Bivalvia > Myida > Myidae > Mya > Mya arenaria. Next base: position 9,984,000 of record NC_069123.1, on the reverse strand, counting down.
AGTCAATGACCCCCATCAAAATATACGTCTGCATGTACATATTTATAATGCTGCTTACGCAGATTTTTACTCATTTTTCAGTTCAGCAACTTATTATTATTTACAGCAGCACTTTCTCTTTCAATCTACCATGTAAAAATAAAAAAAAATAGTGCCACTGTGCCAGCTTGATCTAACATAGAATAATTTCCTGGCATTTAAAATGGCACTTTTTCACATGCATGCGGACATACAATAAGTTACTGTGAAACTGTAAACAAACTAACCAAATATTAACAATACAATATTTGTTTTCCTTATTCCTCCTTCGTCTGCCATTTTGAATAAGTCACAAGACCACCACGTGACTTATCATATTTATGTTGCTAAAGGTAACAGTCCACTAAATATTTTATTTGCTGGCACAAGACATATCTTCGAGTATTTGAATTTCTAAATAAGTTAAATAACTCAGGGTCGAATCCAGGATTTGACGATACTGTACTGGGAGGGGGCGTTACTTAGGGGCGTAAGCTTAGACTTGCACCCCTTCCTCAGAAGCAAACTGAATTGGTTTAAAGTGTTGTCAGAGGGTTTGAGTATACCCCCCTTAGTATTTTTTTTAATAATTTCTAGTCCGAAATGGTACATTTTGGGCGTATTTTATTACTATTTTATACAATGTGTTAATGCTGAATCTTATATTCTTCCCCACCATACAGTAATTAAGTGGTCTTCATTAGGTTACATTCAACTCGGGATGCCTAGATAGGCTAGCCGAGCGAATTTTTATGTCTGGAAAATCAACGATCCTCGAGATTCAAAATAGTCGGTCAACAGCTTTTCATAGCTAATGTTTTCTCTGTTATGTCATATCGACTGATAATAAAATTGATTTGATTCTGACACCCCCCCCTCTCACCCAACCCCTTCTTCACACTTCCAATTTAACATTGGGGCAGCGGAAGGGGGGGGGGTAAGACTTTTTGTGCAAAAATCGGATTTGATTGATCATTTCCAGCCTTTAAGGGGCTTTAAAAGGATATCTTTCGAGGGATTTTAGACTCATTTCACTGCAATAACGGTGTACAGATACATAATTGTAAACAGCGATAGATCATCATAAGCAATTTCAAGGAAATAAATACATTTTGTATGAATACTTTAGTAATTGGATTCTATCACAAAACCAATATCAAATAGTGGGCGTTAAAATACTTATAATGTCATCAAATGTGACAAAAATTAACAGCTGAGTACACTTTAAAATAATGAGATATATTTCAAGAACCGTTCTTGCTCTGAAACAACTCTTTGAACACATATATCAATATAATCTATAAAAACATATAATTTGACCAATAGAGTTAATCAACACGTTTGCAATTCTGAAACATGGTTTAAGGGTTAAAATAAGTCGAGTAATTTATTGAGAAATTACTTAAGTATTTTCAAGAAACAGGGTCCGGTCCGTTGACGTCAACACTGTCCAGTTTGGTGACGAGCGATTTTCAGTAGGGAACTTGTGTTAGGTAGTCACAGTGTGCTGAGCGGTTTTGACCTTCAGACGTAGATTTGCCTTACTGTTCTGGAGCCTTACTGATATTGACACTATACTTCAACAGTTCATAACCAAGTGTTACACCAAATAACGGTCTCACTAAGTACTGTGTTCGCACATCCTTCATCATGTCCTTTGTTGTCTTATCAGCCGCATCACACAGTTTTTATAGCCATCTGGTCGGACCCAGAACTCCAGGCGAGTTAAGACATTTTTGTTTATTTTTTCCTTCAGATTGTCAAATTGCACGTCACATTAAGGTGAGCATTTCACTAGCACAGAAATCTCATGCACAGTGTCCCATGGATCCCTATAATAACCTTTATGATGGCGCGTAACGTACATGCACCAGTTACAGCCAAAATAAGTGAGTGTCCATAGCAGTGCATATAGATGACCTTCGGTTCTTCTTTGGAGATGTTGATGACGACACACGTTTGGCTCTTCATATGTTACTGGCTTTGTTGTAGTATTGTCCACGGCAGTTTGAGTACCAGCACTACTTGTTGGACGAATATGATGATCTGATACACAAGCTTTTTCTTGCCTGTGCCATTCACTGCAACCGAACCAATTCGACTCGCACATTGCCCGAAGTGGGTGCGGGTGGTCTTTTAACAATCTTATAAAATCGACATATTTATGAAAAAATAATTTATAATATACATATCAGTGCTTTAATTGTTAAGGTATCAATTTTAAGGTTGAAATTAGGTGCTTTCGAGTTCATTCGCATGCTAGATCCTCCACTGCCACTTTTGGGGGGCCAAATTAATTATTATCTTTAGTGTTATTACTCATTAAAGATTGAGGGTAAATTTTCCCTTTCAGCTTCTAAATTCACTCTTTACACTGAAAGGGGTTGCGTCGGGTTTAAGACATACCGCAGCGTGGATAGACCTAACAACTCTTTGTGACATTCAGACTGCCCCATCTCTTTGTGACATTCAGACTGCTCGAACTCTTTGTGACATTCAGACTGCTCGAACTCTTTGTGACATTCAGACTGCCCCAACTCTTTGTGACATTCAGACTGTTCGAACTCTTTGTGACATTAAGACTGCCCCAACTCTTTGTGACATTCAGACTGCTCCAACTCTTTGTGATATTCAGACTGCTCGAACTCTTTGTGACATTCAGACTGCTCCAACTCTTTGTGACATTCAGACTGTTCCAACTCTTTGTGACATTAAGACTGCCCCAACTCTTTGTGACATTCTGACTGCTCAAACTCTTTGTGACATTCAGACTTTTCCAAATCTTTGTGACATTCAGACTGCTCGAACTCTTTGTGACATTCAGACTTCTCCAACTCTTTGTGACATTCAGACTGCTCGAACTCTTTGTGACATTCAGACTTCTCCAACTCTTTGTGACATTCAGACTGCTCCAACTCTTTGTGACATTCAGACCGCTCCAACTCTTTGTGACATAGACTGCTCCAACTCTTTAATTGTGACGTACAGACTGCTCTAATCTTTTCAATTGCGGAGGCTAGTACTAATTAAATCCTTCCCGGTCACAGGGTATATTTTTATTTAATCAGTAAATTTGTACTTTGTCTTAGCCGAGGATTTCTCCTTTTGGGGAAGAGAATGATAGGCGCATTTAATTTCATAAACCCATTTTAAAGGAACTCGATTATGTTTTTACATTAGAAAAGTTTTTCTGGTAATGCATCTGAAAACACTCAATAGTATATATTTACTTATGATAATAGTTTACTCTTTATACCGAAATTGCAGAAAAAAAATACATTTAAAGTATAGAAAGAAAGTCTGATTTGAATCGGGAGCGAATCAATGCTGATGCAGTGAATAAAAACAGAAACACCGATAACGTTACCACTCGGCCACAGGGACTCATACACAACTTCCTGAATGATTTAACCTTTGTGAAATACATTGTTCAAAAGTATTACGTGCTAATGCCAATCAACCAATTACGATATGCACAGTACAGCCTTTTGCTGTTTTCCTTTTGCTAAATTGGGTTAGTTGAATTATTTTGGAAGTCGTGGTCACCTTTTGAGCGTATATTAACATTTGTTGAAGGGTTCCAGTCGTCGGTATCTCAATTTATCACTCCTGGTTTTTGACACACTTTATTACGTATTAAAAAAAATCCATACAAAGTGCATTTTACAAACCATGAGCAAGATCCTTTAAATTGCCTGTATTATTATACTGGATTTATTTTATCTGCGTTTGCTGTTTCTCATTTGTTTGGGTTAGGTAAACCCAAACATTTTATTTAAAAGACAGCCATTTACATGGAGATCAAATTTAGTTGAGGATAGCCTTTAAAAATTGAGTTATCCTATTACCTCCCTTCAAGTATGGCGGCGACCACAGCCAGAACCCGGTACGATTTAAATAATTATTATTTGCAACTCTAACTCATGAAATGAAACGTAAATTGAGGTATTTTATCGGTTCTGTCATTATTTGTTTTCAATTGCAATTTGGTATTTTTTCTTGATTAATCTGTTATCTTAAACAATGTTTTTTTTTGTTGAATTTTCCCTAGCTACAATAATGAGCGATCAGGGATACTTTTTTTTTTTATATTATTTTGACATTTCTTATGTATCCCTGTAACGCTACAACTCTCTACCATTTAACAACGGGCGAAATGATATACTGTAATAATATGCATTGATGTTGAATAATGACAAAGTTGTTCAATTTTTATCCGACAGTGATCTGAACTGGATTTAATTTGTCATTAGAGTTGTTATTTTCACATTAATATATTATGGGTCACCAATACGTGTACACAACCAGTCAGATTTGTCCCAGATTTACCGATATCGGGATAATTGATTAACAATCGTCACTTGTAAGTGTTTTATGATAACTTAACATGTTTTTTGGGCATACTGACATAACTTAATATGTGTTTAAAAGGGCGGTTTAATAGTGGGCAATAATATTTTCGTAGAAATTTGAATTTATAACGGAGATAATTTCAAAATTGTTGCCGCGAGGATTCTCTGCGCAAGGACCGCTTGCTACTTTTTGCTGGGATGGTGGACGTCACGAGTCTGCCATATTAAAAAAAATCGTCAAAAGACTCGTTGACGGCCATTTAGGTGGACTAGAACTTTCCCCACTAAGTCTAAGACTAACACACTGTCACTGACAGTGAATCAGTTCTGAGTGTCCATAGTTAATAATAAAGGGTTGTCTTTCTAGTTTTGGGAAACGGGGCTGGGGTCTTGAGAAAGCGGATTTGAGCGTTATTTTTGCTAAAAAGGGGAATTTTTCATGTTAACTCAAATAAAACAAAAACAACTTTTAATATGCACATTTTATGTAATATCCATGTACATTGCATCAAAAATCAGTACACAATGCATTCATATAGTTATGCATAAACTTTGTCAGGTTCATTAATATATTTTTTTTGTATCTTGTATTTTTTTCCCATATTGGGAAGGGGGTCAGGGGGCTTTGAATGGGAAAAATGTGTTATATGACTAAAATTCAATTTAACGTAGAAATGAACAAGAAAGCCTAAACAATAGTTTGAAAGAAAAAAGAATGTTAAAAAGTTTGTTTGATATTTTCAGATCAGGCAGACCCCCAGAGTATGTTATAATCAGGGACGTAAATGACTCTGATCTCACACAAGAAGATCTCGAAGAAGAGCTAGAGAGAGCTTTTGACGAAGAGGCTGAAGTTATAGTTATAGAACCTGTGGCCTTGGGCAACGAAGTTGTGAAATGGATCTCGTTCGGCAACTTCCTTCATAAAAGTTGCGTTTTATCAGGATTTGCCTGTTTAACCTTGCCAATTGTCTCCAAATCTGACATTGCTTCACTCGTCTGTGGAGCAGTGAGTGTATCCTGCGCAAGTGTGTATGCTCTTTCATGGCAGAGGGACCCTATGTGCAAATACCAGAAGACGATGAACTTGTCAGACTTGGAACATGTGGTGCAAAGCTTGAACAGCGTCAATCCAGTCGTGCTTATTAGGAGAGATGACAGTCGCCGGAAGAAACTTCACAATGTGTTCGCTGTTCTGTCAGGGATTTTGTGTGGTTTTAAGCTGTATTGCTTGATTCGTCCAAACTGATGTTGATTTTAGTCTTTAATAATTTATCCTGTAATCTGTCAATGTTCTTCCAAAACTTTTGAGCCAATTATATTTCTTTAAAAATTAAAACAAAAATGCTACTATTATTTTCATTCACAATTTGTTTGTAAAGGTATTATGATAAGCAGTTCACGATTCTTTATAGTGTTCATATGACAATTTTCTGTGATATGATATGATATTTGATGTCTTCAAAATTTTGAATGTAATTGTGTAGTGCCATTTTAGCCAATAAGATAATGTGCATGTTCAAGTGCTTAAATTGGATTTTGCTGTTCCCGGTCACAGTTATACTTCAACAGATGTATGTTATATTAGTCATTATATGACTGCATTAAGTTTTATGTAATTTAATGCAACTGTTTGCTTCGGCATAAATTATATGCATGTTCAATTGAATACCAGTGAAAATATGTATGTTGGGACAAATGGTCTGTTGTGAGTTCTTGTTTGGCAATAAAATAATCTTTTAACTGTACTGTTGCAGTTTTTAGCCAATCTTTGCTTTTTTATAAAAAAAGATAAGGGATTGTCATTAGCCTTGTTGTTGGTATTATTTAGTGGTGTTGTTGTTGGTATTATTTAGTGGTGTTGTTGTTAGATTGCAAAGCTGTTTTTGTCTGTTGGCAATACAAATTAACTTCTTACATGGAAATAAACTAAATAATAATAATTGGGAATTAAAATAAAGATATCTATTTTTTCCCTCTTGGACTCAATATTATAAGCCTCATCTTGCCATGTCTTTGGACCCAATTATCACAAATGAAATATTAAATCATGAATAAAAAAATGCTCAAAATAATGACCTTTTTAATATGTTCTGAGAACTTCCAACTTTTTTCTAAAGAATTGTCATTGGGGTATTATTTTCTTGTTGATTTATGACAATTATTTTACTAGTGTTTCCATAGCAATTTCACCTTGCTCCCCGTCATCATGTCCTGCTTTAGGACTTCTTTTGGTGTATTAATGATAATATAGTACATACACAATTGGCTCAAAGTTTGCCTGGATAGCCTACCTTCTCCAGCATGGTCTGAACCCAAGGTTTATTATTATGATTCAATAATGATTACTCTATATGATATAACTTTTGGGAAAATAAGCTAGGGCAAGTTTGTAATGCATGAATATTCATTAAATTCTCAGTGAGATGTGTCTTAGGCATCCAATCAAAAATGTGGATTTAAACTTTTTAATCGTTCATGAGTTCAAGGTTTCTGCATCCAACTTGCCCAGAAATTTTAATGGAGTTATATGTTATGATTAGCTTGTGGATGAATTACCTAATGCTCCATTTTAAACCTATGGCTATTTATTGAACTTGGTCGAGATATTTTAATTATAAACATGTTGACCAAGTTTGGTGATGGTTGGTGTACATTTTCCAAAAGTAATGAGCAGACACTGACTAATTCAAGGCCATATCTCTTGACTACTTAAGGACTCCATTTTGCCAATAAATTTTGTGACCAAGTTTTATGATTATTGGTTTACATTTGCCGAAGTAAAAGGGACTAGACCACAGATGGTCCTAACATCGACATATACAAAAGTTCCTAAAAACAAGTCTAGAATTATCAATATGACCTAGTATTAGGCCGAAAATACAGGATTAAAAAAATATTCCGTCGCTGCCCAAGCTGAGTTTATAGTTTAAAAATAGCATACAATGGTTTCCAAGTTTATAGTGTATATTCAGCATGTGAAAGACTTGATAGTTCAGATACATAATTATACTGACACTATTTCTAAATTTATTTGGATTTACTTGGAAGACACACCAAGTAAATTCCGAATTGGAAAAATATGCATGAACTGCAAAGGATATATGTGTCGTAGGCAATTTGATCTATCATTTAGTAAGATTCAATGCTCTATTATATAACACAATGATACCAATTTCAAGCTGCACTCTCACAGATTGACATTTTTTTGGTATCAATGCCTTCAATTCAGTCATATAAAATATCTCACAATCTCAATTGTTTAGAAAAATGCCTGAAAAACTCATTTTTCTTAAAGCGTTAGTAGAGCTTTTAGCCATAAAATAGCAACTTTTGGACATACATATGATTGTGATCTTATCTATTGTCAGCTGTCTTGTATCACTGGTCTCCAGACATTTACTCAAATTTTGGCTCATTCCATGACAAAAAAAAATGTCTATCTTTGAGATTGCAGCTTTATGTATTTTTTTGACAATATCCTTTTTTTCTTGCAATGGTATCATCTGGTGTCTAGTCCCTTTAAAAAAGCAGACACTTTCAATTTAAAAACCTTTTTAGCATGACTATTCGAAGAATAAGGAGGGCTTTACTGAAGTCCAATACCCTTCATTCAATTCCCTTAATACTTCACACAGTTGTTCATGGCCATCACACAATGAGGTTAGATAACTCCATATTATCGTTTATACAAATTATGGCCCCTGATTGACTTTGAAACTTAGGTTAAAGATTTAGAGCAGGTTGGGATATTTATAAATAACTTCTATGCCCTTCATTCAATTGACTTTATACTTCGCACACTTAATGACGACAATCTTATAATAAGGTTACATAACTCCATTTAAACCCTAAATACCAATTATGGCCCTTGATTTACTTTTTTTTATAAATTTTCTTTTGATTTCTTTTGACAAGCACATTTTTATATTCTTAGCCAGATTTTCACAAAGGGAAAACAAATTATAAGAATCCAGGCTTGTGTCATTGTTTGGGCGAGCTGGTGGGAGGGCAGCGTCAAAGTCACCTTATGTATCGAATAAATTTAGCTAGGTTTGACATCTAGTGACCAAACATGGTATATATTAAGAGGTTATGGAGACCTTTCATACGATTGAGTTTGAGGCCCATAGGATCAAGGTCAAGGTCAAAGTTATTATTAATAGAAAAATGGTTGGTATTGAATAACTTAAGTAAGGGTTGACATATTGCGAGCAAACTTGGTATATATAAAGAGTTTATAAGGTATTTTTTCAATGTTTTGGCATAGCATCTGTGTCGCCCTTATGCAAAACCTATAACCTTAGCTGAAACTCAAAAGTCGTAAGCTGTAACCATACAGATAAACACATGAATCTTAGACAGCTTGTTGAGCATTTGAAGCAAGACCTTATTTGGCTATAGTAATGGTCCAGTCATGACCTTTCATTGATTGACAAAGAAATGGTATTCGCTTGTGGAGCGCATGTTTTAGTATGCAATAAGTTGGCTGTCAATCATTTCTGCAAAATTCATGCGTGACTGAGTCTTTACAGTGCTCCAGCAAGGCATAAATAGCAGGATGGGGCACCCGGCTGCCTTTTTCTGGACCCCTGCTGCCTTTTAACTACTCCCTACTGTACCCTTTTGTTTGAGAGTCAATTTTCAGTAATAAATACCATGGACCTTAAACCATATTTATAACGTTAATAGGTCCATGTAAATTCACATAATTTTGACACTAAAGTAAACAGCGAGGGTTTTCATTACAAAGTATTAGTATTGAAAACAGTTACAACTCATACACAATAAAATTGAACATTGACCCTAAAAATGCAAGTGCCCCATTAAGGCTCATTCAATGTACATAAAACATGCCCTTTCTGACCTAGCACCCTGCCCTTTTCAAATCCTGGCTAGAGCACAGCTTTACTACTTCATCTGAACTGAAATAAAATGAGCGATGTCAAAATGACACATTTTTTTTATTGCCAAAACTGACAATTTGTTTATTTGGTATACAATTATGTAAAAAATATTTTTATGAATTATAATTTCATAAAGGAATTTCAAAACAACAACAAAAAAGACAAAACACATGCAGTAACATACATAACATATCTTTAAATAAATGCTTATTGATCTACTATAGTTTTAATAGTAATAAATACCGTAAATATTGTATTAGACCTAATAAACGTGCATGTGGTATTTTTATGATCTTTATTCTGATTCTGTACATTGAACATTGCTTACCTTTACTCGCTTAAAAAGCTTAAAAAGAAAATGCATTTTTTTTTTCCATAAAAAGCATAACATCAGCGCATTTGTTCATAGTGCGACTGCTCTGACTGATGACATCATGCATATTAACCCAGACCCTACCTTACTCCACCTACATTGATATCAGAGCCAGACATCCCTCATTCTTCTAAAAGTTGTGAAGCCAAGTAAAGCTAGCAGAAGAACATTTTATTGATTAATATAGCAGTGAGTATATATAGCTATCATATAGCAGTAACTGATTCACTCAGGTCAGTGGCAGGCTTTCGTTTCCACCTTCCATCTAGGTGATAGTTAATTGTGACAAGCGTTTCAATAATAATCAAATTCAGCAGCTCTTAATAACTTTGCTAAATGCGGAAAAATATTATTTTTTTAGGTCACATGGTTCTTCAAAAAATGGTGCCTTGTACATCTACTAGAACATTTATGGTAGTACAATATATAAATGTGTTACAGAAGCAAATTTGACATAAAACTACCGTATATTGACAAATTGAATATTTTTTGGTCTATCTTATAGACAACGACAATATATTTTATGTGTAAAACAATTCGGTAATACCACATTTTTAACAAAGTTTGGTTGATCAAAATTTGGTTGATGTAAAAAATTGGATAAAAAGTAATCATATTCCTCAACATCATTACAATGAATACAGTATAATGTTTCAACTTCACAAGTGATTTACAAATGTAATGCAATGTTGGTGCTCTTGATTACAAATTGTAAAAAAATAATGAATTTAGTCATGCACCAATTTTATTAGCAATGACAGTGTACATGGCTTAATTTTTAAAGGCACAATATCTGGGGGTTTATGTATAAAATGTTAAACTTTTCTGAAAATTAAAAAAAATATTGAAAAATATATAAATAGTAAAAAATAAATTAAAAAGAATAAAATTGAAAAAATTCTACCAGCTGCAGGATTCTAAACCAGGTTATCTGGGTCTGCAGTCAGCGACCATATCCATTACACCAGTTTATAAAGTTACTCAAAGATGGTTTTATGCAAGATATAATCACAAATAAATAAATGTCAACATTTAAATGTTTATTGTTTTTGTTTTAAAAACTGACGTGTTGCTGGAAGATACTTAAAAAAAAAGTTATGATTTGATTTTTTTCCGCAATTTTTGCTATCAGGTCATAGGGTATTCAATTAAATAGTTTAGTTATTCATTTATTCTACCATTAATAACTCTCCGAAGAGTGTTAGACTGACTAGTGATTGACTAGTGTAAATATTGAGTTGAAAATTACAATATTCCCAAATAACATTAAGATTTCTCACAATGTAATCTGATACTGTTTTCTTGGTTGTTGAGATATATAAATTGCCCTTATATCCAAATAATGTCATTGTTGTTGTTGTTGTTGTTGTTGTTGAGAAGCTTTCAAGATGCTTTATTCAATACGTATTTTTTTATTCTTCAATATACTTTGATATATTGAAATGAACTTGCCAACTCGGAGAATGCCCGTTTAACTTTCAACCACGCTTCGAGTCTGGTATCAACTTTGCTTCATATGTCGACTGTTAGCTTCTTTACATTGTTTTTTGGCTCGTTTCTTCATGATATAAAACAAAAGTCTTGGACACACAGCCCGTAAAACAATGGCGGTTTTCTGGGTAAGAGTGGCGGGAAATATCTCTGGCGTTCCTCGTTCGATGGCCTGTAACACTGACTTAGCTACTTGTTCCGGTGGTAGGCCACTTTCTGTTGTCTTGTCCATCACTGTAAGAAAACTAGAGCTATCACTGGATGAGATTAATACCCCGAATATGCATTCTCGTAATAAGAAGTATCACTGGGAGTGATATATGCTCCTTGAATGCCCTATGTCAGTGAGACGGCATCAATTAAGTTAAAGTTCTACTATATAGATATCTGTGAAATGAGGCATCAAAATTCTGGTTTTAATTTTTAAAAGCATAGCACAGTTTATTATTGAATTGACCTGTAAAACATATTAAGTTGGGAGAGAAGTAAAAAAATAAGTCTAAAAATATTAAAGTGCAATCACTCTTAAAAAACATACACAACTCTTTTGCATTACAGCACTTCTCCTCAACATATTTATAAAGTTTGAAGTCTAGAGGAATACCTCAAAAACATAATTATAAAGCAAAAGGTAGACTTGGTCCAATGTCCGAGGATGGATGGACCTACAGACGGATGGGACAAAATGATTCCTATGTACAATGTAGCCCCCACCACCAAATGGTTGGGGTTCAATAATTACATTACATACTTTCATGGCATTGTTAAATGAGTTGGTAAGTGATAGTGAGTTAAACAGTAACTAGAATTCCACTAAATTGATGAGTCACCTGTTGGGAGTGCTCATCATTTTTCTAGTCATAGGTCACTGTAATACGGAATCCTATTAGGGCTATAATAGCGATCCAGCACCTCGCCTTATCAATAGCCCAAGAGAAAAAAGTGACATTTCTTTATTACAATAACGCATCTTTTTTTTCTTTCAAATTTGTAGTACTTTGTATTAGGAAATTATTGTGTTATCATTTGAAATGCAAAAACAAAAACATGAGAGTTCACTTCTGTACAACTATTTGTTTAAATCTGCTGGAGAAAAAACAACAATGCAATGTTAATTGTTACATTGGGCTGATTGGTGGATAATTTTTTCATTTACTACCTAGAGGTTTTACTATATAAAGTACTTTACAAATTGAAAAAATTTGTAACATTTTAGCAAACAAATATCACATCGTTTCTTGGACATTTTCAAAAGGTGCAGGGACATGATCGCGATGGCCATAATAGAATTTCGTACCTTAACCATGACAACTACATATACCACGCTTGAAGACTCAGCATCAAGTCATTCAAAAGTCACAGACAAAACTAGAGTTTGATTTTTTGAAAAAGTGCTTGTTTTACCTATTGTGAGGTCGTAGCTGAGAAATAATCAATGATGGACATGAAATTTGTTCTTCTGGACTGGAGACGAATCAATAGTGGACTTGAAGTTTGGCCTGTTTACCCCTGAAGGTCACCTCGATCTTGACCTACTGATCTAAAAATCTATTGGGGTCATAACCAACTGACCAAGTATGAGGATCCTGGAATCAAAGATTCTTCAGTTATTGAGCAGAAACCATTTTTCACCCCAAGGTCACCACGACCTTGACCTTTGACCAACTTCTCTCAAATTCAATAGGGGTCATCTTCTAGTCATACCTATATACCGAGTATGAAGTTCCTGGGCCCAAGCGTACTATAGTTATTAATTGGAAACAAAGTGTGATATATGGACTGACTGACTGACTGATCTACAGGGCAAAAGCAATATGTCTCCCCATGACTGGGGGGAGACATTATACTACGTGTAGGTTTTAAAAACATACCTCCATATTTTGAGCCGTCTGCGCACACAGCATTCAGTGAAAGATCAGTCTGGATGTAGCCTGGGGAAACCACACATACATGGACGCCCGTGGACCACAGCTCCGCCCGTAGGCAGTCGAAGTATGCCTGGAGGGCATGCTTTGAAGCTGCATCTGTGGAAAGACATAAAAAATTTGAATTAAACTAGTACACTTTCAGATGTGAACAAGACCTCAGCATATGAATAATTACTTCTGGTTCTACATTTCCTTGGTTACCATTAGCAAGTTGCACAAGAGGCAATTTAGCCTTAATGGTATGAATTTATATTATAATGTAATATGGATATAAATTATATAACTCAAGAGTTCAATTGTTGTATTTAACAGTTTTGGTGACAAACTTGAAGTTTGGCTATTTTATGGTAATTTCAGTGTATATAGTATTCAACAGTTTGAGAACCTAATATCATATCCTCTTGACACAACGCATTTGATTTGTCTAATTAAAAACTGATTTCTAAACTACAACACTCAGCGCATGATGGTATTGTTATGTACAGTTACGTCCACCTTGAACTGAGCCATTGCTTCTTACCTGTACTTACATGCAAATCTGTATGTCTGTGGTATTGCGATGTAGAGATTCACCCATCTTGAGCTGAGCCCTTGATTATTACATGTACAGTACTAACATGCAGACCTGTTAGTCTGTGGTATTTTATATCCAGTTGCGTCCATCTAAATCTGAGCCCTTTTCATGTACTTACATGCAGACCTGTAAGTCTGTGGTATTTTATATCCAGTTGCGTCCATTTAAATCTGATCCCTTTTCATGTACTTACATGCAGACCTGTAAGTCTGTGGTATTTTATATCCAGTTGCGTCCATCTAAATCTGAGCCCTTTTCATGTACTAACATGCAGACCTGTAAGTCTGTGGTATTTTATATCCAGTTGCGTCCATCTAAATCTGAGCCCTTTTCATGTACTTACATGCAGACCTGTAAGTCTGTGGTATTTTATATCCAGTTGCGTCCATCTAAATCTGATCCCTTTTCATGTACTTACATGCAGACCTGTAAGTCTGTGGTATTTTATATCCAGTTGCGTCCATCTAAATCTGAGCCCTTTTCATGTACTAACATGCAGACCTGTTAGTCTGTGGTATTTTATATCCAGTTGCGTCCATCTAAATCTGAGCCCTTTTCATGTACTTACATGCAGACCTGTAAGTCTGTCTAAATCTGATCCCTTTTCATGTACTTACATGCAGACCTGTAAGTCTGTGGTATTTTATATCCAGTTGCGTCCATCTAAATCTGAGCCCTTTTCATGTACTTACATGCAGACCTGTAAGTCTGTGGTATTTTATATCCAGTTGCATCCATCTTAATCTGAGCCCTTTTCATGTACTTACATGCAGACCTGTAAGTCTGTGGTATTTTATATCCAGTTGCATCCATCTAAATCTGAGCCCTTTTCATGTACTTACATGCAGACCTGTAAGTCTGTGGTATTTTATATCCAGTTGCGTCCATCTAAATCTGAGCCCTTTTCATGTACTTACATGCAGACCTGTAAGTCTGTGGTATTTTATATCCAGTTGCGTCCATCTAAATCTGAGCCCTTTTCATGTACTTACATGCAGACCTGTTAGTCTGTGGTATTTTATATCCAGTTGCGTCCATCTAAATCTGATCCCTTTTCATGTACTTACATGCAGACCTGTAAGTCTGTGGTATTTTATATCCAGTTGCGTCCATCTAAATCTGAGCCCTTTTCATGTACTTACATGCAGACCTGTTAGTCTGTGGTATTTTATATCCAGTTGCGTCCATCTAAATCTGAGCCCTTTTCATGTACTTACATGCAGACCTGTAAGTCTGTGGTATTTTATATCCAGTTGCGTCCATCTAAATCTGAGCCCTTTTCATGTACTTACATGCAGACCTGTAAGTCTGTGGTATTTTATATCCAGTTGCGTCCATCTAAATCTGAGCCCTTTTCATGTACTTACATGCAGACCTGTTAGTCTGTGGTATTTTATATCCAGTTGCGTCCATCTAAATCTGAGCCCTTTTCATGTACTTACATGCAGACCTGTAAGTCTGTCTAAATCTGATCCCTTTTCATGTACTTACATGCAGACCTGTAAGTCTGTGGTATTTTATATCCAGTTGCGTCCATCTAAATCTGAGCCCTTTTCATGTACTTACATGCAGACCTGTAAGTCTGTGGTATTTTATATCCAGTTGCGTCCATCTTAATCTGAGCCCTTTTCATGTACTTACATGCAGACCTGTAAGTCTGTGGTATTTTATATCCAGTTGCGTCCATCTAAATCTGAGCCCTTTTCATGTACTAACATGCAGACCTGTAAGTCTGTGGTATTTTATATCCAGTTGCGTCCATCTAAATCTGAGCCCTTTTCATGTACTTACATGCAGACCTGTAAGTCTGTGGTATTTTATATCCAGTTGCGTCCATCTAAATCTGATCCCTTTTCATGTACTTACATGCAGACCTGTAAGTCTGTGGTATTTTATATCCAGTTGCGTCCATCTAAATCTGAGCCCTTTTCATGTACTAACATGCAGACCTGTTAGTCTGTGGTATTTTATATCCAGTTGCGTCCATCTAAATCTGAGCCCTTTTCATGTACTTACATGCAGACCTGTAAGTCTGTCTAAATCTGATCCCTTTTCATGTACTTACATGCAGACCTGTAAGTCTGTGGTATTTTATATCCAGTTGCGTCCATCTAAATCTGAGCCCTTTTCATGTACTTACATGCAGACCTGTAAGTCTGTGGTATTTTATATCCAGTTGCATCCATCTTAATCTGAGCCCTTTTCATGTACTTACATGCAGACCTGTAAGTCTGTGGTATTTTATATCCAGTTGCATCCATCTAAATCTGAGCCCTTTTCATGTACTTACATGCAGACCTGTAAGTCTGTGGTATTTTATATCCAGTTGCGTCCATCTAAATCTGAGCCCTTTTCATGTACTTACATGCAGACCTGTAAGTCTGTGGTATTTTATATCCAGTTGCGTCCATCTAAATCTGAGCCCTTTTCATGTACTTACATGCAGACCTGTTAGTCTGTGGTATTTTATATCCAGTTGCGTCCATCTAAATCTGATCCCTTTTCATGTACTTACATGCAGACCTGTAAGTCTGTGGTATTTTATATCCAGTTGCGTCCATCTAAATCTGAGCCCTTTTCATGTACTTACATGCAGACCTGTTAGTCTGTGGTATTTTATATCCAGTTGCGTCCATCTAAATCTGAGCCCTTTTCATGTACTTACATGCAGACCTGTAAGTCTGTGGTATTTTATATCCAGTTGCGTCCATCTAAATCTGAGCCCTTTTCATGTACTTACATGCAGACCTGTAAGTCTGTGGTATTTTATATCCAGTTGCGTCCATCTAAATCTGAGCCCTTTTCATGTACTTACATGCAGACCTGTTAGTCTGTGGTATTTTATATCCAGTTGCGTCCATCTAAATCTGAGCCCTTTTCATGTACTTACATGCAGACCTGTAAGTCTGTCTAAATCTGATCCCTTTTCATGTACTTACATGCAGACCTGTAAGTCTGTGGTATTTTATATCCAGTTGCGTCCATCTAAATCTGAGCCCTTTTCATGTACTTACATGCAGACCTGTAAGTCTGTGGTATTTTATATCCAGTTGCGTCCATCTTAATCTGAGCCCTTTTCATGTACTTACATGCAGACCTGTAAGTCTGTGGTATTTTATATCCAGTTGCATCCATCTAAATCTGAGCCCTTTTCATGTACCGTATTTTCTCGACTATAAGGCGATTCGCTTATAAGACGGCCCCCCAACTTTGCCCATGAAATCTGGTGCTTTTTGTTTCGACTCGCTTATAAGACGGGGTCAATTTTTAAGCAAATCTAAAATGCTAAAATTCTTCCTAATGTGTAAAAATGTTCAAGCTCAACGGACAATTATCGACTTTCGCGGTAACTGTTTTTGTTTTACTCAAAGAAAATGGCGGTCAACTGTGAGCTCTCTATTTGGAGGTAGGTTAAAAATGAGTACATAAGTTTGCAGGACAGGTCGTTACTTATCGAAATTGTAATAATTAATCAATAACAACATATGTTTGTTTTAGTTTATTTTTTTATTGAAGACACCAATGAAGTTCTTCGGCAAAATAAATGGCTTCAATAACATAACTGCGAAAAGCCGAGGCATGAATAGGTGTTTGTTTAGCAATAATGCTTTAGGCAATATTGTCCCTTGATTGGCGACGAACATAAAGGATTCATATTCGCATTGTCATTTGTTTGCTTAATCAAATTGACAGTTAGGTACCAACATCATATTAAGATTCCAATTTATTGATTTAATATATCTGTCAAACTAATTATACTGACACGCGCCATGAGAAAAAATGCAGATATAACGGTACACTGTGTGACGTCAGAGCACGCGCGGTGAAGAGATTTCGTGTTGTTGTCTACTTAATTGCCCCATACTTATATCAGCAGACGATAGACTGGATAGATGAATACCCTATGTAAAATTTAACTGATTTTGACTTGAATCTTTTTTTAATATTTTATCGACTCGCTTATAAGACGGGTCCCCTACTTTGGGGGTAAAAATCGGGACCCAATTTCCCCGTCTTATAGTCGAGAAAATACGGTACTTACATGCAGACCTGTAAGTCTGTGGTATTTTATATCCAGTTGCGTCCATCTAAATCTGAGCCCTTTTCATGTACTTACATGCAGACCTGTAAGTCTGTGGTATTTTATATCCAGTTGCGTCCATCTAAATCTGAGCCCTTTTCATGTACTTACATGCAGACCTGTTAGTCTGTGGTATTTTATATCCAGTTGCGTCCATCTAAATCTGATCCCTTTTCATGTACTTACATGCAGACCTGTAAGTCTGTGGTATTTTATATCCAGTTGCGTCCATCTAAATCTGAGCCCTTTTCATGTACTTACATGCAGACCTGTTAGTCTGTGGTATTTTATATCCAGTTGCGTCCATCTAAATCTGAGCCCTTTTCATGTACTTACATGCAGACCTGTAAGTCTGTGGTATTTTATATCCAGTTGCGTCCATCTAAATCTGAGCCCTTTTCATGTACTTACATGCAGACCTGTAAGTCTGTGGTATTTTATATCCAGTTGAGTCCATCTAAATCTGAGCCCTTTTCATGTACTTACATGCAGACCTGTTAGTCTGTGGTATTTTATATCCAGTTGCGTCCATCTAAATCTGAGCCCTTTTCATGTACTTACATGCAGACCTGTAAGTCTGTGGTATTTTATATCCAGTTGCGTCCATCTAAATCTGAGCCCTTTTCATGTACTTACATGCAGACCTGTAAGTCTGTGGTATTTTATATCCAGTTGCGTCCATCTAAATCTGAGCCCTTTTCATGTACTAACATGCAGACCTGTAAGTCTGTGGTATTTTATATCCAGTTGCGTCCATCTAAATCTGATCCCTTTTCATGTACTTACATGCAGACCTCTTAGTCTGTGGTATTTTATATCCAGTTGCGTCCATCTAAATCTGAGCCCTTTTCATGTACTTACATGCAGACCTGTAAGTCTGTGGTATTTTATATCCAGTTGCGTCCATCTAAATCTGAGCCCTTTTCATGTACTTACATGCAGACCTGTAAGTCTGTGGTATTTTATATCCAGTTGCGTCCATCTAAATCTGAGCCCTTTTCATGTACTTACATGCAGACCTGTAAGTCTGTGGTATTTTATATCCAGTTCCGTCCATCTAAATCTGATCCCTTTTCATGTACTTACATGCAGACCTGTTAGTCTGTGGTATTTTATATCCAGTTGCGTCCATCTAAATCTGAGCCCTTTTCATGTACTTACATGCAGACCTGTTAGTCTGTGGTATTTTATATCCAGTTGCGTCCATCTAAATCTGAGCCCTTTTCATGTACTTACATGCAGACCTGTAAGTCTGTGGTATTTTATATCCAGTTGCGTCCATCTAAATCTGAGCCCTTTTCATGTACTTACATGCAGACCTGTAAGTCTGTGGTATTTTATATCCAGTTGCGTCCATCTAAATCTGAGCCCTTTTCATGTACTTACATGCAGACCTGTTAGTCTGTGGTATTTTATATCCAGTTGCGTCCATCTAAATCTGAGCCCTTTTCATGTACTTACATGCAGACCTGTAAGTCTGTGGTATTTTATATCCAGTTGCGTCCATCTAAATCTGAGCCCTTTTCATGTACTTACATGCAGACCTGTAAGTCTGTGGTATTTTATATCCAGTTGCGTCCATCTAAATCTGAGCCCTTTTCATGTACTTACATGCAGACCTGTAAGTCTGTGGTATTTTATATCCAGTTGCGTCCATCTAAATCTGATCCCTTTTCATGTACTTACATGCAGACCTGTAAGTCTGTGGTATTTTATATCCAGTTGCGTCCATCTAAATCTGAGCCCTTTTCATGTACTTACATGCAGACCTGTAAGTCTGTGGTATTTTATATCCAGTTGCATCCATCTAAATCTGAGCCCTTTTCATGTACTTACATGCAGACCTGTAAGTCTGTGGTATTTTATATCCAGTTGCGTCCATCTAAATCTGAGCCCTTTTCATGTACTTACATGCAGACCTGTAAGTCTGTGGTATTTTATATCCAGTTGCGTCCATCTAAATCTGATCCCTTTTCATGTACTTACATGCAGACCTGTTAGTCTGTGGTATTTTATATCCAGTTGCGTCCATCTAATTCTGAGCCCTTTTCATGTACTTACATGCAGACCTGTAAGTCTGTGGTATTTTATATCCAGTTGCGTCCATCTAAATCTGAGCCCTTTTCATGTACTTACATGCAGACCTCTTAGTCTGTGGTATTTTATATCCAGTTGCGTCCATCTAAATCTGAGCCCTTTTCATGTACTTACATGCAGACCTGTAAGTCTGTGGTATTTTATATCCAGTTGCGTCCATCTAAATCTGAGCCCTTTTCATGTACTTACATGCAGACCTGTAAGTCTGTGGTATTTTATATCCAGTTGCGTCCATCTAAATCTGAGCCCTTTTCATGTACTTACATGCAGACCTGTTAGTCTGTGGTATTTTATATCCAGTTGCGTCCATCTAAATCTGAGCCCTTTTCATGTACTTACATGCAGACCTGTAAGTCTGTGGTATTTTATATCCAGTTGCGTCCATCTAAATCTGAGCCCTTTTCATGTACTTACATGCAGACCTGTAAGTCTGTGGTATTTTATATCCAGTTGCGTCCATCTAAATCTGATCCCTTTTCATGTACTAACATGCAGACCTGTAAGTCTGTGGTATTTTATATCCAGTTGCGTCCATCTAAATCTGAGCCCTTTTCATGTACTTACATGCAGACCTGTTAGTCTGTGGTATTTTATATCCAGTTGCGTCCATCTAAATCTGAGCCCTTTTCATGTACTTACATGCAGACCTGTAAGTCTGTGGTATTTTATATCCAGTTGCGTCCATCTAAATCTGAGCCCTTTTCATGTACTTACATGCAGACCTGTTAGTCTGTGGTATTTTATATCCAGTTGCGTCCATCTAAATCTGATCCCTTTTCATGTACTTACATGCAGACCTGTAAGTCTGTGGTATTTTATATCCAGTTGCGTCCATCTAAATCTGAGCCCTTTTCATGTACTTACATGCAGACCTTAAGTCTGTGGTATTTTATATCCAGTTGCGTCCATCTAAATCTGAGCCCTTTTCATGTACTTACGTGCAGACCTGTAAGTCTGTGGTATTTTATATCCAGTTGCGTCCATCTAAATCTGAGCCCTTTTCATGTACTTACGTGCAGACCTGTAAGTCTGTGGTATTTTATATCCAGTTGCGTCCATCTAAATCTGAGCCCTTTTCATGTACTTACATGCAGACCTGTAAGTCTGTGGTATTTTATATCCAGTTGCGTCCATCTAAATCTGAGCCCTTTTCATGTACTTACGTGCAGACCTGTAAGTCTGTGGTATTTTATATCCAGTTGCGTCCATCTAAATCTGAGCCCTTTTCATGTACTTACGTGCAGACCTGTAAGTCTGTGGTATTTTATATCCAGTTGCGTCCATCTAAATCTGAGCCCTTTTCATGTACTTACGTGCAGACCTGTAAGTCTGTGGTATTTTATATCCAGTTGCGTCCATCTAAATCTGATCCCTTTTCATGTACTTACATGCAGACCTGTAAGTCTGTGGTATTTTATATCCAGTTGCGTCCATCTAAATCTGAGCCCTTTTCATGTACTTACATGCAGACCTGTAAGTCTGTGGTATTTTATATCCAGTTGCGTCCATCTAAATCTGAGCCCTTTTCATGTACTTACGTGCAGACCTGTAAGTCTGTGGTATTTTATATCCAGTTGCGTCCATCTAAATCTGATCCCTTTTCATGTACTTACATGCAGACCTGTAAGTCTGTGGTATTTTATATCCAGTTGCGTCCATCTAAATCTGATCCCTTTTCATGTACTTACATGCAGACCTGTAAGTCTGTGGTATTTTATATCCAGTTGCGTCCATCTAAATCTGATCCCTTTTCATGTACTTACATGCAGACCTGTTAGTCTGTGGTATTTTATATCCAGTTGCGTCCATCTAAATCTGAGCCCTTTTCATGTACTTACATGCAGACCTGTAAGTCTGTGGTATTTTATATCCCGTTGCGTCCATTTAAATCTGATCCCTTTTCATGTACTTACATGCAGACCTGTAAGTCTGTGGTATTTTATATCCAGTTGCGTCCATCTAAATCTGAGCCCTTTTCATGTACTTACATGCAGACCTGTAAGTCTGTGGTATTTTATATCCAGTTGCGTCCATATAAATCTGAGCCCTTTTCATGTACTTACATGCAGACCTGTAAGTCTGTGGTATTTTATATCCAGTTGCGTCCATCTAAATCTGAGCCCTTTTCATGTACTTACATGCAGACCTGTAAGTCTGTGGTATTTTATATCCAGTTGCGTCCATCTAAATCTGATCCCTTTTCATGTACTTACATGCAGACCTGTAAGTCTGTGGTATTTTATATCCAGTTGCGTCCATCTAAATCTGAGCCCTTTTCATGTACTTACATGCAGACCTGTAAGTCTGTGGTATTTTATATCCAGTTGCGTCCATCTAAATCTGAGCCCTTTTCATGTACTTACATGCAGACCTGTAAGTCTGTGGTATTTTATATCCAGTTGCGTCCATCTAAATCTGAGCCCTTTTCATGTACTTACATGCAGACCTGTTAGTCTGTGGTATTTTATATCCAGTTGCGTCCATCTAAATCTGAGCCCTTTTCATGTACTTACATGCAGACCTGTAAGTCTGTGGTATTTTATATCCAGTTGCGTCCATCTAAATCTGAGCCCTTTTCATGTACTTACATGCAGACCTGTAAGTCTGTGGTATTTTATATCCAGTTGAGTCCATCTAAATCTGAGCCCTTTTCATGTACTTACATGCAGACCTGTTAGTCTGTGGTATTTTATATCCAGTTGCGTCCATCTAAATCTGAGCCCTTTTCATGTACTTACATGCAGACCTGTAAGTCTGTGGTATTTTATATCCAGTTGCGTCCATCTAAATCTGAGCCCTTTTCATGTACTTACATGCAGACCTGTAAGTCTGTGGTATTTTATATCCAGTTGCGTCCATCTAAATCTGAGCCCTTTTCATGTACTTACATGCAGACCTGTAAGTCTGTGGTATGTTATATCCAGTTGCGTCCATCTAAATCTGATCCCTTTTCATGTACTTACATGCAGACCTCTTAGTCTGTGGTATTTTATATCCAGTTGCGTCCATCTAAATTTGAGCCCTTTTCATGTACTTACATGCAGACCTGTAAGTCTGTGGTATTTTATATCCAGTTGCGTCCATCTAAATCTGAGCCCTTTTCATGTACTTACATGCAGACCTGTAAGTCTGTGGTATTTTATATCCAGTTGCGTCCATCTAAATCTGAGCCCTTTTCATGTACTTACATGCAGACCTGTAAGTCTGTGGTATTTTATATCCAGTTCCGTCCATCTAAATCTGATCCCTTTTCATGTACTTACATGCAGACCTGTTAGTCTGTGGTATTTTATATCCAGTTGCGTCCATCTAAATCTGAGCCCTTTTCATGTACTTACATGCAGACCTGTTAGTCTGTGGTATTTTATATCCAGTTGCGTCCATCTAAATCTGAGCCCTTTTCATGTACTTACATGCAGACCTGTAAGTCTGTGGTATTTTATATCCAGTTGCGTCCATCTAAATCTGAGCCCTTTTCATGTACTTACATGCAGACCTGTAAGTCTGTGGTATTTTATATCCAGTTGCGTCCATCTAAATCTGAGCCCTTTTCATGTACTTACATGCAGACCTGTTAGTCTGTGGTATTTTATAACCAGTTGCGTCCATCTAAATCTGAGCCCTTTTCATGTACTTACATGCAGACCTGTAAGTCTGTGGTATTTTATATCCAGTTGCGTCCATCTAAATCTGAGCCCTTTTCATGTACTTACATGCAGACCTGTAAGTCTGTGGTATTTTATATCCAGTTGCGTCCATCTAAATCTGATCCCTTTTCATGTACTTACATGCAGACCTGTAAGTCTGTGGTATTTTATATCCAGTTGCGTCCATCTAAATCTGATCCCTTTTCATGTACTTACATGCAGACCTGTAAGTCTGTGGTATTTTATATCCAGTTGCGTCCATCTAAATCTGAGCCCTTTTCATGTACTTACATGCAGACCTGTAAGTCTGTGGTATTTTATATCCAGTTGCATCCATCTAAATCTGAGCCCTTTTCATGTACTTACATGCAGACCTGTAAGTCTGTGGTATTTTATATCCAGTTGCGTCCATCTAAATCTGAGCCCTTTTCATGTACTTACATGCAGACCTGTAAGTCTGTGGTATTTTATATCCAGTTGCGTCCATCTAAATCTGATCCCTTTTCATGTACTTACATGCAGACCTGTTAGTCTGTGGTATTTTATATCCAGTTGCGTCCATCTAAATCTGAGCCCTTTTCATGTACTTACATGCAGACCTGTAAGTCTGTGGTATTTTATATCCAGTTGCGTCCATCTAAATCTGAGCCCTTTTCATGTACTTACATGCAGACCTCTTAGTCTGTGGTATTTTATATCCAGTTGCGTCCATCTAAATCTGAGCCCTTTTCATGTACTTACATGCAGACCTGTAAGTCTGTGGTATTTTATATCCAGTTGCGTCCATCTAAATCTGAGCCCTTTTCATGTACTTACATGCAGACCTGTAAGTCTGTGGTATTTTATATCCAGTTGCGTCCATCTAAATCTGAGCCCTTTTCATGTACTTACATGCAGACCTGTTAGTCTGTGGTATTTTATATCCAGTTGCGTCCATCTAAATCTGAGCCCTTTTCATGTACTTACATGCAGACCTGTAAGTCTGTGGTATTTTATATCCAGTTGCGTCCATCTAAATCTGAGCCCTTTTCATGTACTTACATGCAGACCTGTAAGTCTGTGGTATTTTATATCCAGTTGCGTCCATCTAAATCTGATCCCTTTTCATGTACTAACATGCAGACCTGTAAGTCTGTGGTATTTTATATCCAGTTGCGTCCATCTAAATCTGAGCCCTTTTCATGTACTTACATGCAGACCTGTTAGTCTGTGGTATTTTATATCCAGTTGCGTCCATCTAAATCTGAGCCCTTTTCATGTACTTACATGCAGACCTGTAAGTCTGTGGTATTTTATATCCAGTTGCGTCCATCTAAATCTGAGCCCTTTTCATGTACTTACATGCAGACCTGTAAGTCTGTGGTATTTTATATCCAGTTGCGTCCATCTAAATCTGATCCCTTTTCATGTACTTACATGCAGACCTGTAAGTCTGTGGTATTTTATATCCAGTTGCGTCCATCTAAATCTGAGCCCTTTTCATGTACTTACATGCAGACCTTAAGTCTGTGGTATTTTATATCCAGTTGCGTCCATCTAAATCTGAGCCCTTTTCATGTACTTACGTGCAGACCTGTAAGTCTGTGGTATTTTATATCCAGTTGCGTCCATCTAAATCTGAGCCCTTTTCATGTACTTACGTGCAGACCTGTAAGTCTGTGGTATTTTATATCCAGTTGCGTCCATCTAAATCTGAGCCCTTTTCATGTACTTACATGCAGACCTGTAAGTCTGTGGTATTTTATATCCAGTTGCGTCCATCTAAATCTGAGCCCTTTTCATGTACTTACGTGCAGACCTGTAAGTCTGTGGTATTTTATATCCAGTTGCGTCCATCTAAATCTGAGCCCTTTTCATGTACTTACGTGCAGACCTGTAAGTCTGTGGTATTTTATATCCAGTTGCGTCCATCTAAATCTGAGCCCTTTTCATGTACTTACGTGCAGACCTGTAAGTCTGTGGTATTTTATATCCAGTTGCGTCCATCTAAATCTGATCCCTTTTCATGTACTTACATGCAGACCTGTAAGTCTGTGGTATTTTATATCCAGTTGCGTCCATCTAAATCTGAGCCCTTTTCATGTACTTACATGCAGACCTGTAAGTCTGTGGTATTTTATATCCAGTTGCGTCCATCTAAATCTGAGCCCTTTTCATGTACTTACGTGCAGACCTGTAAGTCTGTGGTATTTTATATCCAGTTGCGTCCATCTAAATCTGATCCCTTTTCATGTACTTACATGCAGACCTGTAAGTCTGTGGTATTTTATATCCAGTTGCGTCCATCTAAATCTGATCCCTTTTCATGTACTTACATGCAGACCTGTAAGTCTGTGGTATTTTATATCCAGTTGCGTCCATCTAAATCTGATCCCTTTTCATGTACTTACATGCAGACCTGTTAGTCTGTGGTATTTTATATCCAGTTGCGTCCATCTAAATCTGAGCCCTTTTCATGTACTTACATGCAGACCTGTAAGTCTGTGGTATTTTATATCCAGTTGCGTCCATTTAAATCTGATCCCTTTTCATGTACTTACATGCAGACCTGTAAGTCTGTGGTATTTTATATCCAGTTGCGTCCATCTAAATCTGAGCCCTTTTCATGTACTTACATGCAGACCTGTAAGTCTGTGGTATTTTATATCCAGTTGCGTCCATATAAATCTGAGCCCTTTTCATGTACTTACATGCAGACCTGTAAGTCTGTGGTATTTTATATCCAGTTGCGTCCATCTAAATCTGAGCCCTTTTCATGTACTTACATGCAGACCTGTAAGTCTGTGGTATTTTATATCCAGTTGCGTCCATCTAAATCTGATCCCTTTTCATGTACTTACATGCAGACCTGTAAGTCTGTGGTATTTTATATCCAGTTGCGTCCATCTAAATCTGAGCCCTTTTCATGTACTTACATGCAGACCTGTAAGTCTGTGGTATTTTATATCCAGTTGCGTCCATCTAAATCTGAGCCCTTTTCATGTACTTACATGCAGACCTGTAAGTCTGTGGTATTTTATATCCAGTTGCGTCCATCTAAATCTGAGCCCTTTTCATGTACTTACATGCAGACCTGTAAGTCTGTGGTATTTTATATCCAGTTGCGTCCATTTAAATCTGAGCCCTTTTCATGTACTTACATACAGACCTGTAAGCCTGTGGTATTTTTATATCCAGTTGCGTCCATCTAAAGCTAAGCCCCTGATTATAATATGTACTTACATGCAGACCTGTAAGCCTGTGGTATTTTTATATCCAGTTGCGTCCATCTAAAGCTAAGCCCCTGATTATAATATGTACTTACATGCAGACCTGTAAGCCTGTGAGATTCTTCCTTGTACGGAGCTGATGGCTATAATATGTCCGTTGGTTTTCTTGATCATTGGTAGTAAGGCTAAAACAAGAACGTACAAGTCAAAAAGAAGTATACAAACATACATTTCATCATGCATTTCAATGTCACTTCCTGTAAAATGATTTTATAGTACCTTAAACTAATTCACTATGTATTATAGGGATTCGCTCATATGACGAAAAATGCTGTGGCAAATCATTTGAATAACATAACTAAGATATTGACAGCTGGAACCCTTCAACAAATGTTGATATACGCTCAAATGAGTAAGTGATGCTTTTCAACAATAGGCTTAAAGGTTAAATCATTCCTAAGGTTATAAATATTATTTATTAAGATTTTTTGTGAGAGAGCTGTTTTGTTCTTCTTCTTTATTGTCTGTATCAGTGTGAGTTTTCTGGCCATTTTTTTTTTTTTATACTAAAATTGAATTCATTTTTTGCAGTTTCGGAATGAAAGATTAAAATAGTTATACTATTAGTGGTTTTAGATGCATTACCGGGAAGAAAAAATTGGTCCAAAAACATGAGCAAGTTCCTTTGAAGCACAGACCTTAAAATGACACTCTGATTCAAAAACATAAATTTTGACTTATAAACCTTTAATTACTTACTAAATAATGCATTTATGGAATATATTTATTATTGATAACAAGATTGTAACCGTGTATTTAATAGCAGAAAGTGAAAAAATATTAAATGATTAGTGAATGCTAAAATATTTACTGTGGTCTTCTATAGTCTTATAAGGTAGAAATACCGTGTTTTATGCTCGATTATTTCAAATTAAACTCCGTATTCTTCATAAGTACCATTGTTTTCGACATTTATTCATCCAGTTTGGAATATTAAAACAATATTATGAATTGTGGTAAATCTTATTTGGGAGTAAGAGTGCAACTTTAATATTGTTATCTTTCAAAATGTACTATTTCTAATTGCCTTTATAATAATATGTTTGTTTTTTTTGCATTTTTTAGTTAAAGACACTTTGTATCTGAAGCTGCATGATTTTCCTCAGATGAGGTTTCATTACAATCATATGTCATGTTTGCAGAATCAATACTCCATACGATATTTTACCTACCCTTAGTGAGCGCAATTTGGCCAAAATAGTTGACATTCATGACCTTGGTGTGAACATCTATGGTCGTTTCTGCAATATTCCCCCTGTAGCTCACCCCTGCATTGTTTATAAGAACATCGACTGTTCCAAAAATAGCACCAGCTTCTTGACCTTTACCTTCTAGTGATTGAAGGTCACAAAGGTCAACTGTGAGGATGGCAAGGTCACTTGGTGACTGAAATATTCAAGAGTTTTCATGTAAAATGGTATGTTTTTTGTTCTAACGTGAAGCAAACATCTGGCAGGAAAAAAATTGAATGGGGTATCTATTTATGTGACCCTTTTATACATGAAAGATGACGGTTTAGTAAACTGTCGGCAAACCATTCTTTCTTCTATTTCACTTCATACATACCATGACAAAATCTCTTTTATATGGATATGTTAAAGGCAGGGGAGACTACTATTCCTTTAATTAACTTTAATGTAACATTGTTACAATGAATTATTCTTCAACAACCTTGTACTGTCAGTTGTCTCTGCAGGCGAGTGGTCTAAGTGGCTGGTTTAAAATTTATAGTGATCAGGCAGACCAAGTTTGATATGTGTTAATATGGGTGTCATATTCAGAGAGTCAGATTTCCTGAAAGTTTTTTTTGCAGAATCAAAGAAAATGCAGATACAAATTTTTCCTAGCCAAATAGCCCGAGGTACACAATGTAGAAGTGTATCGCGGGTATTTGAGGACAGGTTTAAGACTAGAAATGTGAATGGTGATGATGTGTTGCCTTTGTCATGATCTTTCCAGTCTTTATAAGACGATTGAGGGTAATAGCACTCACAAGACAATATTCAAAGGGTTGACTTACTAATGACATCGCTATGACATTACACATGTACACCCATGTACACCAATTGTAAATCAGTCAAGTATTTGACAAAGACCTGCGTAAGAATAACTTACTTACCTTTGAATGTCTAGTTTTCAATCCTTCCATAACATCATTGAGCTGGGCTAGATTTCTACCAGCTAGTATGACTTTACATCCTGCCTTGAAAAAAACCTCGGCCAGTGCTGAAAAGTTTTGTGTTTTATTTTCACTTTTATTTCAGTCAAGCAAAACATGATGTATGATAAATAATAGCTATGATTATAAGTAAATTTGTGACATAAATAGATCACCATAGTTTAGACAAACCACTCATATTAACATATTTTATCAAGTGCACATTCCAATATTTGATACTGAATGCATGAAAGCATTCACTTCTGTATTTTACCGGAACATTATTTTCATTTGTACATGTATTTTACTGACCTTTTAACTTTTATATTTCCTTTCTTGCACAGTCATTTTGTTCAAAATTTATCAAAACTTTGGCTATTATGCTTAAACTTTTTTTGTGTTATCATTCGATTGTATTGTTCAAAGAAATAATAAATAAACAATTCTAATGTTCATAATTACTAAGGAAATTAATACTTTGCAAATGTCAAGGTCCCGCAGATAATGGATTGTATACAATTAACGTGATAACCACTACCAGTATTATATTGAGACTTAAAATATATTTGACCAACATTAAAATTTCTCAGTGTAACAACAACGCCTTTAAGAATCTATCCTTAAAATATACAGGGACTGATTCAGGATTTGAAGCTAGAGGGTGTGTAAATAAGGGGCTTAACCTTTTGACTTGCCCCCCTTTTTCAGAACCTAAATATATTTGGTTTAAAGTGTGACCATGGGGTTTGAGGGTTCTCTCCCAAGAGAATTTTTACAATGTCTAGTCTGAAATGTTGCATTTAAGGCGTATTTTATTAAACAATTTTCTCCTATATTGAAATAAAAAGTAAACAGGGATGTTTTTTGTGCTAGTGATTATTACAATATGAATGTCAAGTTGTGGAAATTTACTTTCAACAAAGGAAGTTATAAGAACCATCAATTCCAGCAAAATAATACAACGATTTTATCTAGGCACTTATGGCTTTTCTTTCTTATGCCTACCCTTCCCCAGTCCGGAGTTAGCTCCCGTTATGAGGACAACCTTGCCCTTCAATGACGTCCTTTTCCTCCTTGTTAGTAGCCAGTAGATGAGGCCCAGCAGACAGGAAGTTCCGCCGACAGCCTGGGCAAAGGGACTGATCTGCATGGTTGTGTGCTGAAAGTGAAATATAGTTTAACCTTGATGAATACCTATCACAAGAGCATCGAAGAGTAAACGTCAATACTTGTCTATTATTTCAGACATGGGCATATATTTTAGTTGAAGAATTTTAAAGCTCCACAGATTTACTGTTTTGGCAATTATTTTTTTTTGTCTTGGAATGAACCAATCTTTGCATAGATATCTGGAAACCAGTGATTTAATGCTGCACTCTCACAGATTGAACGTTTTGACAACTTTTTTTTTGTCCAATTTTTGCGAAAATCCATGGAAACCAGTTATATAAGACTGCTGACAAAAAATTAAATCGCAGATTTTTATATTTAAGGTAAAAAATTGATGTTTTATGCATTTTTCTTAAACTGTTAGTAATGGTTTAAGCCATAAAACATTAAATTTCGAATGGAAATATGAAAATCTACGATCTGATTTTTTGTCAGCAACCATATATCATTGGTTTGCAAATATTTATGCAAAAATTTGCTGTTTCCAAGACATAAAAATAAATAGTTGTAAAAATGGTATATCTGTGAGAGTGCAGCTTTAAGACTGGTGACAAAATATTATAGTTTTTAATATTCACGTTCAAAAATTGAAGATTTGTGTCTAAAAGCGTTATTAACAGTTAAAGAAAAATGAGTCGGCGTAAAAAATCATTTTTTGAATGTAAGTATGAAAAACTGCAATCTGATCTTTTGCCAGCAGTATTCTTTCACTGGTTCTCAGACATTTACGCAAACTTGGCTCATTTTAAGACAATACATCTTAAAAAAGTTGCCAAAATGGTCAATCTGTCATAGTGCTGCGCCTTTAAGCCAGAGTTATGTGTTTTACTTTACATGTGCGTATTGTCAGTCGTAATTTGTGTACAATATTATAATTTTGTGAAAAAAATCTTGATCAATTTTTTTTTAGTTTTGGCCAAGATTGACAAAAAATCATGCCTGAACAACAATGCTAATGATGGCTACGACAAAACCACGACCTTTTTTTTAAAAACAAAGAACTAAAAATATACACAGTTTTTGTCAAAACTTCTTTTTGGTTGTCACATCAAACCTGGTATATATAAATGGGTATTTTTTCAGACAAATATCATATAAACATCATAGTACAGTGGTCGAAATTAACACAAGCCTGCACTGGTAAAATATTTCCGGGCTTGCTCAAAATCTGGATTTCAAATACAGTGTAGCAGGGCTTGTTCAAAAGCTTGATGCAAAGTGATAGTATAAGATTTCAGGCTTTTTCATCCAAAAGTATAAATTCGCTGACTAGGTCATAGTGAGAACATCTCCCATCATTGGCAACTATTAACTATTACTACAATATAAGAATTATACCTTCCAAACTGTATTTGTGCCTTGTAATGTTCATGCGTCTTTTGCATTCTCATGACAGCCATTAAATTCTCAAACCATGGGCTAAATGTTCAAGTGCATGACTGAGTCACATTTGTATCTGATTTATTTTACACTTCAGTAGATATCATTGACCATCAGTTGATACCGACCATTGCTCTCACCAGGACACCACTTAAATAAATCATGTTGACTGTAGCATAACCTTTTTATATAAAGGTCAGGTGAGTTCAAAATACATGTTCATAAACGTTAACACAAGAACGCTTCATGGTCGTATAAGCCAGAACGCATCATGTAAAAGCATTTGAATTACTGTTGATCTAAAACATACATTAACATATATTTTATTAAGCCTTGATTTCAAATAGGGGCGAGTGGAGATACATGGCCCCACATAGGAGTCATACGATTCAAAGGCAATCTACCACTAAAGATTCAAAGTCCTAAGTAAAGCTGATCATGAGTTGTTTTGAGGACAAAGATTTCCCAAGACTGTTGAATTTCACCTTGACCTACTGACCTAAAAACAGTAGAGGTGATCTACTGGTCACAAGCCACCTTCCAGTGAAGTTTTATGGTCCTAGTTCAAAGTGTTGTAAAGTTATTGTGCATGCATAGTCTTACTAAGACAGTTGGCCATGACCTTGACCAGATAACCTTCCAAATGAATAGGGGTAATCTACTGGTCAAGGGCAATATACAGTGAAGTTTGATGGTCATAGATCAATTTGTTCTCAAGTTACTATGCAGATTAAATTTTCCCAAGACTGTAAAATGACTGTGACCTTGACTTTTGCTCTACTGACCTTAAAAACAATATTGGTCATCTACTGGTCAAGGGCAACCCATGACTGAAGTTTTATGGGTTCAAGGGCAAACCCCAAGTTTTAATGTGGACAATACTTGGTCTTCAACTGACACATCAGATTGACATGTACAATTACCTTATAATGCTCCCTTTTTCATAGAGGGCAAAAAAGGGAATGTCTATTACATTTTGAAGTACCTATGACCTCAAATGCATCACACTATATTCTATTCAATTATCCAATTATAATTTACTATAAAACTTATTATTGCTTAAAGCTCATTATATGCCAGACTGTGACCTTGACTTTTGCTCTACTTAAAAACAATATGGGTCATCTGTTTTATGGTTCAAGGGCATACCCCAAGTTTTAATGTGGACAAGACTTGGTCTTCTGACCAACTGGCCTATCATCAGACTGACATTTACAATTACCTCATAATTTACTATAAAACTTATTATTGCTTAAAGCTCATTATATGTCAGACTTCTGAAATTACATAAATAGAATGTCAGTCTAATTAAGCTCAAAATAGAACTTAAACAGATGATGATCATGATGGTGGTGGTGGTGGTGGTGGTGGTGCTGCTGCTGAAGATGATGTAGATGATGATGGTGGTGGTGGCGGCGGCGGTGGTGGTGGTGATGATGATGAGATGATGATGATGAGATAATGATGATTATGATGATGATGATGTTGATGATGATGATGATGATGATGATGATGACGACAACGATGACGCAACAATAACAAGGATGATGATGATGCTACACCTGTGTACTTGACAACAGGAGTACCGCACACCCATTGCCAACCCTAATCTGTTTTTTTCCCCAGTCAAACAAGGATCGAGCATAAAGACAAATATTTGAGCTACAATGTTTAGTTGCCAACAACAATGACATCAAGGCCATCACCTTTCATCATTATTTTTGTTCAAAAAGAAACAAGCTTAATATAACCTTTTTTTAAATGCTGTCACTTTCATATACAGTAACTACTATTGTATACAGGAATATAAAATGAGATTTAAACACACTTCCCCTTGATACTTTGTTGCCACTTAATATAAATAAGCGTCCTCAAAGCTGATTCAGTGTCATTTACTGAATGCATAAAGTTCCAACAGGCTCAATCAGCTGTACAATATATGATGGTACAACACTTTGGCTAATACCATTAGGACGTCATCAACACTGACATTTTCACAGCTCCATGTCATGCTTGTAGGCGTTTTATTTTAAGAATTGTTTTTACCCTTATATTCGAGGAAACAGTCTAAAGCATAAAAAAAATAACCGGAGTGACACAGCAGTCACTCTATGGCAGGACAGGCAGCAAAACACACAAATAAGCCTTCAGATAGCAACACTCTTGGCATTCGCAGAAAAATCAAGCGCAACCACTATTCATAGTATGATGAGATTTTCTTAGTCAAAGACTAAATGTTAGCGTCATCACAAAGCTTCATGGGTTCACAGTGAATGAATCACTGCTTTGCTGTTCAACAAATTTCCATCAGCTGTACACAGAAACGATGATGGTCCAAAAACAACTTCAATTGATACTACTTCAGGCACATAATTATGGTAACAACCTCAAAAACAATAGAGCTTAATCTACAGGCATCTGGCCAGACGGATGAGCAATGAAAGGCAACTCAATATGTTGTAGTGTGTGTGGGTTTGAACCAGCCGCCTAGTAAGATCAGTTGGTTAGAGCGCCATGCTAGAGTTCCAACAGCCATGGGTTTGCGCCCTGCATCGGACATAACTTTCCTGGTGTCAGAATTAAATAACAAGAGAGTTTCAATCTGCCTGAAAGGTATAGGTAAAAACCAGCCACCCAGTTAGCTCAGTTGGTTAGAGCATCATGCTAGAGTTCAGGAGGTCATGGGTTCGAGCCGCACACTGTGTGCACTTTTTCGTCGAGATTTACTTTAATGTCCTGCCTAGAGGGGGGCTGGATGTTGATGGGGCCGGGGGATATGAAAAATACTGAATAATTATGACAATAATAATAACTTGACAATGATGATGTATAATAATCAGAAAACACATTATTAACATATATATATCAGTTTATTAAGACATAATGTACATGTATCCGGATACTTATACACAATATTATGTGAGACCATAGAAATGATGACATAGGCTCGATCTAAAATAAAGAAAGTTAAATTATTGAATATAGGTAATGGACAGAATATTAATTAAACACTTACAACGATGATATTTAGAGCAAACAAGATATCAATAATCGATCACGCATCAAACTGAAAGTAGGAAATAAACAGGAAGTAGTCAAACCTGCGCGTGAATGCATGTGCGCATCGTCAACAAGAGAAAATGTTCAAACAAGGCTGATTTCGGATAGGAAAAAAAATCATGTTTCTGTTCATTTAGACCACGATGACCTTAAGCGGTTGTCCACATTTACATAAACTGAAGTCTGATAAGGGCACCGATTGCTACAAAATCCTTTATGCATGCTTCATAAGTTGTAAAACAGCGGATGCGAGGCGTCGCAAGGTGAAAATCTTTGTGGCTGTCAAACTGAAAGTCGACACATAAAATCTAAACAATGAATGAAAATTATCATGAAATCAATAAAAACATAAGTCTTCTTATTTTGTTTACTGGCATGTTTTAGCTTCAATTGACATCTAGTCTCTTCATATTTTGATACAGTGAATTTTTTATTAATATGACGCACCTTTTTGGCCACACCTGCTCACATAAATTTTGAAGAATAACCAGTAACTGCTTACAAAAAAGCCAGAAATATACAAGTTTAAATTATAATTAGAATTAGCTTAATATTTCTGAACAAAATAAGAGTAAGATTAAAGTCATGTAATGGTATTTGATCAGTCAAATATTGAATTAACTTTCTAATACATTTCCACTGATCATGAAGATAAAAATTGATTGATGCATAGTTTTAATTTCATTTTATGATAATTTTTGGGCAAACTTCAAACATTAACGCAATCATTCAAATATGATTAAGACTTGCAACATATCTTATATTCATGTTTTCAGGCAAAGCACAGTGTGTGTCATACATGTCGTGTATATGACCTGCGGCTTCACGCCTGCATATCATGCGTCTACTTTGGCTGTTACCAAGACAGCCACATCCAGAGCCATGCGGTTGCCAATGAACACTGGCTTGGTATACTATGAAATGAAAAGATCTTCTGATCTATACAAGTCTAACATTATGATATTGATAATAGTTAAAAAATGAAATTTATAAAAGAATTAGATCATTCAGACAGATGAACAAATGATATCCTTTTAGATTTCACTAGATACCTTTATGACAACTCAAGTATTTCCAATAGCATTATGTGATAAAAGCTTAATTGACAC
The DNA here is from genome assembly GCF_026914265.1 of Mya arenaria. Lineage (NCBI taxonomy): Eukaryota > Metazoa > Mollusca > Bivalvia > Myida > Myidae > Mya > Mya arenaria. The sequence goes on along the minus strand of NC_069123.1, from coordinate 9,948,386 downwards.
TGATAGAAAAAACCTAAAATAACATATAGCAATTTGCAAAAGTTCCAACATGAATTTATTCTAATAGACTCTATTTCAAAACCTTGAATGCAATTGATAATTTGGTAAGCTTTTGATAAATTACTGATGTTTTGACATGTGTTATTTTTTCAGCTGTAGATCTTACATATGGTATGATCAACTGCTTTGCATGTGGAGATTATGTGTATGACAAGGAAGTAGACAAGATTGCAAAGAAACTAGGCAACAGGTCTTCCACACCAGGTAATCAATGGACAATTAGTTTCAGGTTTATTTCAAGAATTAATACCGGCTCATTGTGTTTAATCATGGCGTCATGGATACCTTGACTAACTGGATATGGTGCCTATTATTCCTCAGTTGTTTTCCCTAGATGTTGACTAAATAGAAATAAACATCCATAACACTCATATGATTGTTCTTGTTAATATGAAGTATCGTAATGAAATAAGTATGGTAAAGTTTTGGTTGATAAAATATATTAAAAAATGTGAACTTAAAATTAATTTTTTGAATTTTATTGTACTAGCAGCATAATTTTAGGGCTGTACTGTAGATGGTCAAATTACAAGTTTTAATTATTTAATTTTTGTTATGAATTATTTTGTTTTTTTTTGCAGTGGTGCTAAATCAGTTTGCCATTTGGCAGCCAAACCACAGAGAACTAGACCTCCTGAGAAGAAATGTAAAGAGGAGAAGGGTAGAGGAGACTTCTACTATAGGTAATTTATCATTTATGCCAGAGCTGAGAAACAAGATATTTAAAGGCTACTCCTTTATACTTCATTCTGGTTTGATTTAAAGTTATGATTATTATGAAGAGTTAAACTTGGTTTAACATAGTTTTAAATGCTAATTTCTTTTCTGGAAATAATTGATGTGAGTCATCTTATTTAATATAAAGATAAAATCCACTGCCCATTGTTGAAATGAAATTTAGTCGAATTTATTGCTGGTCTTTGATGCTTGGTTATGTTTATAAACATTTATAGGTCACATAGCTATATTTGGCCCTTAATCGATATCCCAAATTTTGAAAACACATCACTGTTCCACTATTTCAACAACTCATTTTTACTCGATCTTGAGCCAAAATCCTAATGTCAGGTCAAGTGAATATTTGTTTAGTTTTTTTACCCACATATTTCGAATAATACAATGTCAGACTACTTACTCTGCACAGGCCACTGTTAATTGCTTTGACTTCGTGCAGACCTTTTTTTTGCTATTTTGCGGTTTTGGCCAATTTTATGATGTTCAAAATTCACTACAGCATTATTTGCAAATTCAAACCAGCTGTGTCTAAGTTAACCAATAAAACTATTTGTTTTGAAATAAATAATATTACTTCTTGGACTTACCAGCTTGAAAAAGTACTTTGTCCTTGAAACTTTTCTATGTACTGTGACCATTTTTCAGGTCTGAGAGGTCTGATCAACCTGGGAAACACATGTTTTATGAACACCATAGTTCAGGCACTGATTCATACACCTGTCTTGCGGGACTACTTTCTGGCGGATAGACATGTGTGTCAGATGGTGAAGGATGGCAATGAGCAGTGCCTTGTGTGTGAATTGTCTAACATCTTTCAGGAGGTAAGTATACAGTAGTTTATAAATTTGCTTACCTTTAGATTATTGTAATTATGTAAAACACATTCATGTCGTAATTGATCTTACGGCCCTCTGGTGAAAAGCTGTTGCTTGACTTATGATTTGGAGTTACACTGAGTGATAAGGCTGAACCAGATTGTGTCTTATGTTTAGTGTCACGTTCCAATTTTAAAACTTACTGACCAAAAATAACAAAGTACCATAGTAAAGACTAGTCTTATTCTTGACTTAAGATTGTTGGAGAAATCAGGCTAGGTCAACTTATCGGCAGATATATATCAATGTGCTTCTGTTCAACAGTTCTACTCTGGGATCAGCTCCACGTACATTCCGTATCGCCTGTTACACCTGGTATGGACAAGTGCGCGTCACCTGGCCGGCTATGAACAACAGGACGCACACGAGTTCCTCATAGCTGCCCTTGACCTTCTCCATAGGCATTGCATAGGTAAGGCACATCAATACAGAATATTGGAGATAATTTTTTTTTTTTTCTTGATAATAGGATTGTAAACAAAGTTTGGAAGGTTCAAAATTTGCAATGCCATTATTTAAACATAGACAAACATTGAAAACTTAATGTTTCACATGATATGAAATTTGCGACTTTAATTATTCAACCAAAGCATATATTAAACTTTTGTAATATTTAAGCCTCTGAAGATATTTTATTTATCAGCAAATCATGTCAGAACACATGATTGTAAAAATAAAGACCCTAGTTCAAATTTTTTATTTGAGTCAATAAAATTTAAGGGGTGGCAAAAAAAAGAGGGGGTGGGGATGAAATTCTGGCAGTTAATTTATAGTCGCCTTAACGACAAAAACAATTATGAAAATAAATAAACCTGCTCTGATTATAAAATTGCTTTGCAACAATACATGCTATCTGTATTTCAGCGGGCCCGAATGGTCGAAGTGGCAGCAGCCCCCACAACTGCCAGTGCATTATAGACCAGATCTTCACTGGCGGCCTACAGTCTGACGTCACATGTCAAATGTGCAAGTACGTTATCATATTCAATAGTTTGAAACATTGACCTTTGCAGTAGAGTGTGGGCTTTATGTTTTGTTTTTATGATCGTCAACGATATTTACTTGTGGTGAGTATAACGTTAAGGTTTTGTTTTGCTACAATTTACATTTTTTTTTATGAAAAATTTATTTGATATGATTGACAAACTAATAATTCAAAAGTTTAAAGTTTAAAAGATCCAGTTCGTATGTTAAAGAAGCTCTCAGAAAAAAGTAAATTACTAAATATGGTATGACTTATTGGAACAACATTGGTGCCTTTAGTGTAGAATGCTGTTCAACGATTCATCACAGTGGTACACTGAAGTGGTATTCATATTGATACTATAATCTAAACAACAATTCTTCTGGTTGGAATACCCGACCCTACCAGTGAAATAGGGGCTGACCCTACATTTCTTATAGTCTGTGTGTGTTTTAAAATGTTGTTTAAAAACCTTTAAAGCTTTATAATACAAAAGATTACTTTAACGCCATTTTACAATGATGACAATAAAGTTCTTACTCAAAGCCTAATAGAAATAAAAAGCCTACCAACGCTACCTGTTTTTGAAAAAGATGTAACCCTAACCAAACCATTCTCTTTTTGGGGCTTATTACAGCAACCTTAATGTCAAAGTTAATGTCTATTTTAGAATAATATTTTTTAAATTCTTATTCTTAACAGGGTCATGTTTATCTATTATTTCTCTCTTTTCAGTAATGTATCCACAACAATAGATCCTATATGGGACATATCTTTAGACCTTGGACCAGGCTTATATAATGGCACACCACCACCGGTCCCACCAGTGACAGGTAAATTCAATTGTTAATAGCCCGTAAACTGCAGTTGTGATATAAGCAAATCAAATCAAAAATGCTTATTTGCATTAAGAAGAGTAAAAACTACTCTGAAATTGCTATAAATGGCTTTGAAAACTGGGGTCTATGTAAGCCCCTTAACCCTGCTTTGGCCCTGAATCTCTAATTACGATTAATACCCGAACAATATTTCGGGGGCTTGGTTCAAGTTGCTTATATGGAAGCGTAAAGCTTTACAACTGTTTTGTGCTAAGCCCTCAATTTCAGGATGTTTTGGAGGGGGATTTTTGGTCTATTAACATCCCTGTTTTAATATCCCTGTTTATAGCATTTGATATTTTCTTGTGAAATTTATGAAGATTTATGAAAATCTTTCAAAAGATACTCTTTTTTTTCAGGTTACTCAAACAGCCCAGGAAACTACGATCCTACCTCACTTTTAGACTGCTTGAAGAGGTGAAACACCTTATTATTGATGTTTATTATTTTGTCTGTGTAGCAAGGCAGACATAAAGGGATCATGTTGTCCGGTGTTGTTGTTGATGCCCATGTCCATGGTATCTCATTTTTTCTCTTAAAATTTTCCATTTTTTTATTCAAACATTACCATACTTGTCTGGCATTATCAGCATCACCCCTGTCCATGGTATTACACTTTAATTTTCTCCCTCTATCATATGCATTTTTCTGTCCAATCTTTACCAAACTTGTCCCATACTTATTGGCATAATATCTCAAAAGACTTCCATCAGCAGTCAGATCGCAGTATCAATTCCAGAGTTATAATCCTTGTATGTCATACTTTGACCAAATTTAGTTTGTCAGCTCTCTAACTAGAGAACTTCTTTTCTTGTCTTTCCCAAACTGAGTTATTCATTCATAAGAGTTCTTATATTAAATGGAGTAATAGCCCTTGAATTGTCAAATTTGATCAAATTCACTTTGTCAGCTCTCTTATTTGACCATTTTTACCCATCTTAACTACAAAAGTTTGCAATGTTTAAGAGCATAATATCTTGAAACAAGTTTGATCAACAGTCACTTCACAGAATTTCAGTTATTATTATTTTAGTTATGGCCCTTAAATTTTCAAAATTTGACCAAATTAACTTTGACAGTCTTCTGATGCTCAAGCATTTCTTTCCAATCCTAAGCAAGTGGGTTGGCAATGGTAATGGGGATACTATCTCATTTGTTTTTTATAAACAAAAAGACCGCATTGTTTACTCCAGAGTTACGGCCCATGAAATTGTCAAAACTTCATCAAATTCACTTTATAAATTTCAGTAACGAACAATCAGGACCATCATTCAATAATAACCCTTGACAAAGCAATGTGTAATTCATGCCAATGATTTTTAAAGTTTTGTTTGACAATGACAGGCGCCATATCTGATTTGCCGAATTGTAGTTGAATTTACAATTTATGCTTAGAAGGCATATTTTTGTCCATGATTGATATACTGCTGTTACAATGTCACTGTAAGGTAGAGTTCCCAGTTCAGTACCAGGTATCTTTTACTCCTGTTCCCTCTGTCAAAAATATCATGTGCATTTTAGACTTTTTCTTTGTCTCCCATCGACAATGTGTGCAATTATCACATGATTATGATGAAGTGTATAATGAATTGTATACAAATATATTTTTTACCATCTTCGAATAATACAACCACCCATGGTTCTTCATACCTGAGTAAAATGAAAAAACTTCAATTTACAAAGCAAATTTCAATCATTCCGCATTGTTTTACAGATTTACGAAGCCAGAGCACTTGGGGAGCCTGGCGAAGATAAAGTGTAGTAGCTGTGGCTGTTACCAGGAGTCTACAAAACAATTAACAATGAAGAAACTGCCCATCGTTGCTTGCTTTCACTTGAAGGTACACTGGTTTGTTGTGGTGTTATGGGGTATGGTTTTAGGAAGAATGCACTGGAATAAAGAAAAAGTTGGGTTTTTCGCTAGCCTTGATGTAAACCTTGGCCATAACAAAAAACTGCTGAAGACGTTGAAATGAAACTTGGTACATATGTTGTAAGAGACAATATGCACATTAACAGCAAGGCCAAATCAGCATTGATGGCTTTCAACTACAGGTTATTGTACAGTTGTTCTATGAGATTTTTTTTTTTTGCTCAGACAATTGCATCAAAAAAAGTGAGAAGTACATTGAAATGAAAATAAATGAGTTTGGAAATAATTTCTAGAATGGTCTTAGCCCCTTGATCCTCTGGGCATGAATCCCTCAAACTTAAACTGACCCCTGGCTATTTTTTCAGGATTAAAAATTATCAGCTGTTAGAACTCCTGATCATATTTTTTATGGTGACAAAATATATATAATTTTGCTTTAAACGTAATATAATTTTACAATTTTTGTCATACACTGTTAAACATTATATTTTACAATATTTTAGTTATTAAAAAAATGTCCTTTGGAGAAGAAAGTAACAACAATAGTTGGAGTTCTTCAGTTTTATATATAACCAATTAACAATGTGTTGAAACTTTATTTTACATTGTAGCGCTTTGAGCATTCTACGGGTTACCACAAGAAGATCTCGACATATATGTCCTTTCCCGAGGAGCTAGACATGACGCCTTTCATGTCCTCATCAAAACCCACCACTAACGATATCAACGGCACTACCAAAGGGCTTTCATGTAAAAACAAGTAAGTACTGTAGAAATTTGTTTGTTTCTGGTTTCCCAACCTACCTATATATGTCACACATGCTAAGGTTTCCATTACTCAAATACCGTATATGTCCTGCTAGATGCACATGCCCTAATAGATGAACAGGTTTTTTTTGTGGGTCTATGTTCTGATTTTATGACTTAGACAATGCTTACCTTTACTCCAAGCTTAAAAAAAACAACAGCAATTTGTTCCGATGAAAGCATTACATCGTTGATATTTGATTATAGTGATCCTGCTCAGACTGCTGACGTCATGCATATAAACCCATACCTTATTGTATAATTTAGGTTACACATCATCTCATAAATAACAAAGCAAAAGTCATGCTGAAAGGTGTGTATTGATAATAATTGAAGCAATGACTCAGTGGACCATTTAATCATTTACACACAAGGGGGTGTATACAGTGATGCTGTAGCTTATTTTTTGGTTGTATACCTAAATCAAAGATTGCTGAATGATTTTCTGTTTGTAAGTACTCACTGTTTGCAGATGTGAACCACAGCAGCGCATGTGATTGTGGCCACTACACGTGTTATATACATGGGTCGTGTACCTTTATCAGTGTTTACTGAAATGTTTGGTTGTGTTTGCAGGTACTCACTGTTTGCAGTTGTGAACCACAGCGGCACGATAGAGTGTGGCCACTACACGTGTTATATACGACAGCACAAGAACCAGTGGTTCAAATGTGACGACCACCTCATCACTCGCGCCTTACCTCAAGAAGTCTTAAACAGCGAAGGGTACGGGATTTAGATGGAACAATGTCATTGCCGTCCTTGTACAATGTTAATGGGACCTGGGAGCTGTTTCATTTAAGAATCCTAGTCTTTTCTTCAATTATCTTAATCTGTCTAAACATCAGGAACGGAAAATGCGGTTCCTAGAGAGGAAATTTGAGGAGGTTTTCTTTCTATGTCATTGATAATCCCTTGTCTGTTACTTCAAATATTATATATTTTACAATGATTGTGGATGCTGCTCAAGCGTGTGGTCTTGTGTTGTGGGGGAAACTTGAGTACTCGGAGAAAAACCCACTTGTCAGGCTTCGTGACCACTTACTAAAATCACATGTGCCCAGGCCTGGAATCGAACCCTGGTCGCCTTTGTGAGAAGTGAGTGGGCTAACTGAACAACCAATGGCTCCTGTTCTGTTATAATCTTATTAATTTTGTCTCGATATATTTATGTACCTGTGATGGGTATAATTTTATGTAGGCTATGTGATGTAGTAGACAAACGATGTTCTCTCTCAATTTCAGCTATCTTCTGTTCTACCATAAGCAGATCTTGGAGTATGAATGATGACAGGAACATTAGCTTCTGGTCCGTACAGTATTACAATAGAAGATACAGATGCCACACAGCTCAACGCGTGGTGTACATTATACACACAGGGTCTCCATTCAGAGGCATTATCGTTGTCTGTCTGTCTGCATGCTTAGTCGTGTTGTTTATGAGTATGTGAGGGGCCAATATTAACTAACGTCTTGAGTCTAAATTTAAGACGCAGACTCAGAATTGCTAATTTTTAGAAGTTACAAAATATCCTTAATATATATTTTTTCCGCAAAAGATGTGTAAATATTTGTTAAATTATTTTCTAGTAGAGATACCGAAAAACCCCGACCAATATTGCTCTTCTTATAGAAGTTTTACAATGTAAGTAAAATTTTAAGTTTTGAGTCTTGAAAGAAGACTCTAGACATTAGTGAACATGGCCCAAGGTGTTGTTAAGGTACATTCGCTTAGTGTTTTACTTACAGGGGAGAGTTTGATACTAGTGAGAACATACAAAGTACATGTAGTTTACAAAACTCTCTTTACGTGATAGCGAAATGCTACATTAATGATTTGTAGCTCCATTTGCTCTTTAGAATTTCATGGATTATAAGGGGGAGCACACTTAATAGTTTTTCAATGCGTCATGGAATGGGAATATACCAGCGAATGAAAGAAACTGTGCATGATGAGAAATTAAGCAAAATTTTATAAAGTGATTTTTGCTGATGAAACGTTGATTACGGTATCACAGCTTTTTAAAGCTGCACTCTCACAGGTTTACCGGTTTTATAACTTTGTTTATTTTTTGTCTTGGAATGAGCAAATATGTGCGTAAACATTTACAAACCAGTGATAAAAGACTGCAGACAAAAGATCAGATCGCAGATTCTCAAATTTTCGTTCGAAAATTAATGTTTTATGGCTAAAATGGTTACTCACGGTTTTATGCATAAAACATCAATTTCTGAACTTAAATATAAAATTCTGTGATCTAATTTCTTGTCAGCAGTCTTATATGACTGATATACATGCATTTTCGCATAAATTGGCTTGTTCCAAGACAAAAAATAAAAAAAAGATGTCAAAGCTTTCAATCTGTGAGAGTGCAGCTTTAAAATATCAATGTAATTCTGATACAGATACAGTGGAAACCTGTTGGCTCGATATCCCAGGGACCGATAAAAACACTTCAAACCTTGCGAATAGTGACCCAAGCAGGAATGCTTTACATCCTTTTCGAATAAACGAGGAAATCTAGCCAAGCAATATCGAGCCAAAGAGTTTCGACTGTAATCTCTGATAATATGTGACACTATTCAGAAATCTATCAACAGTTCAAACTCTATTGTGAACCCCTTTTTAAGATATAGTATATCTTATATGCGCAGTTTTCTTCAGTCTACTAGTAAATAACAGGCTTATCTATATGGTTGATAATAAAAGCCGAGGAAAAGGCAGTCATCTTGTGAAATGATTGTTACGTACATTCTAGATAATGTAAAATTTGCAGGGGAAATGTTAGGTATTATCCATTTCTTAAATAAGAGGGATGCATTGTATAAGAATGTAATAATTAGCTCATTCATGTTATATGGTAGTGATTGGTAGATTTTTGAATATATTTCATTGTTTATTGATTATCTTTCAATGGTTATAGCAAAAATATGTTTTTTGTATGAACCTAATTGAATCTAAGCCTGCAATTTAATGTATTTCATTGAATAGACCAACATTGCATTTACATGTTGATTATAACTTTGTAATTGATCTTAAATGTTTACCCAATGTTTTATTAACATCTAGTTTTGTTTGTATTAGTTGTTAAGTATTTATGAAGTGATGAATTGTCAATGTTGGTATTAAAGGTAAACTGTTGAAATGATTTTTTTATTTTTGATGCATGCATGCTGACACTATAAAATTGTATGTGAAAAATAAGACTAATAAGATTAGACATACATGTATTATTTGATAAACTTTTGTACTAAGATATTCTTAACATGTTTAACAAATGGCAGAATCTTAAAGAGATTGTGAAAAACGTTTTGATATAATTATTTACATTGTATTATTTATTTAAGTATATCAAACTTGTTTTTTTCACAATCTCAGACTAAGACTGTCACCTATGGTTTTACCAAAGATAAATTCAGCCCTGTTTGTTTAATGAAATACACTGACAAAAATAAGGAAGAATATTATAGCCAGTCTGGGGCCCATTTCAATAAGGAATTTAGTCCATTTTAGTTGTAAATTGAAATTTTCTCGGAATCATATTTTTCGTTAATTTGCATTACATTTTTGAGTGAAATTTACTTTTGTCAGTATATAGTTAACATAAAAGTGAGGAAATGAAAGCAATCCCAGTGTTGCCATTTGCGACGTTTATACAGATTTAAGATATTTATGCTACGACTAAAATTCTTTATTGGAACGGCCTCCAGGATTACAAATGTGTTCATTTGATCGTAGTAATGTGATACTATTGTAGCTCACTTATTGGCATATACGTTAGCTAACTCTCAGAATTCATATCATCTTTTGTCACCTGTTTTAAGGGTTTGATAAATATTTCACCTTTTGATAGTGAAAATGGCTTATCAGTCAAGTAAGAGTGCTGATGAACCATTGTGCGTTTGAATGAGCGAAATTCATATCATCTTTGGTCACCTATTTTCAGCTTACATAAATATATGTCTTTTGATCATGGAAATGGCTTATCAGTCTATTAGGTAAGAGTGCTGAGGAACCATTTTGTGTTTGAGTGAGCAGAAATTTTTGGTTTTCTTTTCACTTTGCTATTTCTTGTTGTGTAGTGTGGGCTATTTGGCTAGGAAAATCTCCTATCATGAATAATTAATGAGGCAGTTTCATTGGTCCTGTAAGAAATCTCACCATCAATTTTACTCATACATATGCACACTCATACTTATGTTTTCACGTAGAAAAAGTATTCTGGTGAAACAAATTGAACTTTGTCTGATTGATCACTTTAAATTTTGAACCAGCCACTTAGTCCACTTGCCTGACGGTAAAGGATAATTGAAGAGAATTTAATTGTAAAATGTGATTTCATTGAAAGACAAGTTGTCTCCCCTGCCTCATGCATATTCATATAAACAAGATTTTTTTTGTCATTTTGCCCATGATATATATGAAGTGTAACAGAAGAAAGAACAGTGGTTGCCGAAGTTGGAAAAAAATGCTATTTATTGCTTTCCCCAAGAGTTGGTTTCACCTCCGAATCTTTTTTTTTCTATTATAGTTATATATATGTATGTAGATGGGTATTCACTAAAAATCCCTTATATAATAAGGTTGTGGGCAGTGTTTGTCTGAACTTTATGACCTCTCACATTTGAAAGATTTTTTTAATTATGCCACAATGTCGACTTTAGTAACTGCTGGTTGTTTGTTGATAAACAATACGTATTAGTGAATACTAGACTATTAATTAAAAACATTTTTGCTGGTGAATGAAGTCTTTTGGGGTCGTTTCAATCAAGATCTTTGTCAAATTAAATCTTGAATTGAATTTGCTACGTATTTGGAAGAATTGAACTTTAGCCAGCATTAAAAATAAACGCAAAGTTGAGGATTTTTAATATTTTTTTCTGACGTATTGCCATTTGTGATGTTTATTCAGGATTAAAATATTTGAACTTATGGCTAAAATCCTGTTTTGAAACGGCCCCTTGCATACAGATTATTTGTTACATAAATTGTGTGTATTCATGAACATTTGCATTGTATGATTCTTTTGATATTGTTTGTACATTTATACATACATGCTGTGATATTGGTTATTTATAGATTTTGTACTGCCCGAGTTTGTTACATTTAGTGCTTTCAGATATGCGTGTTTAAAATGAACTCTGTAATTGTGGCTTGCTTACCATTCATCGTAGATCGCTTTGATTTTGTAAGGTTTTATGATACCTCCCCATAGACACATCTTGGCGCTATATAGGAGTTGGGTGCATCACATACTGTCACGTCCTATCATGTCTAAAAAAGATCTTGTGTCACATTTACCTCGACAAGTAGTTAACCTACACGCATAAAATGTTGGTTGTATGGGCTGTATTGGACCTGCCATTTCTGTCACAGTTCAATCAGTCTTACAAGAGTTATGGCCCTTGACTTGAAAAGTGTTGCATCGCATGTTGTCCCAAATGTATTGAAATTTCAAAGGTATGTTGGTCAGTCTTGGAAAATTAATGCCTGTGATTTGTGTGATATTTCACTAGTTACAATAAAATTATGGCCCTTGATGAGGTAAAAAGTTGTTGGATGAATCTTGTGTTGCATGTAGCACGAAAACTGTTGTATTTACACTCATGAAACTTGATAGAAATGTTGGTCAGTTTTGAAGATTATGCACTTACATTCATGAATCTTGATAGAAATGCTGGTCAGTGTTGGAAATTGTGCACTTACACTCAAGAAACTTGATGGGAATGTTGGTCAGATTTGGAATTTGTGCACTTACACTCGCGAAACTTGATAGGAATGTTGGTCAGTGTTGGGAATTGTGCACATAAACTCATGAAACTTGATAGGAATATTGGTGAGTGTCGAAAATTGTGCACTCACACTGACGAAACTTGATAGGAATGTTGGTCAGTGTTGGAAATTGTGCACTCACACTTATGAAACTTGAAAGGAATGTTGGTCAGTGTTGGAAATTGTGCACCCACACTCATAAAACTTGATAGGAATGTTGGTCAGTGTTGGAAATTGTGCACCCACACTTATGAAACTTGATAGGAATGTTGGTCAGTGTTGGAAATTGTGCACCCACACTTATGAAACTTGATAGGAATGTTGGTCAGTGTTGGAAATTGTGCACCCACACTTATGAAACTTGATAGGAATGTTGGTCAGTGTTGGAAATTGTGCACTCACACTTATGAAACTTGATAGGAATGTTGGTCAGTGTTGAAAATTGTGCACCCACACTCATGAAACTTGATAGGAATGTTGGTCAGTGTTGAAAATTGTGCACTCACACTTATGAAACTTGATAGGAATGTTGGTCAGTGTTGGAAATTGTGCACCCACACTCATGAAACTTGATAGGAATGTTGGTCAGATTTGGAATTTGTGCACTTACACTCGCGAAACTTGATAGGAATGTTGGTCAGTGTTGGGAATTGTGCACATAAACTCATGAAACTTGATAGGAATATTGGTGAGTGTCGAAAATTGTGCACTCACACTGACGAAACTTGATAGGAATGTTGGTCAGTGTTGGAAATTGTGCACTCACACTTATGAAACTTGATAGGAATGTTGGTCAGTGTTGGAAATTGTGCACCCACACTCATAAAACTTGATAGGAATGTTGGTCAGTGTTGGAAATTGTGCACTCACACTTATGAAACTTGATAGGAATGTTGGTCAGTGTTGGAAATTGTGCACCCACACTTATGAAACTTGATAGGAATGTTGGTCAGTGTTGGAAATTGTGCACCCACACTTATGAAACTTGATAGGAATGTTGGTCAGTGTTGGAAATTGTGCACTCACACTTATGAAACTTGATAGGAATGTTGGTCAGTGTTGGAAATTGTGCACCCACACTCATGAAACTTGATAGGAATGTTGGTCAGTGTTGAAAATTGTGCACTCACACTTATGAAACTTGATAGGAATGTTGGTCAGTGTTGGAAATTGTGCACCCACACTCATGAAACTTGATAGGAATGTTGGTCAGTGTTGGAAATTGTGCACCCACACTCATGAAACTTGATAGGAATGTTGGTCAGTGTTGGAAATTGTGCACCCACACTTATGAAACTTGATAGGAATGTTGGTCAGTGTTGGAAATTGTGCACCCACACTCATGAAACTTGATAGGAATGTTGGTCAGTGTTGGAAATTGGTCAGTATTGGAAATTGTGCACCCACACTCATGAAACTTGATAGGAATGTTGGTCAGTGTTGGAAATTGTGCACCCACACTTATGAAACTTGATAGGAATGTTGGTCAGTGTTGGAAATTGTGCACCCACACTCATGAAACTTGATAGGAATGTTGGTCAGTGTTGGAAATTGTGCACACACACTTATGAAACTTGATAGGAATGTTGGTCAGTGTTGGAAATTGTGCACCCACACTCATGAAACTTGATAGGAATGTTGGTCAGTGTTGGAAATTGTGCACCCACACTCATGAAACTTGATAGGAATGTTGGTCAGTGTTGGAAATTGTGCACCCACACTTATGAAACTTGATAGGAATGTTGGTCAGTATTGGTTACTGAGACCTTTACTTAAGAAGAATCATCTGAAAAATCTTCAGGCTGACATAACAATTGCTGAAAGTTGGTGAGATGTAGAGTGCACATGCTCTCGTTGTTAATTCCAAAACATGACATTGAACTATTCCTGATTCAAGGCATTGTCTGAGGGTATTCATTACATCTGTGATAGCTTTAGTTTTCACATATGTTAAAAATATTATATGAGTGGTTTAGAATTCAAAAAGCTATAATGACATGAATTACTGCTGTAAACATGGCTGGTAGTGATTTTTTTATTTTTTTTTGCAATGTTTTGAGTTTGCAGTGTGATTGAAGCCCAAATATTTGCTGAAAATAAAACACCTATAAAGTTGTGAAGCATTGTAAAGTATTTGAAAGTTAAGGAGGAAGAGTTATTACTCTTCAAGGATGATTTAATTTTAGAGGTTGTCAGCTGGTTTTAATGAAATATATATATTATATATATAAAAAAACCATACTGTAATTATTCTATTAATTGCCCATCCTCTAAAAATCGCCCACCAATCCAGTTTTTGGCCTGAAAACAACCAATTTTTGGGGCAAAATCGTGAAAAAAAAAATTGCCTCCTTTCCTGATTTCCTGCTTTATATACAATCATACTTCACTTGTTTTTCTTTAAGACCAAATATTACAATGATGACCAAGTTTCATCTCTGTTAAAAGCAATTGTCTATAATTAATGCCCATTCCCTACTTTGAACTTGTGTACGATTCTGATAAATGCCGGGGCGATAAATAGAACAGTTATGGTATATGAATTTTGTTGAAAAACATTTTAGCTGTCTGTGTAATAAAATCCTATTCAAAATTAGACATAAAACACCTTAATTTTACCAAATGATTGGATTTACAATATTTCAAAATAGTATGAAATATAATATATTTCTGTTATAAAAAAATGAGTCTCTAAATTTGAAAGTGCTTTTCTGAACGTTACAAGTAACAAGGACTATGTCTGTCTGTCTGTCTTTCTACTTCAACATTTAAGTTTTAAGGTTTTTACTGGCATTTTGTTTAAGGGCTTTCTGTTTGTCTGTCTATCTGTTGTTTTTTTCTTAACAAATTTAAAACCATTAAACTTGTATTCAATGCAAGATCTTAAAAGCTGCATTCTCACAGATTTACAGTTTTAAGAACTTTCTTCAATTTTTGTCTTGGAATGAGCCAATTTTTGCGTAAATGTCTGGAAACTATTGAAATAATACTGCTGACAAAAAATCAGAACACAGTTTTTCATATTTACAGTCGAAAATTTTATTGAGTTATTTTGAATACTTTTATGAGAAATCACGAAATAACAAACAGTAGATACTCAAATCAAGCCTAAAATAATTTAATTTTCAATAGTGATAATAATGTTTTTCGACAATATTGAACCTGTTCAGTCAATTTTTTATTGGCCCAAATTTGGTCAGAATGTGTATTGGAATAATAGCTTGGACATGATCAATAACCAGTCATTTCTCTTTAGTCACTTAAAAGTAATCACCCTTTAGTTAAATAAGTTACCCTAAACCAGTCTTGTCCGATCAATTACTTTAGAAGCCTTTTTCCAATCATTAACAAGTTTAGTCACAATGTTTACTATTTAGTCACAATGGGCAGAATATCTTGAACAGGTATGATAACCAGCCATGTCACCTCAGTCACTCCAGAGTTATGACCCTTGAATTGGAAAATGAATCTTGACAGTGTCCGCTCTCTTAATTTTCCTTACTGACAACAACTTCAAACCAAACTTAGTGTTCATATTTTATGACAGTTGGCGCTATTGTTGAATATTTATGAACAATAGACCTCTAATTTGATGATGTTTTATCTTTGATAACAACCCTCAGTAAACATTTCACCCAAAATTATATTGTTCCCATTTCTGACCCTATCAAAGGTGAACAGGCCCCTTTAAATCGAGATTTTTTATTGTTATTGAACAAAAGAGATCTTAAAGCTGCAATCTCACAGATTGAACATTTTGACAACTTTCTTATTTTTAGCTCGACTATTCGAAGAATAAGGAGAGCTATACTACTCACCCAAGCGTCGGCGTCACCCCTTGGTTAAGGTTTTGCGTGCAAGCACACATAGGTTAATATCTCAGCAACTACTTGAGGTACTGCATTGAGACTTGATACAATGGTACTCAACCATCCAACCTACTTAATAAACGAAGTTTGATAACTCTACTTTGCATATAATGCCAATAATAGGCCTTTATTATTTGACTTAGAAATTCTGGTCAAGGTTTTGCGTGCAAGCACACATAGGTTAATATCTCAGCAACTACTTGAGGTATTGCATTGAGACTTAATACAATGGTGCTCAACCATCCAACCTACTTAATTAACCAAGTTAGATAACTCTAGTTTGCATTTAATGCAAATAATAGGCCTTTATTATTTGACTTAAAAATTCAGGTTAAGGTTTTGCGTGCAAGCACACATAGGTTAATATCTCAGCAACTACTTGAGGTATTGCATTGAGACTTGATACAATGGTACTCAACCATCCAACCTACTTAATTAACCAAGTAAGATAACTCTAGTTTGCATTTAATGCAATTGATAGGCCTTTATTATTTGACTTAGAAATTCTGGTTAAGGTTTTGCGTTCAAGCACACATAGGTTAATATCTCAGCAACTGCTTGAGGTATTGCATTGAGACTTGATACAATGGTACTCAACCATCCAACCTACTTAATTTACCAAGTTAGATAACTCTAGTTTGCATATAATGCAAATAATTGCCCTTTATTATTTGACTCAGAAATTCTGGTAAAGGTTTTGCATGTAAGCACACATAGGTTAATATCTCAGCAACTACTGGATGAATTGCATTGAGACTTTTTAAAATGGTACTCAACCATCCAATCCACTTAAATAACCAAGTAAGATGACTGTAGTTTGCATTAAATTCAAATAATGGCCCCTTTTTCATTCAGCATAGAAATTCTGGTTAAGGTTTTGCATTTAACCACTTTTAAGTCAATGCTTCAGCAAATACATCATGTATTGCATTGAAACTTTACACACAGGCTCCCAACAATTTAACCTTCTTATTGAATCAAGTAAGATAACTTTATCGTTCATATTATATAATTTTTGCCCCTTTATTATGCAACTTAGAAATTCTGGTTAAGGTCTTGCATGTTAGCACACATAGGATAATAACTCAGCAACTACTTGATGTATTGCATTGAGACTTTATACAATGGTATTCAACCACCCAACCTAATTGAATAATCAAGTTAGATAAATGTGTTTTGCAAATAATGGCCCTTTATTATTACACTTAAAAATTCTGGTTAAAATTTTGCATGTAACCACATGTATGTTTATATCTCCGCACATCATGTATTGCATTGAAATCTAATCTAACAGTGATCCATGCATGTTTCGCCAAAACTTTTCAATCCTTACACTAAAAAGCGGCGGAATAGTTGAGCGCGCTGTCTCTGTGACAGCTCTTGTTTGTCTTGGAACGAGGCAATTTTTGCGAAAATGCATGAACACCATTGATATAAGACAGCTGACAAAAAATTAGATTGCAGATTTTTATATTGAAGTTATAACCGTTACTAACGGTTTACGCCGTAAAACGTTAATTTTTAAATGGAAATATGAAAATCTATGATCTGATTTTTTGTCAGCAATCTTATATCATTGGTTTGCAGATATTTATGCAAAGATTTGCTCTTTCCAAGACAAAAAATAAAAAAGTTGTAAAAATGGTATATCTGTGAGAGTGCAGCTTTAAATCTTGGTTTACATGTCGGTATTCAAGTAATTGACTTACACAGCTATAGTCATTCATTTTGTTGTCTGTTGATTGTTAAACTGATAACTTCGTGTAACGCTCATTTTAATCCAATTCGGTGATGGAGCATCATGTAGTGGATCAGTCAGAGATGGTGATATATTTTTTGCATATATTTGTGACATTGGGCTGATTTTCGAAAAGGTTCTTCAATGTTATTTTATACATTGATAGAAATTTGTTTTATAATCCTATCTCTTGTTGTTGTTGTTGTTAACATGAAATCCTCAACAGGACTGGTATTCAATATTGGTCTAAGAGCAGTGTAGCTAATCGGATTACTTGTTTTTAATAACTGACAAATAGTATCAATGAATGAAGTCAATAATGTATGACCATAAGATAACTATAGTTGAACATTGAATACCACCCCAGGACTCATTTTCACAGACAAGGTCACATAAAGATCATTTTAATTATATGAAAATGCAAATAATTTTTAACCATCTCTGACTGATTATGCCATCACTGTTAAAATAGAAAAAAATGCAAAAAAAAGTGTAATTTTGAGTTTATATAATTTACAGGTATGTACTTACTAATGAAGCTATAATATTTCTATGATTATTTTGTCTGATTAACATGCTTATTTTTCTATGGTTACCAGTTATCATTAATATTTTTCATAAATGCATTATTAAGTGAGAAGTTAAATGTTTATCACTCAAAATTTATGTATGTTATACATGTGCATGTATTGATTTTGAATACGAGTTTCACTTTAATCTTACTTAAATGAAGCTAACGATTTTTAGCCGGATTTTTCATCGAAAAATTACGGGTTATAGAATGACGAAAACCAGGTAGGCGGCCGGGCATTAACAATTCTGCGTTAAACTTTTCATTTTATGTATAAAATCAAGAGTTTTTATCCAATGGTTGTCATACTTGGTCAGACTATTTGTCGGCATGTTATCTTGAATATATATGAATATGGGTCATCTCAGGTCAAAAACTAGGTCACTAGGTCAAATCTTTAGAAGAAATATTTCACGGTATTAATTCAACAATTTTTATCAAATCTTGATGAAACATGGTCAGAATGCTTATCTTATAATGCTAAGATGTGATTTAACTAACACTTTTTCCCAGTTCATTTAATTGTAAGTAGAGTTCTCAGGCATGGCATACTCATTTTACACTGTAGTGATAGTTACATTATTGCTTTTGTTTGATTGTATATGACAGAGTGAGAAAGAGAAAAAAGCGTTTGATACACATGGTTTTGTTTCTAATGTCCCAAAATTTGGTTTGTGCCAATCTTGTTTGAAAATAACACTATGATGAATTTTGGCAATTTGCTATCAATAAAATTGAAATACCATGGTGTTTAGTTGTTTTAGGTCCAATGAATGTTGATGAAATTTGGCCTTTATGCTTGATTTAAAGAGGCTAGACACCAAATGGTCCCAAAATCAGTATTTCATCAAAATAAGGCTAGAATTGTCAATATGAGCTAGTATGATGCCGATTATACATCATTGTACATGTTTAAACAAAGATTTTGTTGTATTCTTAGCTGAATTAAATCCTTTAATAATAAAATAATTTAAACTGGTTTCCCCAGCGTATAGTGTGTATATTTAGCATGTGAAGTCACATGATTAGTACAGATAAAATATACCAATGCTATTTTTAAATTTACTGTGATTTACTGAGTAGACAGGCCCAGTAATTTCTAATTGGCAAAATACACAACAATATCAATTTTATGTCAGTTTTTTACCATTTTCTTTTTTTCATCTGGTGTTTTGTGCCTTTAATGACCTTCCACAGGTCATTTGAAGGACCCACTCTTTAAATGTTTAAAAAATCATTTTTAGCTCGACTATTCGAAGAATAAGGATAGCTATACTACTCACCTGGCGTCTGCGTCGGCGTTGGTGTTGGCGTCACACCTTGGTTAAGGTTTTGCGTGCAAGCAAACAGGTTAATACCTCAGCAACTACTTGATGTATTGCATTGAGACTTCATGGTACTCAACCATCCAACCTACTTAATTAACCAAGTTAGAAAACTCTAGTTTGCATTTGCCCTTTATTATTCGACTTAGTAATTCTGGTTAAGGTTTTGCGTGCAAGCACTCATAGGTTAATATCTCAGCAACTACTTGCTATCTACATTGAGACTTTATACAATGGTACTCAACCATCCAACCAACTTATTTAACCAAGTAGATAACTTTAGTTTGCATTTAATGCAAATAATTGCCCTATTATTTATAGACTTAGAAATTCTGGTTAAGGTTTTGCGTGTAAGCACACATAGGTTAATATCGCAGCAACTATTTGAGGTATTGCATTGAGACTTTATATAATGGTACTCAACCATCCGACCTACTTAATTAACCAAGTTAGATAACTCTAGTTTGAATTATATTCAAATAATGGCCCCTTTTTTTATTAGACTTAGAAATTCTGGTTAAGGTTTGCATGTTACCACATTTAAGTCAATATCTCAGCATATATGTCATGTATTCCATTGAACTTTACTCATAGGCTCCCAACCATTTAACTTTCTTATTTAATCAAGTAAGATAACTCAATCTTTCATATTATATAATTTTTGCCCCTTTATTATGCGACTTAGGAATTCTGGTTAAAGTCTTGCATGTTAGCACTCATAGAATAATATCTCAGCAACTACTTGATGTATTGCATTGAGACTTTATACAATGGTATTCAACCACCTAACCTACTTGAAATACCAAGTTAGATAACTGTATTTTGCGAATAATGGCCCTTTATATTAGACTTAGAAATTCTGGTTAAACTTTTGCATATAACCATATTTATGTTTATATCTCAGCACATCATGTATTGCATTGAAATCTAATCTAACAGTGATCCATGCATGTTTCGCCAAAACTTTTCAATTCTTACATTGAAAAGCGGCGGAATAGTCGAGCGCGCTGTCTCTGTGACAGCTCTTGTTTATTTACTTTTGAGGTTCAATATTTAGCAGGCATAATACATTTACCCATTGTGACAGGTGTACATGTCATTTAGAGTCGAGTAAATTTTATGAAGGGCAATTTTATCAGATTTCTAATGAAAAGCATTTGCATTTTTCCGGAAATGTCTTAATACAAGTACAACATTACAGGGAATATTAAAGCATTGTTTTGATTTTTTTCCTTATTAGGCCATACCAAATAGTTTCTGTGCTAAGCATCCTTAGAAGAAGAGTTTTTTTTAAATAATCAACAATCTTGCAAATTAATTGCCTTTAACTTAATATAATACCTCCGACTACAGAAAACAAGTGCAAACAACATGCTTCATACTTTGTATTAATATTCTTGGCATTTGATATCAGAAAATGATGCATTCTGTGTGATTCCAATGATCAACACACTTTAATACATGTTTTAACTAAACTCAGTTTGCAGTGGAAATCTTTCTACCAATTGATATTGGTCCAAAATGGACCAATGAAGCTCTGATGGAATGGACCAAAAAAGCTCTGATGGCTATATTCTATATAGGATGTCGCTCCGAAATGAACCAAAGAAGCTCTAATGGCTGTATTCTATTTAAGATGTCGCTCCGAAATGGACCAAAGAAGCTCTGATGGCTATAATATATATAGGATGTCGCTCCGAAATGAACCAAAGAAGCTCTGATGGCTATATTCTATATAGGATGTTGCTCCGAAATGGCCCAAAGAAGCTCTGATGGCTATATTCTATATAAGATGTCGCTCCTAAATGGACCAAAGAAGCTCTGATGGCTATATTCTATATAAGATGTCGCTCCGAAATGGACCAAAGAAGCTCTGATGGCTATATTCTATATAAGATGTCGCTCCGAAATGGCCCAAAGGAGCTCTGATGGCTATATTCTATATAGGATGTCGCTCCGAAATGGCCCAAAGAAGCTCTGATGGCTATATTCTATATAAGATGTCGCTCCGAAATGGCCCAAAGAAGCTCTGATGGCTATAATATATATAGGATGTCGCTCCGAAATGAACCAAAGAAGCTCTAATGGCTATATTCTATATAAGATGTCGCTCCGAAATGGCCCAAAGAAACTCTGATGGCTATATTCTATATAGGATGTCGCTCCGAAATGGCCCAAAGAAGCTCTGATGGCTATATTCTATATAAGATGTCGCTCCGAAATGGCCCAAAGAAGCTCTGATGGCTATAATATATATAGGATGTCGCTCCGAAATGAACCAAAGAAGCTCTAATGGCTATATTCTATATAAGATGTCGCTCCGAAATGGCCCAAAGAAGCTCTGATGGCTATAATATATATAGGATGTCGCTCCGAAATGAACCAAAGAAGCTCTAATGGCTATATTCTATATAAGATGTCGCTCCGAAATGGCCCAAAGAAGCTCTGATGGCTATAATATATATAGGATGTCGCTCCGAAATGGCCCAAAGAAGCTCTGATGGCTATATTCTATATAAGATGTCGCTCCTAAATGGACAAAAGAAGCTCTGATGGCTATATTCTATATAGGATGTCGCTTTTTGGGTACCTTTATTCAGAGATTCGTTGGTTTGTTTCAGGATAGCTAGATGGGGTTTCGTACAAAGAACCGACGCTTAAGATAAACACAATTTGGTATGACCGTACGTAATCAGTATGTGTCTTAGCTATCAATACTTATGTGAAAAACTACAGAAACAAGCCCAGTAGCCAAAAGTTCAAACATAAACTCCGTTTAATGGCACAGGGAAAACGCCAAAGACATAGAACACAAACACAAAAAGACAAACAATCATAAACAAGAAATATAGAACAACAACACAAAACCGATTGTTCAAATGCTAAATATTTTTAAGTTTTATTAATAGCAATTTTAGTTATTCACATTTTACTCACGTCTATACAAAAACACATAATACACTATGACATAAATGGAGAGATCGACCGACTGACCGACCAATTAATCAACCTATAAACAAAGCAACCAAGCAACCGACCAACCAAGCAACCAATCAACCAACCAACCGTATGATACCTCCTGTATACCTTAGTCCACAGCAGTCAATTGTATAAACTTGGCGAAGTTGTCTACATGTTGTTTTTACGTTGAAACGATTTGATTGGTTAATATTAATGTTCGGATAAATACTGACCAATCAATAAATAGTTTGCCCAATATTAACCAAACCACAGTCTTAACCAGTTTTATACAATTGGTTGCAGATGTACACCACGTTATCCAGTCACGTCATGTACCTTTATCCATCAAAATTAGGCCGTAGTAGAACTATTGTAAACATGAACATGAGGAGCTATATCAAATATGCTAATAGTCTCTTTATATTCATTTTGATTATAATAAGAATTGAAGTAATAATGCTTTGTGAACGTGTATCTAAATTGATCCTTCAGTTGCATGTCATACCTTGCCAATTCATGACAAGCCTTTTTCTGCAACTGTTTAGGCTTGTTACAGTAAATGAACTTCTTGGTTTTGCATGCATCTTTTGACGGAACAGGAGGTTTTATCCAGCGATCACACGTCGAGCTGTTGTTGTTGTGTTGGTGACATTGTGTAATGTTAATTCCTTCATCCCAGTACGCACATGCTGCTATATTTTCATGCATTTTATGTACTGGAGAAAAGGTATTCATAAAATAATGTGTGTTTGGAACATAGACTAACCGATCGTCAATTTCAGTAGGCAACTTAAGCGCTTGATAAAAGTACGGCTCGGTTGTACTTAGCTTGTTTGTCGACGTCTTCGAGTGGTTCATTATCTTTTCCATGACTTTCATGTATTTACCATATTCATCGGTAACAAACGCAGGACCAGCGACTGCAAGAAATTTTTTTCGTGTTGCCGTCTTCTCCAAGTCATGCATCATGTATTCCAAAAACGGGTGACCTTGCTTGCACAGCATAATTGCATTGTTAATAAGGTAAGGCCTGCCGACACCAAATACACTGTTGGGAAATGGTTCTGGTGGGAAAATACACGAAAACTTCCTTGTGACATGGTCGAGGGGTCGTAAGCATTCCATGTCCAAGTCAGCGTATACTCCACCAAAATGATGTAGAATGAAATACCTCATAGCGTCCGCACGATGCATGTAATGCTTGTACGTATCCCAGACTTGCAAGAAGAAATGATATTTGTCTGTTATTAGCTTATTGGCGTTGTCGTCTGTCCAAAAGTAATACGTCCAGTTAGGGTTATGGTTGATAAACGATCGGATGAATGGCTCGGCTTGGTTTGGAACATTAGTATCTTTATACGTCTGGTGAATAATATGGGGTATTTTTGGTTGCTGTCCATCTGCAGATGGGAAGTCTGTATGTACGGCTGGTTCGAGGAACAGCTTATCTGAAAGTTTAAACCATATACAAATTTCACATTGTTAGCACATAACTCAAACATATTAAAATATATTCGTGTGAATATGGCATCACATGTTGCTGGAATCAATATTCAACAAACATAATTTTCTACGTTTGAGTAAAACGAATAAGAAGATAATTAATTTCCCTTGTTTATAATGAAATAACCGCCAGGTGGCGTTTTATAAGCATGAGTTATTCATACGCACCAGTATTTCGTGCGCATATGAATGTAAAGGCATTCAGCTTTGGGGATCTGATACGTTCACATCGATTCAATTTAATGTTATATTTTGTATGCAAATGTTTATGGTGAAAGTTTTCTGTTATAATGCAAATCATATAAATGATCTATTTGTTTTCACTTGTCTACAAAGAACATAGCGATGTAATATACACATGTACATCTTCATATAGTACGTACATATACATGAATCATGTAAATGATATATTTTCTATACATCATTGTTAAGGAGCTTATGGGTGATGAGGCCCGACAACTAGTGGTACAAGACAAATTCTGTAATTCTGGATGCCAAACGGGGTTTCTGAGTTTTCCTAGGAGGGTTTTATCTCAGTTTTTCCTCGACCACGTCTGTAAGCCCCATTTTGGCCAAGCATGTTATTTAGACATACTTTGCTCATGTTGCAAGTTCATGCTGTATGTGTTAATCGGTTTCCCCAAATGCTTCTCTGAGACTTCGTAAATAATAACATTGAAATAGTATTGATTTTGTTGTTTTCTATAGGTGGCTATATAATGGCATTCAGGAAAATAGCAATGATGTAATAATAGATATGGATTTATGCTTTTAGAATTGCTCCGGGTCAAGCATCAATCACAATTACCTGGTATTCTTAATGCATTTTTGGCCATTTGAGCTATCTGATTCGAGCAATTCGGTCCCTAGGGTGATCTCTTAGACTGAGAATTATAAAAAATGTGTTCTTATACTTTATGATTCACATATTAAACAAATAATCCACTTTTGGTCGTATATTTTAACATATTAATAATTTTAATATTTTATTTTTAGGAATTATAAAGATTGGATGAAATAGTAAAATATTTAATATGTAAAAATATACGACCAAAATTAGATTAATTGTTTATTATGTGTATTATAGTTCTCAGTCCAGGAGATCGCCTTAGGGACCGAATCGCTCAAATCAAATAGCTCGACTGGCCAAAAACGCAGTCCAAATACCAGGTAACTGTGGCATCAATACCCCAGTTACCGAACATTTTACACAGGAAATATACTATGATATTTTTTAACTACATAGAGAAAAATTGTTTCTGTACTAGAAATAATCGAATATAACAATTCACGGAGTGAGCAACAAAATGTATACGTTGCATGGCTTTGCTACGAGTGAAATATTCACCTTTCGTGCTCACGAATTGAGCCATTCAAGCTCCTCGGCCATTTTTATCGAAAACAACCTCGGATGTATGCCGGTACATCAGTTAAAGTAGTTCGTAAATTTGATGAATTATATAATTAATTAAATGTAGTGTTTTAGAGTTGTATTTATTGATCGTAGTTTAAATTGATTGCTTGTGAAGTGTTTTATTGCAAACACAATTAAGATTCCCAAGAGTTAAGTCATAAAGTTTAACTGCTAAATAAAATTACTCCGCGATCTACTTGCAGCGGACATAAACGTACCGCTTTTTGAGTATGTAAAACGTCCAAATACATCCGAGGTTGTTTTCGATAAAAATGGCCGAGGAGTTCCGACTGGAGTTGAGCTACAGCAGTTAATTTACAGCTGCAGGTATCGTGTGTCTTACTCTTGTAGAGCCACGGTCAACGCAATAAAATACACACCATCGTCATAAACGAATCCCTTGTCACCACGAGTTGCTGTCCTCTGCTCCTTGTCACCACCAGTTGCTGTCCTCTGCTCCTTGTTACCACCAGTTGCTGTCTTCTGCTCCTTGTCACCACCAGTTGCTGTCTTCTGCTCCTTGTCACCACCAGTTGCTGTCCTCTGCTCCTTGTCACCACCAGTTGCTGTCAATTTGTCCTTGTCACCACCAGTTGCTGTCCTCTGCTCCTTGTCACCACCAGTTGCTGTCAATTGCTCCTTGTTACCACCAGTTGCTGTCCTCTGCTCCTCTTTTGCACTAAATTTACTTGAAGATTCATCGAAGGTGGTTTTTAAGAGAAATGAAGACAGTTTAAAGTCTAATATTACTCCAAGAAAAACTCCAAAGAAAATGACAATACACACATGTTTTTTTCTTATTTTACGATACATATTTAGATTTTGAAGAGTTTATATCAATTCAGTACCCGGTTTGGTTGTAAAGCAGAGTTTAAATGATAGGATCAATAGTACACGTGGTTTTACCCTCAAATGGTCCGCAAGGCAACACAAGTTACACTCAAAACTCGTGAAAAACGACCTTATCATAATTGGTGTAAATGAGGCCCTGCAAGAATTACATGAACCTCGACAACGAAGAAAACGCTTCGTGCGGTAAACCAAAGGAACTAGTTCAAACTCAGGATATCTCAAGTGATTGTGACATTGTCACAACTTTCGAATGAAGTAAGGTGCATCGTGTTGGTAGACCAAACCAGCCGTCAACCAATAGGAAATTGTCGAGGAGTTCCGAATCAAGAGCTCTTATGAAAACATAGATAAATATTAACTATTTGTGCACTTATCTATATATGCATAATTATGTATTTATTATTATGATTTATTGATCTCATTCTTTTTGCATATTGTGTGTATTGTGCTATTGCTGCTTTTGTCGCCATTGTACATGTATATGCTTTGCCAGATGGGTCTATGACCTTGGAAATAAATGTTCTGTTCTGTTCTATGAACATTTTCCATATGAAGTGATAGACCCAAGATCAGGGGGTCCAACGTGTTTTGTGTTTTCCGAATTTTAAGTGAAGGAAATGTGTGATGCGGAATGAAATGGCGTTGTTCGACGAGATATTGGTGTTTTGGGAGGATATTTTCGCCTGGTTATATCCTTTTTCTCGCAATAAAAATACGCCTAACCGATGGCCACACGTGTATGCTTCTCAGTTACTGAGTGTATAAGCTGGACGATCGCTTGTTTACAAAGTGAAAATAGAAAAATGCGTTCCTTAAAACTATGTTTTTAGTCAAAGTGTACCGTTCTTTTAACTATTTTAGCTATTTTTTACTGAACTTTTGCATCATTTTCTTTTCGACGGCTAGTGCACTTACATGGGCACTATACGGGCGATTTGCTTATGCTTAAACACCTTTTATGTTGGGCAAGGAAGTTTTACGTAGTTTTTGTGTGATGCAGAATCAGAAAGATGAAGATAAAGCCTCTGGCCATTCCAATGGTCCCACGGGCTCACCTTACGAAAATCACAATGGGTTTGCGCGACAGCAGTTCCCGGCCAGAAAATCACGCTGAATATAATCATAGCCACCAACGATCATATAAACCTATGAAACACCGAATCGCTTTTTATTATTGTCAAAGCTCTAACTCGTACTACAGTGTCGGACAGTAAGCGTAAGGTCGTTTCCCTAGCCGCTCGAAAGCGCGTTGACGACGTCGGCTCCCGTTCATTCCCCATGGTGCCCGAGCATATCGCCAACGTGGATAACATTGCCGCCGTCGAACTGATCTCAATTAAAATCCCCCGCCGAACCTCAACTCACAGTGGGCAATCTCCCAAACTATGACAGGCATGGAGAGTGATTGTTGATCAATGATAACTTTAGCTGTTATAGCGGCAATGTGTATAATTAACCAAATCCGTACAGTAATGTAATAAATTACTGCATTGACATTTTGACTCTGCAAAAGTGCATCTTTAATTGCTGTTTCATTCTCATAAACACTATGTATACATGTTAATCCACAAATAATATAATACAATGCAAATGTATGCAAGTAATCATTCATAGTTTATCTTGTGAAATAACGTTTATTCGAAGTATTTAACGATTTTAGGAATTCCTAAAGTTGTCATGGAACTGTCATTTCCGCCATTTTGAGACCTGGGAACTTGCAAGTGCGGCATGATACATCGGTTCATTTTCAGAACATGAATGTTATTTATAACTTTTAATGTAATGTTAAACTGTCTTACAATGTTATTTGTTAATAGCAAATCGTAATTCAACAGATGCATCACATGATGCATTACTCTGAACTGATATGTATTTGAACTATTTTGTAACATCCGCGCGTTCCTAACTCGGAAGTCCAAAGTTATGAAAATTATTTTGATTGTGACTTTTGCAAATGAACCAAGGTCACAAAGCATTAAATTGATATTTCCATGACGAGAGTTACTGCCCTTTGTTAATATTTGTATGTTGAAACTCGATATTTATGCATAATATTGTTGTTGTTTGCTCGACCGAAGTACTGCCTTCTAGGGTTAGGAATTCCAAGCACCGATGCCATCGGCTGGTAATTTCCTAAAGACTTTTTAATTGGTCAGAATTTCTAATTCCTAAAATCCAAACCGACTGTCGAGTATATAAGGCGGCGCAATCTGGCAGTGGATATCTTATATTTTTGATCACTCAACCATTAAATTCTAACACGACAAGATCTTAGAAATCCTAAAATGGCAACGCCATATGTAATTCCAAAACTGGTAGGCACTATTTAAACACAACCTAGATATATTCTACAGTTACATTGCTATTTAAAAGCTAATATTATTTATTTACTGAGAAGATAAAACGCTGATTATAATTACGCAGACATGATAATAATGATTGTTTTGCTTCCAAAGAGACACTGCGTTGCGCCGCTATGAACCAGTTAATTTATATGCATGTGTTTCATGTATATTTAAATAAGGGAGCCATAAATTAGACGTCTTCGGAAATGAAAGTCTTTGTTGTTGTCTTTGACGAAATTGTTCCAACGGTCAATTAAAATAGAAGCCATCCTGACGAAGGCAAAATGTGTTACAGTGTGTATGTTATTTTAAAGGTACTCGCTAATGTTTTTGTAACATCATGTTTCTGTAAAATGCATTTTTTGTATGACGAAATAAAGTGTGGCAAATCATTAGGAGTGTTAAAACTAAGATACCAACAGGTGGAAACCTCCAATATCGTCCTTGAAGACCACAATTTTTATAAGCGTTAGCAACGCAATTGGTCACTTAATTACGACCTTGTTGTTGCGAAATCGTCATTAGCACGTGATGTTATCAAGGTCAAAAGGTTCACCACTTTTAAATTAAAGTCCTGGTGGCGTTGTGGTTAAGGCGTCGATTTTCTAGTTTTTTCTTGACTTAACTGACATCGCTTCTTACTCATTTACAACCAAAATACTTTTTTTACTAGTACTTTATGTTTTTGTGCAATTTCGCTATCATAGAGTATAGTAAGTGTTTTCAGAAGCATTACCGGCAAAACTATTTTTTGGTTTAAAAACATGAGCGAATACCGTTAAATGAAGAAAGAATAAGTTATACAACCTGTGTATATAATTTTGTAAATACAAGAAACTGGCAGTTTTTGACTTTTGTTAAAATCAAAAAAAAATTGTACCAAATTTGTTAATCTTTTAAAACAATATAATATTGTTAGATAACAAGAAACTTTCATTGATAATTTAGATTTTGTAGATATCAAGGGTTACGATGCATTTTTCAAAAATAGAAAACAATTGTTATGAATTCACACAAATCAGGTGGTATTGCACGTACTGTAAGAATACAATATACATTGAATTATAGAGGAAAAAGATCGGTTCTGAAAAGTAGGTCGCATTAGCGGGGTGGTCGTGAAAACGGTGTGGTCGCACATAGGGTTTTTACTAGGGATGGCAACGAGTAGTAAAATTGGTACTCGACTACCCGGACAATCTTTCGATCGAGTACTCGGGTACTCGATTACTCGGAAAAAATGATTTTGTTTTTTGGAAAGACAAGATCGTTTATACATGTACCGTTCATGGCGTATATTGTGCGTTGGTCGTATAATTGATCATTGTCATCGTTAAATTAGACTTTCATTATTTACTTTTACAGAAAATTAAATAAAAGGAAAGCAAATGCTGTTTCATGCTTTTAATTTTGTCTTTTTCATTTCACTTTAATGATTTCACATATAAGTATGCACTGCAAATTAGCTACAATATAGCTTGAAAGTTTAACCCGGATTTTATTCGAGCGTCTATATAGTCGAGATTTATAATGAACATCAATCAGAATTACAATTGTGTAGTTGAAAGTGCCGCTATCAAAACTTCGCTAATTGACATTAGTGCTAATTGGAAATAGGGGCCCTTTGCTGACAGTTTGCAACTCTCAACTAATTTATTAGGGTCAATTGTGTACACAGCGGGGATTAGAGGGACCGTAAATTGTCCTCTTGGCAACTAACCAGATCTCTTACTTCGTCTGTAAATCGTGTGTTTTGTGATTTTTATAGATAGTGATTTGGTACTCGAGTACTCGGACGTTCGATCGAGTACTCAAGTACTCGGGTACTCGTTGCCATCCCTAGATTTTACTGTATCATAAAATCAGAACGGAGTTAAACACTGATTGATAATAAGTTCTATGGTTTTCTTCACGTTAGGACATTCTAAAAGATGTAGTGCTGTATATATCGCTGGATTCAACGGGTGATCCGTGTTCAGATATTCAGAGTGGTCTAGATAGATTGTCAAATCAATTTAATTACACATGTATGTTGGATGATTTTTACACACACACACACACACGAAAAGTCTTGATGTTTTGTAGATCAAGAATTGTTTGAAAAGCAACGTATTGAAACAGTATACGAAGAGTTTCAGTGTGAACTCGACTTGTTTGAAAATTCAGATAATATTTATAACAAGAACTGTCGTAGGAATGCGCGCTCGACTATACGCCCCTTTGCCGTAAAAAACGTATAATAATGATGCCATATGTGCTTGTCAAAAGCGAAAAAAAAGACAGATTAAAAATATACAAGAAACGCCGCAATGCGACGAAACCAGATGTACAATGATTGACAGAAAACCATCAGCCTTTGTGACATTTAGTTTTAACATTTTTTATATTTTGTTTTATTAACAGTAACTTTGACCTTGACACAGGGGTCAAAACGCAATCCCAGCAACGGTACCCACACAATGGTGTACACCATTCTTGTTTACAGTCTTCACTTTTGGTTTGAAATGTAAACAAATGTGCCTGTGCAATAAGTGTATAGGAGTAATAAGTCAAAATACCAAATTACCCTAAAATCTTAACCGGGTGCCGACGCAATCTCATTAAAATCAGATCCCCAATACACGCTTCACGACGTTACGCTATGTGGATCTGAGGACTTCGCATAATGAAATGAAGTGAACGTCACGATATGATTTTAATGAGATTGGCGCCGACGCAGACGACGGGCGAGTAGTTTAGACTTTTTATTCTTCGAATAGTCGAGCTAAAATGGTCATTTCCGGTTTCCCGACATACCCTATGTTTTTTGCCCCGACCTTAGACCTTTATTGCCTGGAATTTTATTAATCCCCCGCCACGAAGTGGGGAGGGAATTATAGGAATGCACTTCGTCCGTCTGTCAGTCTGTCTGTCCGTCCGTTTGTCAGTCCGTCCGTCTGGCCGTTCGTGTCCGGGCTATAACTTACTTATGCATTGATGGATTACCATATAACTTGGTACAAATGTTGTCCTCATTGAGACGATGTGCAGTGATCTTGACGTGATGGATTACCATATTACTTTGTACAATTGTTGTCCTTATTGAGACAATGTGCAGTGACTTGACCCGGGTCCATACCTTGAAGGTCAAGGTCACACAAGACATTTAAACGTCAGAGTACACATGCTCGTGTCCGCTTATGCATTAATGGATTACCACAGTACTTGGTACAAATGTTGTCCTCACTGAGACGAAGTGCAGTAACCTTGACCTAGGTCCATACCCCAAATGTCAAGGTAACACGAGACATTTAAAGGTCAGAGTACACATGCTCGTGTCCGCGCTATAACTTACTTATGCATTGATGGATTACCATATTATTTGGTACAAATGTTGTCCTTATTGGGACGATGTGCAGTGACCTTAACCCGGGTCCATATTTCAAAGGTCAAGGTCACACGCGTCATTTAAACGTCAGAGTACACATGCTCGTGTCCGCGCTATAACTTACTTGTGCATTGATTGATTACCATATTACTTGGTACAAATGGTGTCCTTGTTAAGACGGTGTGCAGTGATCTTGACCCGGGACCATACCTCAAAGGTCAAGGTCACACGAAACATTTTAAGGTCAGAGTACACATGTTCGTGTCCGCGCTATAACTTACTTATGCATTGATGGATTACCATATTACATGGTACAAATATTGTCCTTATTGTGACGATGTGCAGTGACCTTAACCCGAGTCCATACCTCAAAGGTCAAGGTCACAACAGACATTTTCAGGTCAGAGTACACATGCTCGTGTCTGCGCTATAACTTACTTATGCATTGATGGATTACCATATTACTTGGTACAATTGTTGTCCTTATTAAGATAATGTGCAGTGACCTTGACCCGGGTCCATACCTCAACGGTCAAGGTCACACAAGACATTTAAACGTCAGAGTACACATGCTCGTGTCAACGCTATACCATACTTATGCATTGATGGATTACCATATTAGTTGGTACAAATGTTTTCCTTATTGGGACGATGTGCAGTGACCTTAACCCGGGTCCATGTTTCAAAGGTCAAGGTCACACGCGTCATTTAAACGTCAGAGTACACATGCTCGTGTCCGCTATAACTTACTTGTGCATTGATGGATTACCATATTACTTGGTACAAATGTTGTCCTTATTGAGATAATGTGCAGTGACCTTGACCCGGGTCCATACCTCAACGGTCAAGGTCACACAAGACATTCAAAGGTCAGAGTACACATGTTCGTGCCCGCGCTATAACTTACTTATGCATTGATGGATTACCATATTACATGGTACAAATGTTGTCCTTA
The DNA here is from genome assembly GCF_026914265.1 of Mya arenaria. Classification (NCBI taxonomy): domain Eukaryota; kingdom Metazoa; phylum Mollusca; class Bivalvia; order Myida; family Myidae; genus Mya; species Mya arenaria. Next base: position 9,915,524 of record NC_069123.1, on the reverse strand, counting down.
TTGAGACGATGTGCAGTGACCTTGACCCAGGACCATACCTCAAAGGTCAAGGTCACATTAGACATTTAAGGTCATAGTACTCATGCTTGTGTCTGCGCTTTTTTACATTTAGCAGTGTAGACATGTCAATTCTTGCTGGATTTATTGACCTTATACATTTCATGTACTTTTAGCAACATTAACTGAATTTGATCCAAGAACTCGAACCAATGGCAATTTGTGCCAATTACTCATCATGAAGTTTCGGGTCAATATTATGACAATGCTAAATAGAGGATAAGATATAAATGTTAAATGAAAGTGTGCAGATTTATACTTTCTACCAAGCATTATCATTATGTGTAACAAGTTTAATATAAAAAAGCAATGGACACAAATGTGATAATATATTTATAACTTGTGTTTTCTCTTCAAAAGTAGTTAAACAATGTTATGACGTCACCGCAATATATTTGTATCACTTTATCGAAAATACTTAAGGCTTTCTATTTCATCGATGTTATAAATCAAGGACTCACTTTCCTTCTTTTTTTAGCCAATATAACCTTGACATTGATCTTACCTACACTACACACAATATGAATAACTTTAACAAATATCCTTTTATAATATGTTCAAATATCCAAAAATATTTAGGCTACCGATCAAACAACTATATTTCCTATATTCCCACTCTTGTCCAGTGGTTGTGTACAATTTTGGTCAGATTCGACGTTCCAGTCAGGAGAAAAACAAAATATACTAAAAAACAACGGCGGGGGATATAGCCGTACTTTGGACTGCCTTGTTCTTATTAGCTATTGTGATCAGTCTATGTCCGGCGTCTGTCGTCCGTCGTGCGTCGTACGGCGTCAACAATTGGTTATAATAATCATCTTCTCCTAAACCGCTTCGACAGTTTTAATGAAACTTTATAGGAATGATCCCTGGTTGAAGCTTTTTCAAAATTGTTCAAAGAAATGAATTTCATGCAGAACTCTGGTTGCCATGGCAACCTAAAGGTAAACCTACAAAACTGTTTTTGTCAAATACTATGAGGCCTAGTGCTTAGATATTTGGTGTGTAACATTGTCTATTGGTTATCTACCAAGTTTATTCAAATTATGCCCCTGGAGAAAAATTGACCTCACCCCGTGGGTTACAAGTTCACTATAAATACATTTTGTTAAAATCTGATAGTTATGTAAAGTTTTCTCTTGAAGCAAGGGCAGCAAGTCTTGCTATATGGTCTCCCTTTTTGTTGGAGGTTGCACTACTTTCTATTTTTAGCTCACCAGAGCACGAAGTGCTGAAGGTGAGCTATTGTGATCGGTCTTTGTCGGTCGTCCGTCCGTCCGTCAACAATTGCTTAAAAACACCTCCTCTGAAACTACCTGGCCAAATTCAATGAAACTTCACAGGAAGCTTCCTTTGGTGTCCCTCTAAAAAATACAACAAGGGGTCACGATTGATTAACAAAAACAACAACAACAACAACAAAATGGCCGACTTTTTGTTTTCCTTTAAAAAATATCTCTACTGAAACTACCTTCAATGAAACTTCACAGGAAGCTTCCTTTGGTGTCCCTCTAAAAAATACAACAAGGGGTCACGATTGATCAACAACAACAACAACAACAACAACAACAACAAAATGGCCAACTTCCTGTTTTGCTTAAAAAACCTCCATCTCCTCTAAAACTACCAGTCCAAATTCAATGAAACTTTACGGGAAGCATCCTTGGCTAACCTTGTACAAAAATACAACAAGGGGTCGCTATTGATCAACAACAACAACAACAACAATGTGTTGTTAAAATCTTAAAAGTTATGTAAAGTTAAATCTTGAAGCAAGGAAGGCAAATCTTGCTCTATGTTCTCCCTTTCTGTTTAACAGTGTATTGTCTATTTTTAGTTTTTCTATTTTTAGTAACAAGGGATTATATGTTATATACGATTATATAATGTTATATTTTTTAATTTTTGAAATAAGTCACTTTTATGGTAATAATTGTTTTATATGTTAGGAAATATTATATCTCTTTATTTTCTAGAAGAATATAATTTTTACTCAATGATAAATTATCAGACTTTTCCATTGAACTACATGTAGACCATTGTAATTGTACAATCCTATCTTTTTCGTGGTTAGTGAATACATCTTATATAAACAAGACTGTAACTCACCAACATAGATGGGAAGCCATGCTGTGTTGGATTAAAATTGAGACAATGTTACTGTAGGCTCTTCATAAGTATTTTTATCAAATCCTCATAATTTATAGTAGTTATATATTTTATTGGATGGTGCGCTGTCCGTCGTTCCTGTGTCTTACACGATTGCTTGTGAAAATCAAATTATGCCTCTGGGGTCAAAACTCGCTATGCCATGAGGTTTTCTGTGGACTGACCCAAAATCTTCTTGTCTGACACCGCTAGGCCGAAACCTTTAATAATATGTTACGAGCATCATATAGTGGCCCTCTACCAAGATTGTGCAAATTACGCCCCTTGGGTCAAATTTGGTCCCACCCTTATTGACCTAATGTTTTATTTTAGAAACTACAGCGAAGCAATGTTGACCATGTTCAAAATTCTGTAAACAAATAACAATGGGTGTTTTTGTTGATAATAAACTGGTTTCGGTTTTATTTCGGTTTCACAAACTGTGTATTTGTTGTTAAAGTTTGAAATAAAATCAAATTCAGTTTTATCGTGTTTTTTTACAAAAACCGAAACCAGTTTTTGAAACTATCGAAACCCCTACTGGAGGCGGTTTCATCGGTTCATTATATCCGAAAACTAGTTCACTTTCAAAACAATATTGCGGTAATTGATCAACCACGTTTGTTGAAACTCAATGTTTTTTCAATAAGTGTGTGTTAAATATCAGTTTGTAAGCTCCACCATGTTGTTGAAACTGTTTACAAAAACATGTATTTGTTACTTCAAGCAAAATTATCAAAACCGGTTTCCAATCTGCTGAAACCATTGAAACCAAACTGAAACTGGTTTGGAATCAACAAAAACGCCCAATGTTGTGGTTGGATGACCTTGACTGTGACTGCCTTCTTTTTTGTTTATGAAGCTACACAAATGAAATTTGGATCGTGTGTAGAGTTTTGAAAACAAATATCAATATTGTCCTCGGATGACATTGCCTGTGACTTTTTGACCTACTTCCTTTGTTTTAAGGTGCAGCAATAAAATTTTGACTATGTGTACAGTTTTGAAAACAAATATCAATGCTGTGGATTACCTTTATTGTATCTTTTTGACATCTTATTTTTGAAGCTACAGTTTTGAAATTTGGATCATATATACAGCTTTGAGAACAAATATCAAGCTATATTGATTTCAAAGGTTTAACTCTTTTACTCAGGTGCGATTTAGGGCCATCATGGCCCTCTTGTTATTATTGGTTTGATTTGTTTTCTTTTACATGTTATAATGTTTATTCATTCATCCAAGTATGCACATGCAGCAATATTTTCATCAATTCTATGTACTGGAGAAAAGGTATTAACAAAATAGTGTGTGTTTGGAACGTAGACAACTCTAACCGATAGTTTCGATATGCAATTTTAGCGCTAAATAAAATAACTGCATATTTTTATCCGAATACTTTCTTCAAACTTTTGCATTTGCTTTTAATAATGATGGAACATTTCACAACAGCGAAAAAAAAATCCGCGTGAAATGTGCACAGAATGCTTATTACAATGACAACACATCGTCTAAGGTTGTTATAAGAGCTTAATTGCTAATTTTTATTTAAAATGGATAGAAAATGCTCTGTACTGCCGAGAAACGATCGACACGCCATTGTAAGTGGAATCATAGTGTGGGGCTTTGATTTACATATGCAGTTTGTTGTTGGGAGTTTGATCATAACAGAAAGTGAAATAGATTAATTCGATAAAACATCTAGTTAGGTCCTCTTAAAGCGTATCACCACAATATGAGATTTAGTACATGTTTTACATTTTAAATTTTGAACTGTATTTTATGTCAAACTTCAATCAGAAAATTCTAAATTTTAAATTAATGTGCTGGTTGGAGAACAGTTTTTTTTTGAAGATTTCCTCAATAGAAAGGTTTTCGACGGAAATAATACTTACACTTATTGAATCTAGGCTTAAACTTTACAGTAATTGGACTAAAGGGTCAATGTCTTACGATGTATGTTATTGAAATTTGTGAAGTAATGAAATTTGCGGTTTTTTGTGTCAGTCTGAACTGTTTAGAAATAAGGCATGGCAGAACTATTAAAATTTAATCCTATAAACCATTGGCCAAAATTTCCAGGGAAACATCTATTTTTAAATGTATTTATGTGCCAAAACTTACAGGGAAGCATCTATTTAAAAATATATCTATGTGTCAAAACTTACATAGAAGCATCTATTTTAAAATATATTTATGTGCCAAAACTTACAGAGAAGCATCTATTTTAAAATATATTTATGTGCCAAAACTTACAGAGAAGCATCTATTTTAAAATGTATTTATGTGCCAAAACTTACAGAGAAGCATCTATTTTAAAGTATATTTATGTGCTAATGTGATTCAATCATATTATGAATAGTATTTAAATATGAATAAATTAATCGATGTGTGTGTGTGTGCGAGTGTCAAAATGTTTTATTTAGCAAAAACTATTTCCTTTTAAGGCATTTTATCTTTTCTCATGTATTTGAATTTAGCTAAATCGGAAATGAAACTTAAGAGCAGGATACATTCAAGTGTAGAGATTTCAAAGTTGTCAAGTTATTTAAGCCTGCATCTGAATTATAAACAACGGAGATTTTATCTCACATTTGACGAGGATGGTTAAGCAACGTGTTGCATTGCACACAATATGATGCCATGCTGATCACTTGAGAATTTAACCACTTGTATCACCGATCGTGTAATTAAAACGTATCCGACCGACATGCGTTGCTTCATAATCAAGTGGGATTTGAATTTACACAACTTCATAGATATTTTTTTTAAATATGAAACTTAAAATAAAATTTGTGTGCTTTTTCATTTTTGTTGGAGCTTTTCTTGCAGTTTTATACGACTTTAAACTCTCTTCATTCCGCTTAAAAATCACTTGGAAGAAATCAAGTAAAAATAGTACAGAGGAGAGACAGAGAACGGCAAATGGCGTAGACAATGGATTCGTTTATGACAATGGTGTGTATTTTATTGCGTTGAAAGTGGCTTTAAAGCTGCACTCTCACAGATTGAAGGTTTTGACAACTTTTTTTTTACTTTTTGTCTGGAAACGACCCAACTTTTGCGAAAATCCATGGAAACCGGTTAATAAGACTGCTTACAAAAATGAGATCGCAGATTTTTATATTTAAGTTCAAAAATTGATGTTTTATGCCTTTTTCTTAAACGGTTTAAGCCATAAAACATGAATCTTTGAACGGAAATATGAAATTTAGGATCTGATTTTTGTCAGCAATCTTCTATCATTGGTTTGCAGATATTTACGCAAAAATTTGCTCTTTCCAAGACAAAAAATAAAAAAAGTTGTTAAAATGGTCAATCTGTGAGAGTGCCGCTTTAACCTGTACTATCTACATGAGTAAGAACCACAATAAAGTTGCAGCTGTACATTAATAGCTAAAGATGAACTCAAAACCAAACAGTTGTATATTTATAGCTAATTATAATTTCGAATACAGCAACAACTATCAAGCACATCTACAGGTATAAATGAATATACAACGCTAGCTGCATTTGCCATAGTACATTGCATATGTAAAATTTGATGAATACCCAATCAAATGCATATATGTACACCTCAACTTTCATTCTATGAACGGCCTTTCGGCTATTGCGAATATTTTTCGATGAACGCAACCTCTTTGGATATGTCCGGACTGCGAATCATCGCGTATTTATATAAAAAGCGTACTCTTGTTTGTATTGTGTCAGCACTCAGCAGGCCATGTTTAAAAGTTTAATTCATGCATTGTTGTCATAAGCGTTTTAATTTTATTTTAAAAAAGTGAATTTCTTTTTGGAACGTTTTGTCCGTACGATAAAATGTGTTTACCGATCGGGTCGTTCTATTTAATGCAAGTGAATGAAATTAAGTATTAACACACAATTCTCGAAAGAAATAATGAACCATTCATGTAGATATAAGTAATGAATTGCGTCCTTGATGTCATTATCGCGAATAAGAACGCAGTTGGGCTGCTAAAAGTAAGCGTGGACTTCGGACTCCACACACTTTAACCAGCCAAACGGCATTTATATCCCGATAATGACATCAGTCACGCAATTCATCACTTAAAGCAAGAGCGACGCGGAACAAACGCAAATGCTAGTCTATTTTCTTAACCAAACAAGGGGCATATGAAATTCCATAACGGTTTATTTCAGATAAGCTGTTCTTCGAACATGCTAGTCTATTTTCTTAACCAAATAAGAGGGATATCTAGAGAAATAGTGTAAAAGCCTTGCTTTTCATTGAATATTAGAAACATTTGAGCCCTGTTCCACATGATTTTTTTTGAGTTTCTTGCTTACAATAAGAAATTTGTATATGGATTTCCGTAACGGTTTATTTTAGAAAAGCTGTTCCTCGAACCAGCCGTACATACAGACTTCCCATCTGCAGATGGACAGCAACCAAAAATACCCCATATTATTCACCAGACTTATAAAGATACTAATGTTCCAAACCAAGCCGACCCATTCATCAGATCGTTTATCAACCATAACCCTAACTGGACGTATTATTTTTGGACGGACGACTCCGCCAGGAAGCTGCTTACAGCCAGATACCCATTTTTCTTGCAAGTCTGGGATAGGTACAAGCATTACATGCATCGTGCGGACGCTATGAGGTATTTCATTTTACATCAGTTTGGCGGAGTATACGCTGACCTGGACATGGAATGCTTACGACCCCTCGACCATGTCACAAGGAAGTTTTCGTGTATTTTCCCACCAGAACCTTTTCCCAACAGTGTATTTGGTCTCAGCTGGCCTTATATTATTAACAACGCAATTATACTGTGTAAGCCAGGTCACCCGTTTTTGGAATACATGATGCATGACTTGGAGAAGACGGCAACACGAAAAGAAATTCTTGTAGTTGCAGGTCCTGCGTTTGTTACTGAGGAATATGGTAAATACATGAAAGTTATGGAAAAGATCATGAACCACTCGAAGACGTCGACAAACAAGCTAAGTGCAACCGAGCCGTACTTTTATCAAGCGCTGAAGTTGCCTACTGAAATCGACGATCGGTTAGTCTATGTTCCAAACACACACTATTTTATGAATACCTTTTCTCCAGTACATAAAATTCATGAAAAAATAGCAGCCTGTGCGTACTGGGATGAAGGCATGAACATTACACAATGTCAACAACACAACAGCAACAGCTCGACGTGTGATCGCTGGATAAAACCTCCTGTTCCGTCAAAAGATGCATGCAAAACCAAGAAGTTCATTTACTGTAACAAGCCTAACGAGTTGCAGAAAAAGGCTTGTCATGAATTGGCAAGGAATGACATGCAACTGAAGGATCAATTACGATACACGTTCACAAAGCATAATTACTTCGGATCTTATAATAATCAAAAGAAATATAAAGAGACTATTAGCATATTTGATATCGCTCCTCATGCAAATGTTTACACTAATTTGACTACGGTTTAACTTTGATGGATAAAGACACATATGACGTCACTATATTATGTGGTGTACATCTGGGGACTAAGGTATATAGAATAAGCATACTATAATAATGGCTGAATCGACATATTTATTCTGCAAAAGAGCATTCTTATTCCATGTGCCATTTTCATACATACCATGCATATATGTTCACCCATACATAATCTAATACTACGTGAATATAAGTGGCTATTCATAGTTTTCCGCCATTTTGTTTTCTGGGAACTGGCAAGTGCGTCATGATACATCGTTTTATTTCCCAACATGAATGTTATTTACAACTTTTACTGTAATCTTATTCTGTCCTACAAGATAATTTGTTAAATGAAAACTGATACATTGTAATATTCGCGCCTTCCTAACTGTAAATTTTAAGGTTATAAAATTATGTTGACTTATAGAGATACTTATGTTCCAAAACAAGCCGAGCCGTTCATCAGATCGTTTATAAACCATAACCCTAACTGGACGTTTCAATTTTGGACGGACAACTCCGCCAAAAAGCTGATAACAGACAAATACCATTTCTTCGTACAAGTCTGGGATACGTACAAGCATTACATGCATCGTTCGGACGCTATGAGGTATTTCATTCTACATCAGTTTGGTGGTGTATACGCTGACCTGGACATGGAATGCTTACGACCCCTCGACCACGTCACCAGGAAGTTTTCGTGTATTTTCCCACCAGAACCATTTTTCAACAGTGTATTTGGTCTCAGCTGGCCTTATATTATTAATAACGCCATAATGATGTGCAAGCCGGGTCATCCATTTTTGGAATACTTGATGCATGATTTGGAGAAGACGGCAACACGAAAAGAAATTCTATACGTCGCAGGTCCTGCGTTTGTTACTGAGGAATACGGTAAATACATGAAAGTCATGGAAAAGACCATGACTTACTCAAAGACGCCGACTAAGAAGCTAAATTCAACTGAGCCGTACTTTTATCAAGCTCTTATGTTGCCTACTGAAATTGACGATCGGTTAGTCTATGTTCCAAACACACATTATTTTATGAATACCTTTTCTCCAGTACATAAAATTCATGAAAAAATAGCAGCATGTGCGTACTGGGACGAAGGAATGAACATTACACAATGTCACCAAATCAACAGCTCGACGTGTGATCGCTGGATAAAACCTCCTGTTCCGCCAAAAGATGCATGCAAAACCAAGAAGTTCATTTACTGTGTCAAGCCTAACGAATTGCAAAAAAGGCTTGTCATGAATTGGCAAGGTATGACATGCAACTAAAGGATCAATTACGATACACGTTCACAAAGCATAATTACTTCGGATCTTATAATAATCAAAAGAAATATAAAGAAACTATTAGCATATTTGATATTGCTCCTCATGTACATGTTTACAGTAGTTTGACTTTGATGGATAAAGGCACATATGACGTGACTTTATTATAATGTTATTAATTTGGTGATTTCATATTGGCCTAGTTATTTGTCCGAGGTAAAATGTATTTGCCTGAGCTCGATCATTTCGTGCGCGTCGTGAAATCTGTATCTGCAAATATCCACTTGAGTCGAATAAAACCTCCCGGATCAAAACTCAGTTCTAATAACCGGCTTGTCGATGTATATATATATATATATATTTAAGCAATGCAAATATACGTTGGACGTTTTTGGAAATAGAGAGGACTTTGTTTTCCCATGTTCCCATCATTAAATTAGACGCCATCCTGACAGATTAAGGAGAGCCAGATGTGGTTGGTTTGTTGGTTTATGGGTTGATCTGTCGGTCGGTCTCTTTAAGTAGGCTTGTATCTCAGTGTTTACTGCATTTTTGTGTAAATATGAGCAAAATGCCAAAGACCTAAATATGTTATAAATAAAAGATAATAATCGCTTAAGCATTTAAACAGATTGCTTTAATTAATCCTGCAAAGCAAACCACATCGTGTTAGGCCACTATTGTTCGTCTTGTAATCTCACTCTCGATTTCGTTTTCTGAGTAGAATCCAACACTGGAGACCTTTATGATGGGTCAAAGAAGTTTTCTGTATATGTTTTTTTAATAAAAAAGAAATTCAAACAATGCTGTAAGATTTCCTGTAGAAAAAAAACAAACATATAGAATTTGAAAACAGTAGATAGAATTGAAATTTATTATAATCTACGCTCCTTGCAATTAAACGGATTCGTTCACGTTATAAAGGCCAAATGTTTAGAATATTTTTGGATTCAATGATAAAACATCATTAAAAGTTCAAAAAAGAGCTTTACTGTTAATTTTATTTGAAACTTTGAAAATGTGACAAAAATGCTATATTTTGCCAAATAGCGTTAGTAACACTTGAATTGAACAATTAAAGGCTTATTTCTCAAACATTCTGTTCGAACAAATACTTGTAAACAAGTATTAAAGTGAGCTTTTAAGTTGTCAATATTTATTATACTTCCTTTTAAACTCATTTAATGTTGTATATTTTATAGTGGAAGTTTATTAGACACTTAGGGTCCAGTCTATACTGGTTGAGAAGCAGTTTCCGGCAGTTTTTACTGTTTATTGAAATATTCAATTTTTTTTAAATCCCTACTTAAGTTGTTCACATTTTAGATAACTACAGCTCAAGCTGCTATTGTCGATATATTTTTCAAATGTATGACGACATATAGTGTATAGATCAAATAGGGGCCCCAAGAGGGTACTTACACTGTTCTGATTAGCTTGTAAATGAGAAGCAGTTTCCGTCAAATCGAATACGCGGCAGATTTTAGGTGCCTACTGTGTGTTTTTTTATCTGTTTATTTGATATACATGATATAAGACAATAATAAGAAATATTATTTAAATTTCAGCATTTACCAAAATTGTAAAACCTAAAATTTACGACAGTCAATTTATGAGCAAAATCAGGCAGACACTGAATATCAATGATATTTTGATTCATTTCTGATAGGAACTTGTGTTTGTATACATTTTAGTGAATGTGGGTGTGAAACTAGCACGGCAACAGTGTTCACAAATATGTACACTCTGATCATCATTTGTATAAGTTAATTTAGGAAAACCTTATAGCTATTCATAGATATGCAAATTCGATTCACACGCATGCGCACTTCGCTGCGCGTGACGACCCCCCACGTGCGAGTTCGTGTACAATTGAAAAAAAATAAACATTAAACATTGAATAATAATAATAATAATAATAGTTACTTACGTGTCTTGATAAGAACGCAAACATTTGATTACCTGTAAACCATATGATTGAATTGCAATACCATCATTATAAAGATCTAAAGAACGTACGGGATAAAAGCGATTTGTCAGAAACTACTTTCCTTCGGAAACTGCTACTCAACCAGTATAGATCGTGACAGTCATGTGTTCAAATAGTCTTGATATTCACAAAAATATTATACCCAGCTGCTTGTTATTGTACGACCGCTTTATAATCACTTACATTCATAAGTATAATCTTATTGTTGAACATATGAGTAACTGAAATGAAAAGAAAACTATAATTAACCAGCCAAATTTTAAATAATTAGCGTTCGAAGCCATTTTGTCAACATGAACTGTCAAAATAATTAGAAGCCAAACCGTAAAACAATCGAATTCATCATTATCACATCACGATATTCTGTATTTAGACCATGACTAAGAGTAAGCCACTACGACACCAATCGCACTCTGGACCATTATGTTATTTATGGGCCATAAATTTAATTCAGTTATTCAAACATGAAATTTATAAATTACAGATAAGCTTTTTTTACCGGTGAACTGTGACGTTTCCCACATTTTTTTCAAATATGAATGAACTTCCTTTTTCAGTGGCTTTTTCAATACTGTCCACTCACTTTCTTTTTATTAAAGCCAAATTTATTACATGTACAATTTGGGAATTATACTGTTTAAAGGCTCGCTGTCACTTGTAAAAGTTAAGAATGAATAATAGTATGTGACGTATAATATAAATCAAAGCATTGAAAGTGCTGACAAACTGGGGGGGGGGGGATTTTAAAGTAAGTGTCAAGATTTTGTTGAGGCAAATAATTGAAGAGGTGATTGCGAGATGGGGTTAAGATCAATTGAAATTACGTCTATACTGAACATAATTGTGAACTGTTGATGTTTGCTATGTGAAAGAAGTATGGTTTTAATGTAACAACTGTGTGATAATGTATTGTATCGCTAAGAAAAGATGTTGTAAGGACGATTGGTCTTTGAATTCTGCAAACAATAAGTGATATTCACTATCTCTAACTTACATATAATCTTAAGTTCGACTGTTGAAGTATACCGAGATGATTTGCAACAGGTGCATTTGATGGCAACGCTCTTATATCAAATGCACCTTTTGCAAATCATCTCGGTATACTTCAACAGTCGAACTTAAAAATAGGCGAACGAATAAGTGGTCGAATTCAAAAGGCTCGAAACTCACTTTTTTCAATAAATTCACAGGGCGTTCACCCCTTATGTGTGAACCCTCTTACCTCAGTAAGTTTGTATAAAAAGGTTGTTCTACCAACACTTCTGTATGAATCTGAACTATGGAATGACATGTCTAAATCCGATGAAAATAAAATTGATGTCTTCCAACACTTTGTATCAAAATTCAGGGATTGCCATCGCGTTCACCTTCAGATATGGTACAGTCTTTGCTAGGGCTACACAGAATATGTTCTGAAATTGATAGTAGAAAGCTTATGTTCTTACATACAATATTGTCCCTTCCTGACCATTGTAATACGAAACAAATATTTACTTGCAAGTATTATATGTATATATGTGATAGTAACACAGTTAGATTAGGATTTATTCCCGATATCTGCTATATCCTATAAAAATATAATATTGTTCATATGATTAATGATTACATTGTTGAATCTGTTTTGCCATCCAAATACGTTTGGAACACTAGAATAGCAAATGATCCAGAATTAATGTTATTTCGTATACTACATCCATGTATCCAACCATGTGTCATTTACGTCGTAAGTAAACAACGATCATTTCGAAACATGACGCTAGCTATCGCTAAACTATGGTGCAAATCAAATGTCTTCAGAAACATGTACTGTATAAAATGTAATTGTATTTACCAAGAAGAATTGTCGCATGTTATTGCCGAATGCAACAACACTGTACATCTACTTAATGAGTTCTTAGTGCATGTATTGTCAATTTGTTCAAATGACTTTGTAACCGAACTTGTTAGTCTTGATGCCATTGGTTTCTGTCTCAGTCTTCTTGGCGCTTCTTTGCCGCCATTACTTGATAGTTCGGATGAATACGCATTCCTTAACGCTTCGTATTATTTTATTGTGAAATGCATGAAAGCTTACTTCTCTTAGTAGTAGTATGACTGACGTCTAGGTACATGGACACTTACAAATGGCCTTAAGCGTATATTGCTGTCTTCCGATACACAAGTGTTAAATTATTTCCAAAGCGTTCAAGCAACGTATGATTACTTACTCAAATATGTATTTTATATTGCATATCGACTGGATATGGCACAGTTGTTATATAGTGTGTGTTTTTCTCTATTGTTAACATAATTGATTCTGTGTTCATTCAAATACCTTATGTTTCGTTTCGCTAAGGTATTGAACACATTGATCACCTTGTATATTTGCTTATATTTATTTTTTCGTTCATATATATCCATTTGACAATAGTTTATATTCATCATATCTATATATATATATATATATATATATATATATATATATATATATATATATATATATATATATAAATATATCTATATCTATATATATATATATATATATATATATATATATATATATATATATATATATATATATATATATATATATATATATGCATGTTTATCCACTAAATCCCTTTGTATGTATTTCGTCTATTATATATGTATTTTCCTATCTTCATTATTGGAGGCAATAAAATATTGAATTGAATTGAACCAACTTTTCTATCGTTATGTACTCCTTCATCTGCATTGCACAGATTGCTAGTGCATGTCACAATGACCTTTTAAATGCTTGACGTCAGTCCAGTCAGTCTCGACAACCACTTTTTTTACTCCCCTAGTCTCTAAGCAATTTCAATGCTCTGATTTCTGGATAACGATCGGGAATATGTAGACAGTAAGAAGTCGGCACGGACGACATCCATTACGGAACATGTCAATTTCAACAAAATTATCAGGCGATACATCGCCCATTTACATCATAATGCACTGCAATAAAGTGCCTCTTCATATTTAAGACTTAGAAGTATATTCCGTTACACTCATTAAACAAGTACATGTGTGCACCTTACTTCGCCACACTTTCAAAATGGGACGAGGTCTTAATTACAAAATTAAACTGAGACAGTTGCGAATGTTAAAAACATCAAATGGAATTAAACGGATACCATATTTTCATTAGAAAACCTCTTCGTTACTCTCCACACACCATACCATGTCGCTAGTCTTCCAGCACTTTGATTTTGATTTTAGGAGAACAGTCAAGTTAACTCGTTACTGAATTTTTGAGTGTAAAAAAACACTTTCGATTATTCCTCCATACATAAATACACGCCCAAAAGTAGCTTAATCTGATAGTCTGTGTCAGTTTTTCCCATACAATTGTGTGTCTTCCAGGTTTGTCAACTGAACCCAGACTCAAATGATATTTTAAGCATCAAATGGTGCAGTTTTACAGATCTAGGAATGCAGACGACTCCATTAAAACAAAGTGTTGTGCCCAGATTTTTGTGGAAGACTGAATTTTAAGTTGAAATTGATATTGTTATTACTATTAGTGTTTACATATCTGAAATTATAAATATTGACATATTATACTAAAATTGATTTAATTCTATACTTACCCAATTCCGTTTAGAGCAAGTTGACATTCGGAAGGGTAAAAATGTCATTAACTGACTCTGGATTTGCATTTGTCAAAAGTGCAATTCACATAGACTTTACCCTAGCAAGTAATAACACTCATATAGTGAACTTTATTCAACCTTAACATGCTTTAAGTTTTTAAACTTTCAATAATAGGTTCTTTCGATATGTTGGTGTTAAAATGCAGGTTAGACGTTATATCCATATTTCTTGCATTTATTGATCGTAAGTTTTCTCTACTCACGTAATGTCAGCCATTTTGTTATTTCTGCGCAACTTTTGCAGTTTTAAGGTCAAGAGCAGTCATGTATAAGGTGACTCTCGTTTTAAATGTTCATATTTACATTCAAAAGCTATGTTCAGAGATTGTCTTTGCATCAGTAGCATACTTTTTCAAGATGGCTGCCATTAATTTCTTAAAACGTTTTTGTTGTGGCGGTCAGATGACTGTCATTCAATTTGTTGGCATTGCATTCATTTTGGGTGGCATTGCCATCATTTTTCATCACAGTAGCGTTCCGCCAATCTACGGTTGCTGTGCGAGTATAAAAGCGCAACAATTTTTGTTTGCAGTCAGTCTGAGACAAGCATTTGATAAGTGCAGAACAACGTTACGCTCGATCAAGAAATAAAGCCGATATTTAATTGAAATAATAACGATAGTAACATTATGAAACTGCCTGATATAATACATACTCAGTAAGCATATAACAGTTAAACTTACAAACTGTTTTCAATACGTGATATTTTTTTTTACAGACTATACAATTGTCTGGTAATGTCAGAGTTGAGTCGGTCACATGAGAGCCTAACTGAGCTTATTAGCATACTTAACAAGAAGTCGAAACTGATTATTGTCTTATAGCTGGTGTCCGCATTTATTTGTTTCATTTTGTCAAAAGTTGGACAATCTTGACAAAAATGGCTCTTTAAGTGGGGAGGACCCCTCTATAAGAAAAAAAAACATCAAAAATACCATCGCTCTTCAAATGTTAAACAACCACACCTCAAATACTTCCATAATGGCCAAGTCGGAACACATCTGACTGATTTCTAATTGCCGATTTGTCCAGAGTAAAAATGCACTTCAACATGTGTCAACGTAATTCACCGATAATTTGGAATGGTATGACAAACTAATAAACCTACCAATAACAATGTATGTGTCTGTAATCCGTTTGTCGAAAAAAACCCGATAAAATTGTGTTGTTGTTTTTCTTTCAGATATTCATTAAAACAACGTCTTCCAGCCCCTGGACGACGTTGACTGAATTTACTTTGAAAGAAAAAAACAACACTATTTTATCTTTTTTTTCGACGATTTCAGTACAGGTCTATTTTGAACTTTTAATGATGTTTTATCATCAAAATATATTCCGAACATTTCACTCGAACTTATTTATTTCAATGTGTGACCCTTATCACCTGAACGAACCACTTTAAGTGCAAGAAGCGTGGGTGTGTCTGATGTTTCTTTAATAAAGTAAATTATAATAACATTTCAATTCTATCTACAGTTTTCAAATTCTTTGTCTTCTTCAGGAAATCTTACAGCATGGTTTGAAATTTCTTTTTTATTATAACATATACAGTAAACTTCTTTGTATCATCAACAAGATCTCCTGTGCTGGATTTTACTCGGGAAATGAAATCGAGTGAGATTACAAGATGTACAGGTGTGGCCTAATACGAAGTGGTTAACTTTGCAGGATTTATTTAAGCAGTCTGTTTAAATGATTTAGCAATTATTATCTATTAATCTATCAATTAATAACATATTTAGAACTTTTGACATTTTACCTTTATTTACACAAAAATGCATAAAATACCGTGATACAAACGTACATAAAGAGATCGACCGACCAACCCAACAACCAACCAACCAACCGTTTTTGTAACACATCTGGCTCCCTTTAATATCTGTTAGGATGGCGTCTAATTAACCAATGGGATCAATGAAACACAAAAGTCTCTCAATTTCCAATAACGTCCAATTTATATTTTCATTAACCAGCTATTTATCTTCTCGGTGAATAAATTATATCAGATAGTGTATACTAATGTTAAATCAAATTTAGTTTGTGTTTTAAAAAGTGCCTACCAGTATGGGAACCTTATATGGCAATGCCATTTTAGGATCAAAACAGGATGGTGTAGTTTAAGAATGTTTAATGATCGAAATGAATTGTTCCACTGTTGTTGTTGTTGTTGTTGTTGTTGTTGTTGAGTGTATAAAGGTCTACCCGCACCCTATAATGGCTGCATTATGGCTTGACCCCGTCACATCCCCAAGTGTGACTTAAACAATAAATTTCAGCCAAAGGGGGAGTTTTACCCCCATCGGTTGATGGGGAGATTTGCCAAAGGAATAATTTTGTACCCAAAATGCCACAAGACCTGCAGTGAATGACATCTAGAGTGGCCCCACAGCTCTGACTATTGGATATGGTTTCATTTCTCTAGGCTTAACTACAATTGTAATTTAGAAAATTGATATAACATTGTATCATAAAAACCATCAATTTGTAGGAATGGTATATTTTAAAGGATGAGCAAGAACGCGGTCAGTTCATTGACAAGAAAGTTTCGCTCACTTTATGTATATCTATAAATGAACTGACCACTTTGTTGTCGATGCCCGACTATTGCCTCACTATTTAATTATTGAACCTTCTTCAAGAATAAGAGTGCGTTGACATTATTTGTTTTAATTACATGTTGTTTTAAATGTACATATATAGAGACGGTTACTATGCTTATCTTCTTTTTAATTTCTGATTTATTTCTATTTTAATATGCATGTGCGGGATAATAATACATGATATACTTTCTAGACACAGACATGTAGCCCCTCGTCCAGTGTTTTCTCTTTTTTATCAGGGGTCGTAACAATATATTTTTATCAAAATTTCAATATCTTTAAATGAATTAATTAGGGCTAGGATTATTTTTTTTCTAACAATGAACCTGGATTGTTCCTCTGTTTTGTTTATTTTGAGTTTATCAAGGTCTGCCCGCGCCCATTGGCTGCATTATGGCTTGGCTCCGCCGTGACGCCATCACGACTTAAATTGTGTTTTAATGCCATAAGTGACATGATATAGAAGAGATACAAGAGATCCGGATGCGATACCCCAGCTCTTTGCGAAGAAACCGCTTGGTTTTTTAACGTGCTCGGTGTAAAGCACCGATACACGGGATACAACTTTCCTGGGTTGAACCAGTACTGAGTACACCATTTTTCCAAGCACTACCCTTTAAATGCCGAGCGCCAGGCAAGGGGGCTACTTGCACCAACTTTTAACGTCTATTTCGGTATGACGCGGCCCGGGATCGAACACACGACCTCCAGCTCCGTAGGCGGAAGCATTAACCACTAGGCCACGGAGACGATCTTTTTTGTTCCTCTGTAAAATTGAGCCACCTTATATACTCGACAATCGGTTAGGATATTAGGAACTAAGAATTCTGACCAATCAGGAATTTATCAGCTAATGGCTGTGATTCTTAGAATTTCTAATCCTAAAAAGGCAGTACGTCGGTCTAGTTAACAACAAGGAATATTATGCATGAACATTGAGTTAAGCATACACATATGAACAATGGGCAGTAACTGTTGTCATGGAGATATCAATATAATGCTTTGTGACATTGACTCATTTGCAATAGTCACAATCAACATAATTTGATAACCTTTAAATTTACAGTTAGGAAGGCGCGAATATTACAATGTATCAGTTTTCATTTAACAAATTATCTTGTAGGACAGAATAAGATTACATTAAAAGTTGTAAATAACATTCATGTTTGGAAATAAAACGATGTATCATGACGCACTTGCCAGTTCCCAGAAAACAAAATGGCGGAAAACTATGAATAACCACTTATATTCACGTAGTATCAGATTATGTATGGGTGAACATATATGCATGGTATGTATGAAAATGGCAAATGGAATAAGAATGCTCTTTTGCAGAATAAATATGTCGATTAATCATTTGGTCATACTTTGTATACAATTATATTTATAATTTAACCTTGAAAATTGCTGACAATCTCATACTTATATTGAAATATTCAGAATTGCTAGATGGGTTGAGGTTCAACTTTATTACAACTGTCAGGCAAATCATGGCAAGATGTACATAATTCTCCTTTTTAACAAAAAGCGATGTTTAAAGCATTTTTTTTGTATTTTTATTGAATGGTTACCATGGCAACTAATCTTTTGTTTGCCTTTAATCTTCCTATTTATAATACTATTAATTGTAAAAATGCAACAGTCAAGCAGTGAGTGGAAGAATGTAAATGTTCTTTGTCTTTTACCTTTTTCAAGCTCATTCTTCAAAATATAAAGCAATTTTAAAATTTCTTAAAAATGGACGTTTTTTCATCATTTTTTTAAAGTAAAATAATTTGCTTAAAACTTTGTTTAGGTTCTGATATTTAGGAATGTGTATTAAATTTATAAAAAATAAACAAAATGTGTTGTTTGACATTATTTATTTCATTTAAATTCCGAAGTTTTGAATTTGACCTATTTTGGCAGAAAAATTGATAAAAATGTAAAATTAAAAGGGCCATAATTCTGTCAAAAATTGATGGATTTTGAAAAATGTGCATATTTGAGTTTGCAATGACGTAACCTTTAAAATGATATATCACTTTAATATACCGCATTAGATTATTTTTTTACGTTGTTATTGCTAATTATAGTATGCTTATTCTATATACCTTAGTCCCCAGATGTACACCACGTAATATAGTGACGTCATATGTGTCTTTATCCATCAAAGTTAAACCGTGGTCAAACTAGTGTAAACATTTGCATGAGGAGCGATATCAAATATGCTAATAGTCTCTTTATATTTCTTTTGATTATTATAAGATCCGAAGTAATTATGCTTTGTGAACGTGTATCGTAATTGATCCTTCAGTTGCATGTCATTCCTTGCCAATTCATGACAAGCCTTTTTCTGCAACTCATTAGGCTTGTTACAGTAAATGAACTTCTTGGTTTTGCATGCATCTTTTGACGGAACAGGAGGTTTTATCCAGCGATCACACGTCGAGCTGTTGCTGTTGTGTTGTTGACATTGTGTAATGTTCATGCCTTCATCCCAGTACGCACAGGCTGCTATTTTTTCATGAATTTTATGTACTGGAGAAAAGGTATTCATAAAATAGTGTGTGTTTGGAACATAGACTAACCGATCGTCGATTTCAGTAGGCAACTTCAGCGCTTGATAAAAGTACGGCTCGGTTGCACTTAGCTTGTTTGTCGACGTCCTCGAGTGGTTCATGATCTTTTCCATGACTTTCATGTATTTACCGTATTCCTCAGTAACAAACGCAGGACCTGCAACTGCAAGAATTTCTTTTCGTGTTGCCGTCTTCTCCAAGTCATGCATCATGTATTCCAAAAACGGGTGACCTGGCTTACACAGCATAATTGCGTTGTTAATAATATAAGGCCAGCTGAGACCAAATACACTGTTGGGAAAAGGTTCTGGTGGGAAAATACACGAAAACTTCCTTGTGACATGGTCGAGGGGTCGTAAGCATTCCATGTCCAGGTCAGCGTATACTCCGCCAAACTGATGTAAAATGAAATACCTCATAGCGTCCGCACGATGCATGTAATGCTTGTACCTATCCCAGACTTGCAAGAAGAATGGGTATCTGGCTGTTAGCAGCTTCTTGGCGGAGTCGTCCGTCCAAAAATAATACGTCCAGTTAGGGTTATGGTTGATAAACGATCTGATGAATGGCTCGGCTTGGTTTGGAACATTAGTATCTTTATAAGTCTGGTGAATAATATGGGGTATTTTTGGTTGCTGTCCATCTGCAGATGGGAAGTCTGTATGTACGGCTGGTTCGAAGAACAGCTTATCTGAAATTAACCGTTACGGAACTTCATATGCAAATTTCACATTGTAAGCAAGTATCTCCAAAAATATTCATGTGGAGCAGGGCTACTATTTTGTCGAATTATGCCCCTTGTTTGGTTAAAAACAGACTAGCACTTGCGTTTAGTCCGCGTCGCTCTTGTTTTAAGTGACGAATTGCGTGACTGATGTCGTTATCGGTGTATGAATGCCGTTTGCCCGGTGAAAGTGTGAAGAGTCCGAAGGACCCCACGCGTACTTTAAGTAGTCCAACTGCGTTTTTTCTCAAGCATGCATTATATAGAGCAGCCCGACCGGTTAACACATTGTATATAGCTACGGACATAAACGGTCCAAAAAGAAAATCATTTATAAACGGTAAATTGAAATGTTAATGACAACAATGCATTTCACAAATCATTAATTAATTATTTTTCAACATGGCTTGCTGAGTGCTGACACAATACACACAAGAGCACGCTTTTTATATTAATACGCGTTGATTCGCAATCCGAAAATATCCGAAGATGTTGCGTTCATCGAAAAATATTCGCAATAGCCGAAAAGCCGTTCTAGGAATTAGAGTAGGGGAGTAAATATATTTCTTGCATACCGGACGTGTGTTTCCGGTCATGTGACCAGTGCTGGAAAAACCCATCTTACACCCCCATGTAAGATGAGTCACGCGCAACAACGCGCCACTTCTTATTTCTTTCATTGCATGGTTTATGAAAGAATAGTATGCCATTTCAATAAAGCGCAATCAAATATATATGTATGCAAAACTTTAAACTTAAATTGAAATTAAATAATCGTAAAATACGCGATTTTAAGTTAATTAAAATTACTGCGTTTTATGACGTCAGTACACAACGTCGCACGCGCTTTTTGGTGAAGTATACAAAAGTGCGTTTTCTACGTCAATTTTTCCACAAATTCATAATTTTAAGTATGCAAGAAAAATGATCGATCAGGGTGCGGGGTGATACAGGAATCCAGTGGATTTCATGTGAAATCCACTCAAAACGTGAAATCCACTCAGAACTCAGTTATTTTAATTAATGATTTATTTTTTTGAATACATATTGGAAAGTGCCTCATGAAGGGTTTATATTTCAAATTTTATTGAAATTGGTAAAAAAATAAAGAAGTTTTTCAATTTTTTCCAAAAATAGATCGGAAATCGAGGTGAAATCCAGTTTTCGAGAAGTGAAATCCACTCCTAACTCAGTTTTATTAATTAGTAATTTTTATTTTTTGTATACATTTTGAAAAGTGCCTAATGAAGGGTTTACATTTCAAATTTTATTGAAATATATCAAGAAATGAAGAAGTTAGAGCAATTTTTCGGAAATCGAAGTGAAATCCACATTTTGACAAGTGAAATCCACTTTTTGAGACGTGAAATCCACTCATAACTCATTTATTTTTGACAATTTTTTTTGTTGAACAAATAATTGAAAAGGCTACATAATGGGTTTATATTTCATATATTATTCAAATTGATCCAAAAATAAGAAAGTTGAAGTTATATTGTGAGGGCGTTTTGTTGTGTATGCATAATTGTTTAATTTTTTTTCATGATAAACACAATATCCATACACATCCAGGCCATACCACGTGGAGGCGCCCTCAATCATGGCCCTTTTTTACCTTCGAATTTTGAAAATATTAAAAATTTAATAAATAATCCGAAAATTGTTTTGTATTATTTGTTTATGCCAGATATTTATTTTTGGTTATTTATACATGTACATTGGTTGATATACCTAATCATAACAAAATTAAAAAAAGAAACAAACAAATACAACAAAACAAAGTTACACCAAGTGAAATCATATGTTTAACTTGGTTTACAATAATGAGAGATAATGAAAAGGTATGTTCACAACAGTGAAGGAAAATAATTACACAAAATAAACAATAGCAAAATATGAAAAAAATATACACAGGTAAACTTTGAACATAGCCCCATGTGAAATTTTTAAAATGGAATAATTCGTGAGGGTGTGCACTGCCACCCGTGCTGGGCTTCAATAGTGATTCTCGGCGTGTGCACATCCATCATCGGACACCCTTAGAAACATAAATGCACAAAATGAAAAATATACATATACTAACTTTGAACATAGCCCAATGAAAACTTAAAATGAAATTTCGTGAGGATGTGCACTGCCACCCGTGCTGGGCTTCAATAGTGATTCTCGGCGTGTGCACACCCATCACCGGACACCCTAAGAGAAATATATGCACAAAACGAAAAATGTACAGGTAAACTTTGAACATAGCCCCATGTGAAAAATTTAAAATGGTATAATTCGTGAGGGTGTGCACTGCCACCCGTGCTGGGCTTCAATAGTGATTCTCGGCGTGTGCACACCCATCACCGGACACCCTAGGAAACATTTACATACAGGCTATTTTCAGGGTTTGGGCCGTTTTGTCTTTGGCAACATTGTCGTCTTTACATTTACTTTGCGCTTCCTTGAACCTGGTTTTTTAACCATTTGTTCGTGGTTCAACCACGGTCGATTGTCCGTCGCTGGAGGTAACCAAATTGGGGCGTTTAACTCTGTGCTGTCGAAACCGCTTATAATGGTTTGACCGCTGGACCAATGTCATATTGAGCCATCCTTGTTTTGATACCAAGAATTGGGAATGGCTGTCAGACAACCGGAACTCACCAGACCCAATGAGTGAAGCTCTGAGGTCTGACGACTGTCCTTTGACTAGGTCTTCGGCTAATTTAGCAAAGACAGTTAGGCCTTTTGCTTTCCATTCAACCGATTGCTTGAGAACATGGTTCATGGATTCACAATGTTGTTCGTCCAATTAGAAGTAATGAGACCTTGTCGCGATGGGACATTGACCTTCTCTTTAATAAGGGGCTTTAATCTACTTTGGAAATATCTGAGAAATGTTTGAGAAATATCTTAGCACTTGTTCTCAATGTCTGTAATTTCACAGATTAATACGAGCTAAAAGCAATTATTGTGATGTTAGTTATAAATATGCTTATTGTTGTAGTAATAATAGTTCGCAAATGTGCTTATAAAAAACACGTAGTTATTAATTTATTTTTGTTATATAGTTGTTGTTATTTATGTTTTCAAATGTGCTTCATTCATTCATTTAAAGATGTAGTAATATTTATTCATGATTGTTAATGTGCTTTTAAACTTATTATGAAATATATTTTTAAAATGAATAAATATTGCATTAACTCATATAAAACGTCTCCGTTTTCAATAATAAGCATATTATATATCCCTAAATTTCGATGTATAAAATATGCTAAGTATATATTTCACTTACCGATTCAGTGCTGCTTTGTAGTTGTACTCATCCCCGACACAAGCACACTTTATACACGCAAACTTGAGATGAGATTTTATACTTACCATATCTTCTCAAATTCTTTTTCGGCATGAAATAATTACTGCCATTGTACTTAACTTCTTTAATTTTACCGCCGAGTATGCTATGTCAACTTTATCGGATATTTGATGTATCACCTTAACCGCTAAGCGCGAAAGGCGCGAAAGTAACGGCACGTGAGAGTCGTGATCCTCGTCTTTGATAGATATAGATCAAAGACAAGAGTAATTATTAAACGATATTATAGAACTAATATATTGGATAGTGGTTACTTACAGTAAAAAACACACCAAAATATTGCATCTCAACTGATTCAGATATTAGATCTAATGTTATATAAGAGATCACGACTAAAACGGATTAAATGATACTTATCATATAATCATCGGACACAAACTACTACTGTATTAATATTAAGATACTTGATTGAAATTATTTCTTTACACTTAGTAGATTTCTTTCCCAAATACATGTATTGGATTTCACTTGTCAAAATGTGGATTTCACTTTGCTTTCAGATCTATTTTCAATATATTTATCTAACTTCTTCATTTTTGGACCAATTCCATTTAAATTTTAAATATAAACCGATGGCAATGCCTTTTCAATTATTTCTTCAACAAAAAACATAATTTGTTAAAAATAAATGAGTCATGAGTGGATTTCACGTCTCAAAAAGTGGATTTCACTTGTCAAAAAGTGGATTTCACTTCGATTTCAGATCTATTTTAAATATATTTATCTTACTTCTTCATTTTTTGACCAATTCCATTTAAATTTTAAATATAAACCGATGATAATGCCTTTTCAATTATTTGTTCAACAAAAAAAATAATTTGTTAAAAATAAATGAGTAATGAGTGGATTTCACGTCTCAAAAAGTGGATTTCACTTGTCAAAATGTGGATTTCACTTCGATTTCAGATCTTTTTTTCAAAATAGGTCTACAACTTTCTTATTTTTGGATCAATTTGGATAAAATTTGAAATATAAACCCATTATGAAGCCTTTTCAATTATTTGTTCTACAGAAAAATTAATTTGTTAAAGATAAATGAGTTATGAGTTGATTTCACGTCTCAAAAAGTGGATTTCACATGTCAAAATGTGGATTTCACTTCGATTTCCGATCTTTTTTCAAAATAGGTCTACAACTTTCTTATTTTTGGATCAATTTGGATAAAATTTGATATATAAACCCATTATGAAGCCCTTTCAATTATTTGTTTAACAAAAAAAAAAATGTAAAAAATAAATGAGTTATGAGTGGATTTCACGTCTCAAAAAGTGGATTTCGCTTGTCAAAATGTGGATTTCACTTCGATTTCCGAAAAATTGCTCTAACTTCTTCATTTCTTGATATATTTCAATAAAATTTGAAATGTAAACCCTTTATCAGGCACTTTCCAAAATGTATACAAAAAATAAAAATTACTAATTAATAAAACTGAGTTAGGAGTGGATTTCACTTCTCGAAAACTGGATTTCACCTCGATTTCCGATCTATTTTCGAAAAATTGCTTTTACTTCTTCATTGTTTGACAAATTTCAATAAAATTTGAAATATGAACCCTTTATGAGGCACTTTCTAATAAATATAATAAACATACAAAAACAGAAAATTATTTATTAAAATTAATGAGTAATGAGTGGATTTCACTTATCGGAATCTGGATTTCACCTCGATTTCCGATCTATTTTTGGAAAAAAATGAAAAATTACTCTAACTTCTTTATTTTTTTACCAATTTCAATAAAATTTGAAACGTAAACCTTTTATCAGGCACTTTCCAAAATGTATACAAAAAATAAAAATTACTAATTAATAAAACTGAGTTAGGAGTGGATTTCACTTCTCGAAAACTGGATTTCACCTCGATTTCCGATCTATTTTCGAAAAATTGCTCTTACTTCTTCATTGTTTGACCAATTTCAATAAAATTTGAAATATGAACCCTTTATGAGGCACTTTCTAATAAATATACAAAAACAGAAAATTATTTATTAAAATTAATGAGTAATGAGTGGATTTCACTTATCGGAATCTGGATTTCACCTCGATTTCCGATCTATTTTTGGAAAAAAATGAAAAAAACTTCTTTATTTTTTTACCAATTTCAATAAAATTTGAAAAATAAACCCTTCATGAGGCACTTTCCAATATGTATACAAATTTTTTTTATTAATTAAAATAACTGAGTTTTGAGTGGATTTCACGTTTTGAGTGGATTTCACGTGAAATCCACTGGATTCCTGTATCACCCCGCACCGGATCGATCATGTTATTCCGGTCCGGATCGAAAAATCCGACCCTCGGCTACGCTGCGTGACCGGCAACTCGGCAGGCCTCGTTACCAGCTTACGCGCGTGCCCTCGGGTCTGACTTTTCTATCCGTACCGGAAACACATAATAGATACAAATAGATAACATTTGAGTTGGTATTCATCAAATGGTACATGCAAAGTACAATGGCAAATGCAGGTAGAGTTGTTTATTTATAGCTATACATGTGCTAAATAGTTTTTGCTGTATTCCAAATTATAACTAGCTATAAATATACAACTGTCTTTTTAAAGTACACCTTTAGCTTTAAATGTACAGCTGCAACGATTTTGTGGGTCTTACTCATGTAGATCGTACACGCTAAAGCCACTTCATCGCAATAAAATAATCACCAGCGTTATTAACGAATCCCTTTTTACCACCAGCTGCTGTCCTCGGCTCCTCTTCTAAATTCATTTTACTTGAAGACTTAATCCGAGTGCCTTTTAAGCCAAATGAAGAGAGTTTAAAGTATGATATAACTGCAAGAAAAGCTCCGACGAAAATGAAATAACACACCAATTGTATTTTACGTGTCATATTTAAAAAACAAATTTGATTAACTTATGTCAAAATCCCACATTTGATAATAAAGCGACGCATACCTGCTGAATACATTTTCATTACAGGACCGGTGATACCAGAGATAAAACTCGAAAGTGATCCGCATGACAACCCACGTGAGACCTTTGATATTTATCTGTTTTACATTCTTAACCAAGCCACATATTGAGTGCAATTGCTTTATCATCCTCGTCAAATGTGAATTAAAGTCACCATTGTGAATCCTTCAGATGCAGGCTTCGATAACTTTAAGTCTCTACACTTGAACGTCTCCTGCTCACAAATGGCATGTCTGTTGTTTTTTTTCTAAATTCAAACCATATTCGAATTTTATTTCATACATGACAATGACATTCGAGGCATATTCAAGTTTTCTGTTAATTAACGTACACCGATTCTGACGAATGCACCAATAAACAACAAATAGTCAGAGTCAATACATGACGATCTACAGATGGCCGATGTAGCCAGCTCTTTTTTTTCTGTAGCTCGTCATGGTTTGACATAACATAATATAACATAATTTTAAGATAGAATTAAGCATAGCTTATCATCACACTATTATTGACACACGTAATATATAAAAAAATGCTACCTTTAACTACCAACACTTGGTCCAAAAGTATAAGAGGAGCTAGAGGCACCTGATGGTGGCTCTTACCAGGGTTACATTCTGTCTGTGCAGTATGATCCAAATACCTAATACGACTAACAACCAGAACGGAGCACTCGCCGAATGGGCAAGGCCCGAGTGCGAGTATTAATAAGCTTACACACCACCAAAATAATTAAGAAATAGTATGGACAACTGGGGGCCTTGTATTGTCGTGACCGATCAGTCAGCTCACACATATTGCACGGACCGAAGCTAAAGCAACGGCTTAGGTACATTCAATGTTTAAAGTTGACAGGATGGTAACTATAGTGTCTGGTGGTCCGAACTGTTCTGAAGTCTTTTTTTTACATCATACAGCACTTTATATCTTTGCACTAAAATATGATTTTTCTACAGACAGTATATCTTATTCTCTATAACAAGTATATTTTGTTTCTTGTTAAGACTTGTACTCTTAAAGTATGTATCTGGTAAAGTCTGCTCAGTGGTTACACAAAACTAGTCTTCAGCAGGCCTTATTTATAAATAGTGAGCGGTCACTAGTTTTTATAAACCCGGCTTAAGCAGATGTTGAAACTTATAATGTTTTAAGGCCTGCTGTCAATTATAAGCTCAGAAGGAACATAATGGATTGATACAAGAACCATAGTTTTCAACGACCATGGTCAAAATGCTTTCTGACTGAAAACTCCGTCGCTTGGACACTTTTTCGGAGCATTTTGTCCACAATTTGTACACAATATTTATAATCTTGATGTAACTTGGGCACAAGGTTGTGTTTAGTTATAAGTTATAAATCATGTCGAACGTCGGTGATATGGAGTCAGAAAATATACATTGTTAAAACTCAGGGTTACAGGTAAGCAGAAGAACGAGATAAGTAGTTCATTTGTTTTAATACTTGTACTTTGGGAGGTACACAATGTGTAATATGATTTACGAAATGTAGATTTTAATCCTCAAGTGAATTTTGATACGGCAAAAAAAAAAAAACGAAAAAACAAAAAAAAACAATAATAAAACGACAAGACTGCGATTAATTAAATTTTCCTACTTATTGACATTTCATTTATGCCCGCTTTTTGCCTTTTTTCAAGGTGGGTGCAATATTGAATTTTAATGATCAAACCATTTCGTTTTATTTAATAAATAAAAATGCGGGTTGTATCCATAACGCTTATTCGATCTTAAAGCTGCACTCTCACAGATTGAACGTTTTTAAAACTTTTTTTAATTTTTTGTCTTGGAACGAGCCAATTTTTGCGAACGTCAATGGATACTAGGTATATAAGACTGCTGACAAAAATTATATCGCAGATTTTTATATTCAAGTTCGAAAACTGATGTTTTATGCATTTTCCTTACACAGTTTAAGCCAGAAAACATTCATTTTCGAACCGAAATATGAAAATCTGCGATCTGATTTTTTTGTCAGCAATCTTTTATTATTGGTTTGCAGATATTTACGCAAATTTTTTCCCTTTCCAAGACAAAAAAATGTGAATATGGTAAATCTGTGAGAGTGCAGCTTTAAAATTTAAAATAGTGTCATAAATAGGAGAACCATCTATTATCGAGGTAGAAGGTTATATGTATTTCTTTATTAATATTAATGTAAATAAATATAATGCATCATTATCTTTGCTTTGTGTATTTTAAAGTAAATACGAAGAAAAAAACGAGAGTAATATGAGTTTACTACAAAGTTGCCTACTCAGTGTGTGTATACCACGTGATGAATTACGTCATATATGCTACGTCGGAAACACATGTTTTGCTTAAAATAAAGACTTAAATCAAAGATATATTTTCCTTTACTACACCATTTTAAATAAAAAACAAAAGGCAGGCTATGCCGCTTAAATAGCCCCGCCTTCGTTTTATTACCGAAGTTTGATGAAATGATTAGTTTTGACAGTGCTCCGTCAGACGGCCGTATTGTGAAAAGGTTTGTCGAAGTGTTTGAAGAAACTAAACTCTCAATCAAACTCTGGTAACGGACTGATAGTGGGGCTCCGTAAGCGGCGTAGACTGCGCTACGTTTCATTTCAAATGGTGAAGAAGTAGTGAAGTTATCTTTGTTTAAAGTCTTTATTTGAAGCAAAATATTGCCTTCCGACGTAGCATTTATGACGAACTTTGTCAAGTGGTATACACACACTGCTACTTGCAGTTATAAATTCACGAGCCATCTTTATGACAGGAGCGTGATTTTAAGGTAGTGCGACCCTAATGGGCATCATTTCAAACTATGATCAATTTGATTACTTCTAAATGTGTATCATTTCCTGAATTCAAAAACAAAAAAATAGATTTTTAACATAGTCTTTAACATTAAAATTGAAGAGTTTAAAGTGGAGGTTTTCATTGCGGGTGTGCTACCTTCATGTTTATATTTGAGTTCTTTATTAGTTGTTATTTGATGTATCTGAGGTAGAACGGAGGTATTCCTCGTACATTTTCACCATGTTTTCTTGTTCTTCTGTTTCCACGGAACCGGGTCTCATTCCTCGTAGTGTTTCCAGGGACGCTGTGGCGGTCAGTTTGAAATGCTTCACCATGTAGCAGGCCAGCACGGTTCCCGTTCTACCACACCCATGGGCGCAGTGGACTCCAACAGGCTGAAAACAGAATAACAATTTTATGTTGAAGAACACTGTGTCTGTGAATATAAATGTACATAAATTTGACTCCCCCTTCTTGAGCGTTTATTGAAGTCGTTTTTACTTCCCCGTATATATGTGTTATAAGGGGCTGGTGATACCGCTTACAAATAACTTGTCAAGAAAATTGAAGAAACGTTTTCGACCTGTTATTTTTGTTTTAAATATATTTATAATAAAGGTAGTGGATGTCGTATTATTATCATCGTTGGCAACCACGGTACTTTCTTCCGTTACACTTCAAAGCATATCGTAGTGTATATCGGGGGTATCCGACGATATTAATATGGATAAGTGAGAAGTGTTAATGGAAGACGTATTTTAACGGCGTATTTTCGTGTGTTTATACATCACTTTTCAATCACAATTAGAAACAAGTCATACCACACTTATTTGATATATCTAAGGGTACTGAATAATGGACCATTTGTTGAAAAAATAACGTTATTGCCCACTATCGATTATATTGTAATAGTATGGTTTGTCATTTGTCCGAAATGCATGTACGAAATTTATGTAACTCGTAAATCAATATACCTGTTTGAAGTAAGTAGATGGAATTTCCACTGCTGCATCACATTATTATAATCCTTAGTAATTGTATGAAATGTCTAGCAAATGCTTTCTCCATAACTCTACCAGATTAACTCGTAGTTTTGAGTGCCAGCATTGAGTCAATACTGTGCACTTGTCAAACTTGTCCGCCATTTGCATTTTGTAGGTTACAGCGAAGTAAATTCTTCAAATCAGTAAATCGAGTCATTTCTAACATTTAAATGTGATGTTATATTGTATTTATGTATGATTTATTGTATTGTTTTAAATTCATATTAAAATATTGTTTGTTATTTAAGGTATCATCCCAGATCTCTAATGCTGGGGATCACTATTTCACTATTGTTCTTGCGGAATGCTGGTGTAATGCTGGGCTCACGTATCTTATAAGCGTCACTGTTTTACTTCAAAGAAGTTAATGCTGCATTGTATTGTTAAAGAGTATATGTTAATTTCTCTACTTCAAGACCTTATATTCACATTTTAAGTGAATATTATATTATTTATGTTTCATACAAAATATGAGCCGCATTACTCAGCCAGCGTTGCTGGTGAAAATACCCAATTCTGATTGGTTGCCAGCAACGCCAGCATCAGCAACCACTATATAAGGCGATGAATTTTTGCGATGGAGTCAGTTGCCAGTAGTCACTCGTCTGTAGTCAGTCATCAGAGTAACCTACACTTAATTAAACCAGCCATGAAAAAGAGCTTTGCTGGTAATTTCTACATTATATAAAATTCTAACTACATTTAATACCTTAATTAACTACATATATACCTACAAAATACTACTAGCATACTTAAACAATTAAAATACAAAACTGACTACTGGTTCCATTGCTGTCTCATGTAATAAGTAATTGACTAGAGAACGTGAATAAATTAATAGAAATCCTGACAAATCTTGAGTTTCGATATTGAATGATTAGAAATTTGAACCGCCCGGCTTACAATGTCCTAAAATTGAAAACGTTTTGAAGGCACTGACCTCATACAAATCATTATGCTTCTCGATGAACGCGATACATTCTTTGATTTGATGCAGGGTTGGGGGCGTGAAGTCTTGAACTTTGCAGAATAGAACCACGAATTCTCCTGAAAATTTATAGATACTGAAAATGTTTGTTTTTCATTTGACCGTTCAGAGACCATAGCAATTCTGTATAAAAAGATTGATGAGAATCATAAACTTATCACATTTAAATACCAGTGTGTGTAAACCACGTGATGAATTACGTCATATATTCAACGTCGGAAGCCAACATTTTGCTTAAAATGAAGACTTTAAACAAAGAAATCTTTTTCTTTTGCTACACCATTTTAAATAAAACAAAGGGCTGTCTATGCCGCTTAAAGAGCCCCGCCTTCGTTTTATTATCGGAGTTTGATAAAATGATTAGTTTCATCAAACACTTCGACAAACCAGTTTCCAAAATAATGTTTAGACAGTTCTCCGTCAGACGGCCGTTTTGTGAAAAGGTTTGTCGAAGTGTTTTAAGAAACTAAACTCTCAATCAAACTCTGGGAAAAGACCGAAGGCAGGGCACTGTAAGCGGCGTACACTGCGCTATGTTTCATTTAAAATGGTGAAGAAATAATAAGTTATCTTTGTTAAAAGCCTTCATTTGAAGGAAAATACTGCCTTCCGACGTAGCATTTATCACGCATTTCGTCACGTAGTATACACACACTGAATTCACTGACAAATAAGTATTATTATATCAGAATTGCAACGTTTATTTTAGTGAAGAAGTTACTTCATCGATTCATCATCTGATTGAGTGTTAGCTACAAGAACAAACTTCACTGACAATTTTATAGTACTTATCCAGCTATTATGTAAAACCTCACACCTGGAAACTTCTGCAGGATTTCTAGTCTCGATTCTGTCAACGAAATTAGTCTCTTAACTCCGACCTTCTTTAAAAACTGGATCTCCTCTATGGTTCCCGGCCAACCAAGACCAGCTAGTCTGTTGTCAACAACCCAGGAAAAGTTTTTTGGCATCTTTGCGTAAATAGTTTCGTTCATGATGACGAAAATAAAATAATTTGCAAGAATTTTAGATATTGTGTTTAACAAAAAGAAACGAAACAGTTAAAACAAACAGCTACAAAACAATTGAACAAATCAAGAAATGCACACTTTAGGTTTCCACTTGTTATTTCACCACCTGTACAAATTTTCCAATGTTTTCGATTTCTTAAACTTATATGATTGTTTGTTTTAATATTTTCAGTTATATAATCTAGCTTTTCCCTCTATTTCACACTACAAAATTACAACTTGTACACACCATTCCGTCGTTTAAAACATTTAACATTACTTCCAATCCATTTCAATTCATTATCATTGCCTTTTCATACTTTTGAACGCCAATACTTCAATGCTTAAACCATGTTACTATTACTTGTTAGTACAATTGTTTAAAAACAAAGAATAAAGATGAATCTCTTCCGCATCTCAATCACTTGAAAAGGTAACATATGGAGGAGGATTTCAATGTTAACCAAAAATATACTGGTTGGAGTGGTACATGTTTACTTTATTTCCATAAAAATGCTATTAAAGAATATTGCGAATGTTATTTTTATTAAAGATGCACTCTTACTCCCAAATCAGATTTATCACAAATAATAATGTTTTAATATTCCCAAAATGATGAACAAATATCGAAAACAATGGCTCTTATGAAGGATACCGAGTTTGATCTGAAAGAAATGGGCATAACACACGGTATTTCTACCTTATGAGACTATAGCAGAACACATTAACTTTTTAACCATTACCAATCATTTAATATATTCGCGCTTTCTGCTATTAAATACACGGTTCAATATTGTTATCAGTAATAATAGTTTCCATAAATGCATTATTTAGTAAGTAGTTAAAGGTTTATCACTCAAAACGGATGTTTGTTTCAATGTGTATGTATTGATTTCGAATAAGAGAGTCACTTTAATGCATTATTCTTTAGGTAAGTATTATTTATTTATGAACCAATGAAACGTTAACATTCAACACATAAAGATGAGTGCTACATTCACTCATTCGCATCGTTGATCATAGAAAATTGTGAAAGTGAAGTTTCGTTACTATGTCAACTTCACACGTAAATGGTTTTACCTCATCTAAAATAGAGCAATTCAGTTTTAATAGGTCCCTAGTTAGTAATAAACTAGTTATGGTTTCGCATCGGTTTAACGAACTGTGTATGTCTTGTTAACAGTTTAAAAGAAAATGAAAACTGGTTTTATAGTTCGTTTTACGAAAATCGACACAAGTTTTTGAAACTATCGAAACCCCCTCCGGAGGCGGTGTCGTCAGTTCGTTCTATCTGAAAACGCGCCTACTTTGAAAAACAACAACAACAAAACATGGCGGACAGTGATCAAACACGTGTGTTGACACATCATTTAATTTAACCATTTGCGGTATCATAATTGAAGAAATTAAGAAATAATGGCTACATGCCGAAGCTCCATCATGTTCTTGAAGCTATACTACACAAAACCATGCTTTTTTAACTTCAAGCAAAACTTAAGAAACCTTTTTCCAAACCGCCGAACTCTTGTAACCAAAACTGATATTGGTTTAGTATCAATTTAAACGCCGAAAGGCTCCGCCGTGTTGTTGAAACTGTACACAAAACCATGCGTTTGTAACTTCAAGCAATACTTTAGAAATAGAGGTTTCCAAACCGCCGAAACCATTGAAACCAAAACTGAATGCCGCGGTACTCTTGTTACAAGGGTTCACACCCAGGCGTGCTGAATGTCGCGGTACTCTTGGTACAAGGGTTCACACCCAGGCGTGCTGAATGTCGCGGTACTCTTGTTACAAGGGTTCACACCCAGGCGTGCTGAATAAAAGCCACGCAATGAATACGTTTTTGGAAGAAAACAAAACACGTCTGTACTGTTCAAATTTCTATTAAAGAGTGCATCGGTACAACCACACAATATATGACATAATACAAACATAAAATAGAATATAACTGAAGTTTACCTGAATAAAAGCCACGCAAAGAATACTTTTTTGGAAGGCAACAAAACACGTCTTTACTGTTCCGATTTCTATTAACGAGTACGCTGATTCCTCATGCAAATGTAAGAGGTTAAAGTTAAGGCTTTATAAAACGAAAGTGAAAGTATGATTATGAAAGTGAAAGTATGATTAAGAAAGTGAAAGAATAATTACACACAGCAGACTACTGACCCTTGTTAGTGTAATACAGTGTACGCATATGTGCACGGATGGACGTTTATTTTGTCTCGATCATTTCATTACTAGTTAAAATGTTACTAGTTACCATACTAGTCAATGCAGCGATTTTTAGGTGAGTTACTAGTGCAACGTAATTACAGATCCTCCTCTACGAAATCCACGCCCCTCCCTTTCTGAAAATGTCTAATAACCAAAAACGCGATACGATTTTTGTTTGCAAAAATGTCGCATTATTTCCTTTAAAAGCAAAACTAATGTGTTTTCATTTGAAATTCGATAAAAAAGATGCGAGATTTGCCATTTACCACGATTCATCTTTCTTTTGTAAGTACGTCTCACAAATTAAAAAAACAACAACAAATTATTGTTGCATCAGCGCATCTTTTGTCATTGACTACCTAAATGCTTATACTATATAAAGCAGTTTTCAAACTGAAAAAAAATGCTACAGTTTAGCAAACAAATAATGCGGGTTTTTTTTTTTCTTGGACATTTTCTAAATGCAAGGGACGGGATCGCAATGACCCGAATATGATTCTATACTCATGTTTTAAATTAGGTAATTTGCGTCTACAAGATGCTCAGTTGTAGCACATATTTCTGTTATAGTACACAATCATAGTACTGCAAATTTAGAGATGACTAGAGCATAAAACTGGTCTATATGTGCCCACAGCAAGTTCCATATACCCAAATATCACGTCTCCAACATCAATGACGCAATGCCATTGGTCCAGGACTGGTCACGCGGTGACTCCATATTTTTCATATGGGGTCACCAAATTTATATTGAACCAAAATGGCTTATATTTTCCGATTCCGATGAATATTCCGATGAATAAATGAAACATTTAAACATGGAAACAGGTTACATTATATCGACGTGATATATATGTTACGGGGTTAGTAGGTGACCCGATATGGGATATATGGGGCGAAGGAAACTATATTCGGTTTTTACTTGATATGGTTTCCTTTGCACCGTATATTCCATATCGGGTCACCTACTTACCCCGTAACTAAGTGTTCGCAAGGGTCTGTAGTCTGGATTTGCTACACATTTCGTTCAATGCCGATGAGAAGCTGAGAAATCAATGATAGCGTCCAAGATGGTCGCCAAAACATTCACACTAAGTGAGTATATAAATTTGCTAATTTCCATAATATTAAAACACAGGAGAAGAATTTACGAATAAAATGGAAGAGATGCGCTCAATTTCAAGAAAATTTTAAGTGCAGCACTTTAAACAAATCCACATGTTTTCCTCTTAAAACCCTCATGGTCAAGCAACCTGCGGGAATTAGGAGTATTGAAACAAATATAGAGTCTATCAAATTATATTTAACACGTTATTTCTAAAGCTTTATGCTTTTTCTATGTAAAGTGCAAGGTTAAACAGTTCAGTAGCATGTCACCAAGTTTTCTTATCCCCGATTTCTGAGCCGGGCCTCATTTCACATAAAATAGTTCACTGTTGCTTTAAAGATCAGTTGTCATCTCTGAGGTAGAAAGCACGTATTCCTCGTAACATTTTGCAATATTTTTGTTCCCTTGTTTCTTCTGGGTAGAGCCTCATTTCTCAAAAAATGAGTTCAGTGTTGGTCTAAAGATAAGTTATCATCTCTATGTTAGATAGCACGTATACCTCATAAATGTTCGCCATGTTTTGTTCCCTTGTTTCTTCCGAGCCGGGCCTCATTTCTCATCGATTAGTTCAGTGTTGGTCTAAAGATAAGTTGTCATCTCTATGTTAGATAGCACGTATTCCTCATAAATGTTCGCCATGTTTTGTTCCCTTGTTTCTTCCGAGCCGGGCCTCATTTTTCATCGATTAGTTCAGTGTTGGTCTAAAGATCTGTTGTCATCTGTATGGTAGATAGCAAGTTTTCCTCATAAATTTTCGCCATGTTTTTGTTTCCTTGTGTCTTCTGAGCCGGGCCTCATTTTCACATGAACTATTCAGTGCTGGTTTAAAGATCTGTTGTCATCTCTGAGATAGATAACAAGTATTCCTATATAATCCTATAAATTCCTATAACATTTCACAATGTTTTCTGTTCCCCGAATTTCTTCTGAGCCGGGCCTCATTCCACATGAACTAGCTTAGTATTGGTCTGAGGATCAGTTGTGATTTCAGAGGTAGATAGCAAGTATTCCTCATACAATATCACCATGTTTTCTTGCTCCCGAGTTTCTACCGAGCCGGGCCTCATTTCCCAGAGCCTATCCATGGCCTCATTAGCGGTCAGCTTGAAATGCTTTACCATATAACACGCAATGATGGTTCCCGTTCTACCCCATCCATGTCGACAATGTACACATACAGCCTGAAACCAGAGTTTGACATTGTATTTGTTGTCTTCAAAAAACCAAGTGATAATAAATTGCTTCTCCCAATAAAGACGGAGTTTTAATAATACTACATAATTTATATTGAACAGTTTTCACAAACTTTATTAAGGGGTTGAACAGTATATCTTGTATTACTTAATGGAACGACTAAGATCCTTAAAAGCTGCACTCTCACAGATTGATCGTTTTGACATTTTATTTTTATTTTTTGCTATCTTAATGAGTCAATTTTGCGTAAATGTCTGGAAAGCAGTGATAAAAGACTGCTGATAAATTTCAGATCGCAGTTTATCATGTTACGTTCCAAAATTGATATGTATGGCTAAAAGCGTTACTAAAGCTTTAAGAAGAATGAGATTTTACTTTTCGCCAGTTTTACAAACATTTGAGATTGTATCGATTGTGAATATTGTGAATTATCTAATATGTCTGAATTGAAGGCATTGATGCCCAAATCAGCCGATTCTGAGACAAATTATTTTTTGAGTGTCAAAACTGAAAATCTGTGAGAGTGCAGCTTTAATGAAGCGGGTTTAGTAAGAATAACCTGCTTACCTCATTTAATTCGTTGTGTCTCTCTATGAAACCGATACAATTTAGGACTTGCTGCATGGTGGGTGGGGTGAATTCTTCAATCTTGCATGAAAGAACGCTGAATTCCCCTGAAATTATTATTAATTGCATCATTCTTGTTCAATTTATAATGTCTAACGGATAAGTTAGTGTTTGTTAATATGCATTTTACAATTTAACATGTACAATTGTAAACCAACGTCACTTTCACTGGATTTTCAAGCTCAATTATATTTTTAAAAAAGAAAAAAAAAAAATCTTGTTATTTCAAACTGAAAATTATTATACAAAAAATGTGAAAAATATTGAAAAGTATTTTTTTTTTAATATAAACATGCATTTTGTACTGTATGCATGCATATATTGATAAATGCACATATACAGTTCAAAATGCATATTTATAAAAAATAAATAATATTTTTCAATATTTTTTCACGTTTTTGGTATTATAATTTTTAGTTTGGGGTTATAATTTAAAAAAAATAAAAATAAAAAAATGATTGAGTTTGAAAATCCAGTGCCAGTGACCAACTTAGTTTCAAATTCAAAAATTAGTTATGGTTAAAGGTTGTTAGTATGTCTGTAAAATAAATAAATGGTTTGATAAAACACAGTCGCATAACCGTTTATTTTGTTAAGTACATGCAAAAGACTTTGAACCTTTTTAGAGTTGTACATACTACCCACACAGTCGGCCAGCCACTGTTTATATCTACCGGTTCATCTGATTTAAATCAATAACGGGTGACAGAGGATTTACTGAAATAACTGTATTGGCAAAACAGAAGTTAGCTGCCTTCTCATTTGACAAAATAATATGTTGACCACTAATATCGGTGGTAATATTTCGATCAGTCATTCGTTTATTAAAATCGATAATAGCTGATTAGCACAGTGTATGACTATTTTAAAGAACACTCTATTAAGCAAAATTTATCATTTCGAGCACAAAATTATGTCAAAATTCAATAAGGAATAACAGTGGTTGATTTTCTAAAAGCAATTACACGTATAACTTGAACACATTTAAAATACAACCTACATTTACAGCCAATGAAATTGCACATAGGCAATCATTAAGAACTAGGCGTTTTCATTATGAATTTCAACTTTCGCGGGTGCTTAAAGATCTGCTCACTGTCACTCGTCCGATACACAATCCCTGCGTCAGATTTTGCGTTGGTGATGTGTCAGGTTGCTTTCTAAGTCAGTTAGATGACCTAAATTAAAATCTTAATGATTAAGAATGACTCGTTAGCTCCTCTTACTCCACCCATTCTTAACCATAAAGATTTTAATTCATGTCATCAAACTACATGTACTATTAAATGAAGAACAACGAGCAAGTATTTAATACAATTTCCCCCCTAATTTAATGTTGCTAACGACGAAATTTTAATATGATACATAAGTACTATTCTTACCTGGAAAGTGGTCCAAGTTTTGCAGTCCATTTTCTGTCAAAGAGATTATGCCTTTAATGCCGGCACATTTCAAAAACTGCAGATTCTCTTTTGTTTCTGGCAGCCCGCAACCAGCGAGCCTGTTCTCAACTATCCAAGAGAAATTGAACGGCTTCGTCGGGCAAATCATGTCGCTCATGGTGATATTATTGTGATTAAAGACGGTATTTATTTAAATTTTATATATATATATATATATATATATATATATATATATATATATATATATATATATATATATATATATATATATATATATATAAATATAAAAACACGTATTCCTCTGGATCGAGTAAACCTCACTGATTGTACGAGTATAATTGCGATTAAAATATTAACCTAATAAGTTTATTCGTTAGTGTCTAAATGTTTTGTATTTACGAATATTTTAAACAACGACTTTATAGATCAAAGTCAAAACTATCTTTCTATATTTAAACATGATCACAAAAATTAAAAGGCAGCTATAAATTAATTGCTAGATTTTCATCCCCGCCCGTCCCTCTTTTTACTCCACCCCTTAAATGTTATCAACTAAAATTTAAATGTTGAACTCGGGTCCGTATTTGCGTATCTGTCCGGTACGCTCCGGAAACGGCGTTTATTCATACCTACGGTGTCGATGTATAACATTCACATGTAAAAAGGAGAGTTGTTCACATGAACAAATATTCAACGGTGAAACAGTCATCTAAAAAAAACTCACCACGACCCTATTTATAAAAAATAAAATTGGATGAAAACCTAGAAATTGATTTATATTGTCCTAATACTCATTCTTGTTTCTATTTATACACATGACACAGATAATGATACCAATATAGATTAGTCAGACACACTCAGTGGGAACAGTATATTGTATTGATCCATACACACTAATAATGAGATGGTATATCACAAGGATAGAATAATGCTTGTATATAGTCATTGACCTCAATTGGAACGTTGTTTGATCTGGTGGAGCCGAATGATAGATCTATATATAAATGGGTAGATAGTTATACACTTGCTGTGGAGTAAGTTGCACTCTCAGAGTTTCACCGTTTTCACAACGTTTTTACTTTTTGTCTTGGAATGAACAAATTTGTGAGTTAATATCTGCAAACCAGTGATATAAGACTGCTGACAAAAGATCAGATCTCAGATTTGCATATATCCGTTCGAAAATTAATGTTTTATGGCTAAAAGCGTTACTTACGGTTTAAGAAAGAATGCATAAAACATTAATTTTTGAACTTAAATATAAAAATCTGCGATCTTACTTTTTGTCAGCAGTCTTATATGACTGGTTTCCATGCATTTATGCATAAATTGGCA
Source organism: Mya arenaria (assembly GCF_026914265.1). Classification (NCBI taxonomy): domain Eukaryota; kingdom Metazoa; phylum Mollusca; class Bivalvia; order Myida; family Myidae; genus Mya; species Mya arenaria. The sequence goes on along the minus strand of NC_069123.1, from coordinate 9,875,070 downwards.
CGTTCCAAGATAAAACAAGTTGTTAAAACGTTTAATATGTGAGAGGGCAGCTTTAAAGTTTCTATTCTTTAGATTTCATAGAACGCTTGTTCGATATCTATATTTTATAGAACAATTTGACTGATTTTTTTTTAAAGTAAATGAATTAAAAAAAAGTACGAGCGTTTGCTGTGTGTGTATACAGGGGCGTAGCTAGCCCTATATTTACGTGGATTCATAATTGTGCTAGGGTGGTTCGGGGGCAAACCCCGCGGAAAAAAAATAAAACCATGGTGCATTCTGGGCGTTCTGAGGTGCCTTTTTAGTACTGGAAAATGGACAGTTTTAGGATCATGAAGTCAAGAACGCATACTGCAACTTTGGCTGAGTTTTTTTCTTTGTCAGAAGCCTGTGTATTCCGACACGTACTCGCGAAAAGCTGATACGCGCCTGATGTATTGATGTTCAAGTAGTTCGTAAAGTTAATAATAATGGTATTAATTAATTGAAGTGTTTTAACGCGTTATTTGTGTTATACTTAGTCTAAATTGATTCCCGGTGAAGTGTATTATTGGATGAACAATTAAGATCCTTAAGTGTAATGTCCTCAAAGGCTTAACTGCTAAGTTGAAATTACTACGTGGTCTACTTGCAGCGTAGATAAATGTAACGATTCTGACATTGTTAACCATCAATACACATATACATAATAGCCGAATAAAACCAAGTTGTCAAAAGGGTCTGACAGTGAGGGTGCAGCCTTAATGTTCTTGAATGTTATTTGAATTGTTAATAAATACATTTTGTTTTCAAAGTAAACCATATTTCAAGTTTTCAAAAGTGGTGCTTTAGCCGATTGGTGTCTACCGTATATCTGCCGTACACCCGTACCCGAACAGTATGAAACGGATTAAACTTCTTGTAGAATAATAATACTTTATGGCCGATTATACGTGACTGGTACGGAAGTACGGCGGTCCGGGCTATAGTAAGAGCCTAATAAATACAGCATATACGTTGTACAAAAACCCCTAATCAGTCCATCCACTCGAAAATCAATACGAAATACGATTTAATATTTCGTTATCACGAAAAGTTTAACGATATTACGAAATATTATTTGGCAATCACGGAATAACATTTCGTAATAGCGTTGTACGAAATAACATTTCGCAATACGAAATATTATATCGTAATTACAAAAAAAGTATTACTTTTTCCGTAACATGTGTGTGTAATATTTCGAAATAATATTTGGCAATTAAAATAAAAGTGTCGAAATCACACATTAGGGGCAGAGCACGAAATGATGTGTTCCTACTTTGCCAAACGATAATTTTTCCTATAGAAATCGTAGGTGGGGTTGGGGGATGTATTGTTTGTGGTAACAATAGAGTTGATAAGTGTTAATTGGTGAAAATGCTAGACTGGCCCCATTTTTTATTTAAAAGGTTTTAAAACAGTTTAGCCGTAATAGCATTTTTAAATCAGAATGCATACTAAATGAGTTTAAATCACAATGTCACAACGAGTGTTCATTCTTTATTTTTAAATAAACAATACTCAATACAATGGACATTTTACATTAGTATATTATTTTATTGGTATCAATATATAAGCACATAGCACATATTGAACATTTTAATTTTCATTCTATTTTAAACATTCTGAAAAACATCACAATACTTAAACAACAGTATATACATATGTACATGTCAGTAAGGAACATATTGTCCAAGGTATTATTACTAATATTTATATAGTTTTATACATAAAGCACATTCAATGTAATTTAACTAAGTGTGAGACAGCATCAACATAGGACATAGTGTCCATCTCACCCATACTCAGTTGGTCCTTAAGGCGGGCGAGCCTTTCTTCAAGTTGGCGGTATACTCGCTTTCGTGGGCGCTGTTTACCACCGTTAGCATGCTGGAATATTTTGGCCTCATTTGCTGCCTGTTCCTTCTTGATGATGTCTAGGAGGGTGTAGATGTTGGGATGGCAGTGTTTCAGTTGATTGTTAATTTTATGGTGCCACTCCTCCACATGGTTTGTCGTCCTAGGGCCGTCGTTGTTGAAGTGTTATTGTTTGTTTCAACTCACCCGACCGACCCTATTTTTCCTGCCCGACCATACACTTGTTTTGCCGTAGTGTTTTTTCCGGTATTTTCTAAAAAATGTGCATTTAATTGAGTGAACATGTTAAATTTGACCATTTTATATAACAAATTTCTTAAAATAATAATACAACCTGATAAAGGTACAAAATCCCGGCTTAAAATAATGAAAAAACAACAACAACAACAACAGAACACCACCCACACCCCAGTTATGTATACCTTATTACCCAATTTTTTAGATTTTCATTCAAAACGTGTACGGTGAGAAGTATTCACTTGACTGTCTATTTCGAATTTGATCTAAACAAATATTTCCATTTTTAAACTAAAATTTCAATTGTTCAATGTTTTTGTAGTGATGGCAAACTATTGCAAATGACCTTTCATACAAAAATAAATTAATTATATTGCATCTACATGTCTTTAAAAATGAACCATGCGAGGCTAAACCAATCAATCTTCCTCCATATTTTATGTCGATGGTCCGTGGTCTAGTAGTAACACACTTGACTGTCAATCCAGGGGTCGCAGGTTCGATTCCACGCCGCACCACTATTCAATTACCAATCGTCCTCCGGGATGGTCGTTAAATGGGGGTCCCGTGTGGCAAAGCTATACACTGGTGCACGTTAAAGAACCAGGGTAGCGCTAACCAGTGTTACATTCTGTCTGTGCACTATGCTCGAAAAAACTTAAATGACTAATACCAATCTTAACGGAGCACTCGCCGAATAGGCAAGGCCCGAGTGCGAGTATAAATAAGCTTACACACCCCCACCATATTTCATCACAGTTTTTGATGATAATGGAGCGGAATGATTAGAAAGGAACAAGGGGTTATATACATAATTGTTTATTCAGATCAACAGAAAAGTACTAAAATTTTAAACGAATATAAACAAATCGCATATATAGGTATACATAATAAATAAAAAAACATAAATTGTTTTGCAAACCAGTTCATTTGAAGCTTGCTTGAGACAAAAATACAGTATCTGAACCACATTCAACCCTTCTTGATAAGTTTAAAGAACTTTGAAATGTGAAACCAGTTCATCTGAAATGGCTCCTTTTTGAGTCTATCGGCGGTGATCTCTCTGAAGTAAGCCCCGTCGAACTGGTGTACCTCGCAAATGTGTGCTAAACGTGTCAATGCAGCATTGTTCAGAAAAGTGACCACCTCTTGAACGCTGAGCTGAAAAAAATCATTTCCGACTTTGTTACTGTTTTTCTCATCTTCGGCGGATTCTGTCCTTTCAAAGTTTACTTCACTAGCTCTAGCCAATTTTGGTTTCAAGCTATGATTGCCTATAAACGCTGACTTTGTCTCTCTGTCTACTTGGCCGAGCTTTACACGTGCATTGGCATTCGGGCTTATATCAGTACGATTATTCATATTTCTGTCACCCCCACAACCCGATTGCTTCTTGACAGGTGATGGGGGAACTTCGTATGTTTCGTCTTTCTCCACAGTTGATGGTCTCCAGCCTTTTATGATCTTCAAAAATCGTGAGATGTGCAACCAGGTCAATTCATAAGGCGCTTCTTTCAAATTTCTTGCAGTTATTCCTTTAAAATGCTTGCCATCGAAGTTCATTTCGTGACAGAGTCTGGCGAATTTCGGCAACCCACATTTGTATAAACACTTAACCACTTCCTGAAGGCTGTATGTGAAGAACTCTTGATCACCATTTGTACAATCCCCCGGCCTTTCAAAGGCTGATGCATTCGCGTAGTCCGTCAGCTCGCTATCTTCCTCATTGTCACTATCTATCTTTTCTATAGTTATGGGGACTTCCCTTACCGGTCCATTTAGTACTCGGTAAATGTCGTCTTCTTCCAACATGTGTCGGATACCGGGAGGTGGGGTATCATAATTCTTATCACAGTCATTCAAGACGCTTCGTGGTACTTTATAAATTTCATCTTCCTCTTCGCTATCATCTACCAACCTAGAAATATGTGTATCAGTCAAAACACTTCGGGGGACTTGGTATGTGTCTTCCTCATCTTGGAATGTGCTTGTATCCGTCGACTTTTTAATTAAAGGTGTGTAATGACTTGTATCCGCACGAGCACAAGGCTTTGGTGGTGCTGCTGCAGCAACTGTGTGGTTTGCGTCACCGTTTACAACATGTTGACACATGTTCGTATATTCGGAACCTCCAGGCAGATATTTCAAGTAATCATCGTTGTTGTTGTTGACAGTATTACTTTCGGATTGTAGAATATCAGCTCCTGATTTGTTTCCCATGTCTACGTAACCTTCTTGATTGGAAATTAAATCGTTAGACACTGTTTTGTTATGCGCTTTGTTGTTTTCAACGGCACAGCTAGTATGCAATCTTTCGTTACTTGTCTTGCGTTGTGACACTGGACTTACTTGAATGCTAGTTCTCGCTTTAATTGGTGGCTTTGATTTTGGTTTAGCATTATTAATCGATTCCCCAGTGCTGTGCCACATATCTTTGGATGTCGCAAACTTTTCACCATCAAAGGAGAACATTGTACTCGAGTTGTCAACAATAGGAGCCGACGATGACCGCTCGATCTCATCGCTGGATTCCACATCCTCCTCCTCTTGTCCTTCCGGAATGTAACTCATAAATGAATGGTCTTGTGAGAGAGATGATTCCGAAGTCGAAGACCACAATAGGGTCGACCATTTTGACCGAAGTCCTATTCTACTCTCTGTTTTGTTTGGTTTCTGGGGTTGCGAGATGGAATTTCTGGTCGAATTTCTGGTGGATTTGGTGCTTGTTTCATCAAATATCCGAAAGAATTCTTCGTGAACTTTATCGAAGCCGGCCTTTGAGCGAGCAGCAACGTAGCGGATGTAGTCTGGGAGGTTCTGTACGGGTCGCTGGAAACAGTTGATATTGTATTACGGACATGATGCATATTAAGAATAAAACACTTTCAGCCAGTGAAATTGTAGATACAATCATAAAGTAGTAGGCTTAATCATTTTGAATTTTAACTTTCGCGGATGTTTAAAGGTCCGCCCATAGCTACTCAGCCAATACACACTCCCTGCGTCAGTCTTTGCATAGACAATGTATCAGTCAATGAAGGTGTATTCTACGTAAGTTAAATGACCTGATTTATAATCTTAATGATTAAGAAGGGCCCGTTCGCTGCGCGCTTACTCCACCCATTCTTAATCAGTAAGATTTTAATTCATGTCATATATCTATGACATTGTGAATGTTTTCTTGCTAGTAAGTTGTATTACAAAAGCATGTCTTACCGAATTCTTCTTCTGAACTGATGCGGTACTTGCTCTCTTGTCTGTAAGGAAATAAGATCAATATTCGATTTATTAGCAAAATAACATTATCAAAATAAATTCCAAATGAATTTCAGTCATAATTAAGTCATTTTTAAGTGAAAAAATATCAAATATAACTAACGAAATTCAATGAACAAACTAACCATCCATAATTTACATCTACCGGATAACAAACTGGCGACTTTCAATATACTTTGTCCCTTTTAAGAGTAAGGAAACAATTATGACAACTGAATAGGTTTCACTTCTTATATCCGCGTGGAAATAATGACACTTTACAAACGAGGCGACTTTACAACGATTGATGATTCAATGAACGATAGTCACGTGGTCAAACTTGTATTGATATCTACATATAAATAGTTGTTCGTGACATCAACATTTAATATCCGCAATCCTCAACTTAAACCAATTTGAACTGATATACAACTATCGGGGGCGGATCCAGAAATGACGTGAGAGGGGGCGTAACTTAAGGGGCATAACCCTTCACTGAACAAAATTTCTAAACGTCCATTTAATGAAATTCATTTTCATGAGAACTATTTAATGTATCGACATAAAATTTGAAACTCTATAGTTATGCTTAGTACTCTACCGATTTTTATGAAGAATATTACACTTTAGTTTCGAGATTAACCATGCGAGACGATAGGTGCAATTTCCGATTTTTGACACGAGAATCACGAGTAATATGAAGATATCGCTAAATTTCATTTTAATACAAAACATGTTGAATTTCAAACTCGAAAAACAAAAAAATAGCCAGAATGACCATTGAAGAGCAGGTCACGGCCGTCAGCACGATTGATTCAGGAACCCCGATTCGGCAGGTATGACCAGTTTTGTAAATAAATAAATACTTTCCGATATAATGTGGGAAATATTATCAAAAGTGTACTGTTTTAACCAATGACACATTATGGTATTTATGTTTTACGTTGCATGGCTGTTCAATAGGCGACAATAGAGTATCCGTCAGCTGTGGGAGAAATTTAGAAGAACCAGTCTTACTGACATACGCCGAATGCCCAAACGCATGGTTACAACTCGCCACCAAGACGGATATATGGTTCTTTCCCACCTACGCAACCGTTTCACGCAGGGATACTCAACAGCAAGGCGGCGCGTTGGCACTCACAACCGGCCAAGTTGTCCTCAGACCATCCGCAACCGGCTCCGGGCCGTCGGTATTCGCGCCCGCCGACCACGGAAGGTTCCTGTACTTACTGCGGGGCACAGAGCAGCACGGTTAGCATGGTCGCGACGGAATATACGGTTAACATTATTCAACCTGTATTGATACCGCACATTTAAGCTAATCGAGGCATGATGTGGGTACCAGAAAATTCGCCTTGGCATGTTGCCCGTGGAACTATGCTGGCAACAAACACCATTCGTGTTCTAGATTTTCCGGCAAAAGGCCCAGATCTGAATCCAATATAAAATACGTGGCCCTTGCTAAAGAGGAAAGTTTTGGATGTGCCCCAACAAGACAATGCCGATGAACTCAGGCGTGATATTCGTCGGATGAGGGACATTATCCCACAGAACTACATGCTCAAACGGGACGGGTGGTTTCAATGAGGTCAAGGTGCCATGCAGTAATTGCTGCAATTGGTTTAAATACAAGCTACTAAAATTAACCTTTTTTCCTGGACAGTACTTTGTGACTTTCGATTTTATGGGTGACAAACTTTACCATTGTTATTTTAAATGAGTTATTTATTCTAATGAAATGAAATTATATAAAAGTGTTTGAAATAAAATGCTTAAAACGTGTGTATTAAACAAGTTTGAGATCTTGTTATTTCATTCTAATATTTTAATCAAACACCATGTAGACGTTTAGAAATTTTGCTTAGTGTATACATGCGCCCCTCCCTTAGACCCGAAAATTAAATGGGTAAATAATTTTGCCGAGGGGGGGGGGGTTGAGGGGCACGGCCCCTAGAATGTTCTTACAATTTCTAGTCATAATTGGAGCATTTTGAGTGTGTTTTATTACATTTCCATCCGGTATTGACATGAAAAGAAAAGGATTTAAGATCCGCTTGTGACTATGACTCACATACAAACGAGTGTCCACTTGAACATTCTGAGCACGTAATTACGAAAAGTTAATTTAAGAAACATTTGTGAACTTAAGTTTAAATGCTCAACGATTAAACATTTAATTTGTGTGAATCAATTAATTGCAGACGTGCGATGAACATCCGGGGATCACATAAGTAATCCAAAATGCGTTTGAATTCCTCATAACGCCATGATAGAGGTAGTGTTGTTCAATTGTAAGAGCCATGATTAAGGCCTTTGTGATCAATCTATAAATAGCAATGATAACAATTCTAAGACAGTGTGTGTATACCACATGATAAATTGCGTCATAAATGCTACGTCGGAAGGCAACTTTATGCCTCGAATGAAGACTTTAAACAAAAATAACTTCACTATTTCTTCACCTTTTTAAATGAAACAAAGCTCAGTCTACGCCGCTTACGGAGCCAAACCTTCGGTCTTTTACCAGAGTTTGATCGAGAGTTTAGTTTCTTAAAACACTTCGACAAATCTTTCCACAATACGGCTTTCTGACGGAGCACTATCAAAATGTAATTTTGAAAACAGGTTTGTCGAAGTGTTTGATGAAACCAATCATCTTTCGGTAATAAAACGAAGGCAGGGCTCTTTCAGCAGCAAAAACTGCCTTTGTTTCATTTAAAACGGTGTTGTAAAAAAAAGTAAATAAAAATAAACTTTGTTTTAAGTCTTCATTTTAAGCAAAATGTTGCCTTCCGACATAGCATAAATGACATAATTTATCACGTGGTAAACACACACTGAAAGAGTGTCATGCTTAATGTCTTGATGATATATCTGTCTGTAGCAAAAGCGTCATTCCCTTATGATGAAAAAGGGTCGGCACTTGAATATAGAGCATGAATTTAGTTGTTGCATTTATTGCTTGTCTAAATATGTTTATGTCAGTGAAGACGAATTTCACATGTTTATGATTCGCCCTTTGTATTCGGAATTGTGAAATGAATATTTCAAATTTAAGTGTATTAGTCAAAACACTTCGGGGGACTTGGTATGTGTCTTCATCATCTTGGAATGTGCTTGTATTCGTCGACTTTTTAATTAAAGATGTATAATAACTTGTATCCGCACGAGCACAAGGCTTTGGTGGTGCTGCTGTTGCAACTGTGTGGTTTGTGTCACCTTTTACAACATTTTGTCACAATTGAGTATGATATTATTTTATTTGTATAACTATTTTGCTAATACTATTTAACTGAATTTTTTTTTGAATACAATTTTAATCTTCCAGGTTCTGTGTTGCATAAATGGTATGTTATTTGATTTGCATTTTGTCCGAAAATACCTATGCGAGAAGGTGTTGTAATTTATGTAGATCAGACTGGAAATAAACTTTCTTGTATCACTTGTATCTTGTACCGCAAGCGTGCTATATTTACAGCAGCCTGTTTTCTATATATACCCACCTTATTTCTATATCAGATTCTATTGTAATTTAGCTATATACAAGTCACTTATATTAAAACATTTGTTTTTTAGATAAAAAAGTGTTTGTACTATTAACTTTGTTATTACTCCGATACCTTATATCACAATAAATTCTATGTTTTTTCGTGATACTTAAAAAATGTTGATTTATAATAGTTGCGTGTTTCAGGCTGTGATCAGCCATGTATATAGCCATGATATCACATTGGTGTTCAGTTCTTCTTGAGCCTTGATTAAGACCTCTGTGATCAATCTTTATAGCGCCATAATGACACGCTGATGTTCATTTCTACTTGAACCTTGATTAAGGCCTTTGTGATCAATTTTAAAGAGCCATGATATCAAATTGGTGTTCAGTTCTAATAGAGCCTTGATTTAGGCCTTTGTGATCAATCTTTATAGAGGCATGATATCACATTGTCTTCAGTTCTTCTTGAGTGTTGATTAAGGCCTTTGTGATCCATCTTTATAGATCCATGATATCACATTGTGTTCAGTTATTCTTGAGTCTTGATTAAGGCCTTTGTGATCCATCTTTATAGATCCATGATATCACATTGGTGTTCAGTTCTTCTTCAGCCTTGATTAAGGCTTTAGTGATCAATCTGTATAGCGCCATTATGACACATTGGTGTTCAGTTCTACTACAGCCTGTATTAAGATATTTCTGGTCAATCTTTATAGATTCATAATGACACACTGATGCTCAGTTTTACTAGAGCCTTGATTAAGGCATTTGTGGTCAATCTGCATAGCGCCATTATGACACACTGATGTCCGGTTCTACTAGAGCCTTGATTAAGGCTTTAGTGATCAATCTTTATAGAGCCATAATGACAAACTGATGTTCAGTTACACTAGAGCCTTGAATAATGCCTTTGTGGTCAATTTTTATAGAGCCATAATGACAAACTGATGGTCAGTTCTACTAGAGCCTTGATTAGAGCCTTTGCGGTCAATCTTTATAGAGCCATAATGACACATTGATGTTCAGTTCTACTAGAGTCTTTATAAAAGCCTTTGTTTTAAAACTATTTAGCACCATAATGACACATTGATGTTCAGTTCTACTAGAGCCTTGATTTAGGCATTTGTGGTTAATCTGTATAGCGCCACAATGACACATTGATGTTCATTTCTACTAGAGCCTTTATTAAAGCCTTTGTTGTCAATCTGTATAGCGCTTTAATGACACACTGATGCTCAGTTTTACAAGAGCATTGATTAAGGTCTTAGTGGTTAATCTGTATAGCGCTTTAATGACACATTGATGTTCAGTACTACAAGAGCATTGATTAAGGCCTTTGTGGTTAATCTGTATAGCGCCACAATGACACATTGGTGTTCAGTTCTACTAGAGCCTTGATTAAGGCTTTTGTGGTCAATCTTTATAGAGCCATAATGACACATTGATATTCAGTTCTATTTGAGCTTTGATTTAGGCTTTGTGGTCAGTCTGTGAAGCGCCATAATGACACATTGATGTTCAGTTCTACTAGAGCCTTGATTTAGGCCTAAGTGATTAATCTTTATAGAGCCATAACTACACATTGCTGTTCGGTTCTACTAGACTACTACATTGATTAAGACCTTGGTGATAAAGGATTAATAGGCCTTCATGACACACTGATGTTCAGTGCTACTAGAGCATTGATTAAGACCTTGGTGATCAATACTTAATATGCCTTCATGACACACTGATATTAAGTTCTACTAGAGCCTTGATTAAGGCCTTGGTGATCAATCATTTAGAGCCATGATGACACACTGATGTTCAGTTATACTAAAGCCTTGCTTGAGGCATTTGTGGTCAATCAATATGGCGCTATTATGACACTAGTTCTTCTAGAGCCTTGATTAATGCCTTGGTGATCAATACTTAATAGGCTTTAATGCTACACTAATGTTCAGTTCTTCTAGAGCATTGATTAAGACCTTGGTGATCAATAATTAAAAGGCCTTAATGACACACTGATATTAAGTTCTACTAGAGCCTTGATTAAGGCCTTGGTGATCAATAATTAAAAGGCCCTAATGACACACTGATGTTAAGTTCTACTAGAGCATTGATTAAGACCTTGGTGATCAATATTTATTAGGCGTTAAAGACACATTGATGTTCAGTTCTACTAAAGCCTTGATTATGGCCTTGGCGATCAATATTCATAACTCAATAATGACACACTGGTGTTCAGTTCTACTAGACCCTTGATTTAGACCTTGGTGATCAAGGATTAATAGGCCTTACTATCACACTGATGTTCAGTTCTACTAAAGCCTTGATTAAGGCCTTGGTGATCAAAGATTAATAGGCCTAAATGGCACACTGGTGTTCAGTTCTACTAGAGCCTTGATTAAGACCTTGGTGCTCAATAATAAATAGGCCTTAATGACACACTGATGTTCAATTCTACTAGAGCCTTGATTAAGACCTTGATGATATATATTTAAAGAACCATAAAGACACACTGATGTTCAGTTCTACTAGAGCCTTGATTAAGGCCTTGGGAATCAGTATTTATTAGGCCAAAATTACACACTTATGTTCATTTCTACTAGAGCCTTGATTAAGGCATTGGCGATCAATCTTATACAGCCATGATGACACACTGATGTTCAGTTCTACCGAAGCCTTGATTTTGGCCTTTGCAATCAATCATTTAGAGCCATGATGACACACTGATGTTCAGTTATACTAAAGCCTTGCTTGAGGCATTTGTGGTCAATCAATATGGCGCTATTATGACACTAGTTCTTCTAGAGCCTTAATTAATGCCTTGGTGATCAATACTTAATAGGCTTTAATGCTACACTAATGTTCAGTTCTTCTAGAGCATTGATTAAGACCTTGGTGATCAATAATTAAAAGGCCTTAATGACACACTGATATTAAGTTCTACTAGAGCCTTGATTAAGGCCTTGGTGATCAATAATTAAAAGGCCCTAATGACACACTGATGTTAAGTTCTACTAGAGCCTTGATTAAGGCAATGGTGATCCATAATTAAAAGGCCTTAATGACAGACTTATGTTCAGTTCTCCTTGAGCCTTGCTTAAGGCCTTGGCGATCAAAGATTAATAGGCCTTAATGACACACTTATGTTCAGTTCTGCTAGAGCCTTGATTAAGACCTTGGTGATCAATAATTAAAAGGCCTTCATGACACACTGATGTTCAATTCTACTAGAGCCTTGATTAAGACCTTGATGGTCAATATTTATAAAACCATAAAGACACATTGATGTTCAATTCAACTACAGCCTTGATTAAGACCTTGATGATCAATGTTTATAGAGCCATAATGACACATTGATGTTCAGTTCTACCAGAGCCTTGATTAAGACAATCAAGCCAATATTTATAGAACCATTATAACGCATTAATGTTCAAATATAAAAGAACTTTAAATACGACATTGATGGTTATTCTTTATTGAGGCATGATGACACATTGATGGTCAATTCTAATAATGTCATGTTAAGGTCTTGGAGATCAATCTGTTTATAGTCACGATGACACACTGATATTCAGTTGTATTTGAGCCTTGTTTAAGCCTTGGTGGTCAATCTTTATCAAGCCATGAAAACACACTGGTATTCAGTTCTATTTAAGCCTTGATTATGGCCTTGGTGGTCAATCTTTATAGAGCCACGATGACACACTGGTGTTCAGTTCTATTTGAGCCTTGATTATGGCCTTGGTGGTCAATCTTTAAAGAGCCACGATGACACACTGGTGTTCAGTTCTATTTGAGCTTTGATTATGGCCTTGGTGGTCAATCTTTATGGAGCCACGATGACACACATGTGTTCAGTTCTATTTGAGTCACGATGACACATTGATGTTCAATTTCCAATATTTACACCTCAACTTTCGTTCCTTAAATGAACTGCCTTTCGGCAATTGCGTTCATCAATCGATGAACGCAACATCTTCGGATATGTTCGGATCGTAATTCATTGCATAACAATATACATGAAAGCTATTGATCTTGTTATTGGTTGTATTGAATCTGCAGGTCCCGTAAAATATAGATCAACATTTTTAAAAGTGTAAGTTTATTATATTTTAAATATATTGTTACCAGAAGTGTTTTAATTTTACGTTTTAAAGTGATTTCAAGTGGTTGATCTTTTCCCGCGTTATTGTGACGTCATTTGAAAAAAATGTTTCCGGTTATAGTCGGGTCGTTCTATTTACAGAATGGGTAAGAACGGATTACTGAAAGGTTTTCTTAAATGAAATAAAGTATTTTTTTAACAATTCTTGAATGAAATAATGAACTATTTGTGTAAATATAAGGAATGAATTGCGGGGTTGATGTCATTATCGGGGATATGAACGCAATTGGGTTGGTCAAAGTACGCGTGGAGTCCTTCGGACTCCACACACATTGACCAACCCAATTGCGTTCATACCCCGATAATGACATCAACACCGCAATTCATTCCTTAAATATACCAAGATGCTCATTATTCATAGAGCCATGAGTAAGGCCTTGGTGTATGCTGCGGCCGCGAGGGCTGCGTAGGACTGCCAGTCTTTTCTCTTCCCATCCACATAGTCACATACCCCCCTGACCACCAGAAAACTTTCATTCCTGTTGCCTTCCAGGGATTCCAGCACTGCTTCAAAGTCAAGGTCAAACGCTCTGACACCGAATCGTTTGGCAAAATCTGCACGGAGCTCATGTGCCCTACTTATCAATTTCCCACTACCGATGACCCCGTGACGCACGTTTGGGGCGTTGACCCTCATGTCGTGTTTTGACGTGGCCATAGGGTGCTCGAAAGTTATAACGTTACCACCAAGCCGTAGTTTACGCAATTCCTTGTCACTTGAAGGTCGCTTGAAGTGAATTTCCTGCCCGTTTAATTGCTCCAGAGCTTCGTCGATGTATAACTCCCATGGCCTTGGTTTCATCCATTCAGAGCGTACAATTGAATCCAGACTAAGTGCTACATTTTGAAGAATCTTGTTTTGGCAGCTGAACGCTCGAGTTTTATAAGAATACAGCCGTCCACGACTTTCCTTATGAATCGAGGCACAGTGCATGTACATTGGATCATTCCTTTCTGACGTCATCGAGACGACTACGTCACCGGGACGCACATGCTGAGAAGGTTCCTCGAGGTTGGGCACGCCCCCTGCGACACCTACGAGAAACACGTGCTCAATCTTGCTAAAAATTCCTGTAAAAAACCCAAACAAATACCAATTGTTTTAGATTATAGTTTGATTTCATTCGATTGTTTTGATAACCTACAATTTGCAGTTACATGTTGTCGTACCCATAAGCACAAACACTTCAGTATCAGTGTGTGTATACCACGTGATAAATTGCGTCATAAATGCTACGTCAGAAGGCAATACTTTGCTTAAAATGAAGACTTAAATCAAAGATAACTTTTCTTTTACTACACCATTTTAAATAAACAAAGGACAGTCTATGCCGCTCAAAGAGCCCCGCCTTCGTTGTATTACCGAAGTTTGATATGGTGATTAGTTTTATCAAACACTTCGACAAACCTGTTTCCAATATAATGTTTTGACTGTGCTCCGTCAGACGGCCATATTGTGAAAAGGTTTATCGAAGTGTTTTAAGAAACTAAACTCTTGATCAAACTCTGGTAAAAAACCGAAGGTTGGGGTCCGTAAGTGGCGTAGACTGCGCTAAGTTTCATTTAAAAAGGTGAAGAAATAGTGAAGTTATCTTTGTTCAAAGTCTTCCTTCGAAGCATAATATTGCCTTCCCACGTAGCATTTATGACGCAATTTATCACGTGGTATACACACATTGAGTATGGGTTGTCGATAATGAAGGTTCGAAGGGTCACAAAGTAGTTCGAGGTAAAACTATCTTATTCATTTAAATGCATTATTTTGTTTAACTCATTTGTGTACAGTTAAAAATATTAGCGATATTTTGGCGCGTTTTTAACTGTGGAATATTGAAAACAAATTGTAAAGGCTAACATTTTTATCCATACAAATCATATTCTCTTATTCATCATTCAAATGAGGCAACATATTAATTCATTAAAATTGATTGTTTTTTTTTGTTTTTTTCATTTTGAAATAGCGTAACAAACGAGAGGGCAACAACATGGACATCTAAGACAGATATATAAGGCAGATTTAATGAAATAAGACATATTTGTTACTTTATTGTTAAGAAATATAGCCTTTCTACAAAACCTTAACATACCAAGAAGCCTAGTGATGGCGTTTTCCGCAGAGATCCTGGCCGCCTGGTTGGAGGTCGGGTAGCGGGCCAACTTCGTGCTGACCACCTTAAACCTCCCTATAGTTCCCACTGTGTATACCTGCGACTCGCCAGCTGGAACAAATAGGACGGGAGTTATGCTTAAACAGTATTTAGATTGCTCACTTATTTAGCCCAGAAAGGCAATTCACCTGCTAGAATAACAGGGGGTCCAACGTAATTTATATTTTGCGGAATTTTAAGTGAGGACATGTTCGATGAGGAACAAATGGCGGATTCTTTGAGTACATACCCAAATACTCAAAGAATCCGTCATTTTGTTCCGCATCGAACATGTCCTCACTTAAAATAACGCAAAAATAAATTACATTTGACCCACTGAAAAAGGGTTGTGACAGTTATAGTAAGATGTTCAGGTTGGGGCTATGTTCTACTCTTGTTCCGATTACCCAGTAGGGAATCAAGGTTTTGGTGGTTTAGAGGAGGTGTAGGGGGACATGGAAACCGGGGAACCGCTTCCAAGATAAAAATTGCATCAGTCTTAAAAAATGTTGCTTTGTAGACGTACTTAATATACTAATCCGACATGACAAAATTGTTTTGAAAGTAAGAACTCCATAAATCATTTTTTTAAATTGTGTTCACATGAAACACAAGTGCTGGAATTAATTGGGATAAAAAAATATATCTTATATTACCAACGGCTCTCAAAGGAAGAGAGTCCAAAACCCCCTTGGGGTGACACAACCATTTGCCCAGGACCAGAGCCAAAGACAATTAGCATAGAGCCAGTTCAGCACCAATTTAGCTAGGGCGTACTTGTCTGTTTTCTCTTTTACGCGGTTGTGAAACGTTTTTAGATGTTATTCGTCGTTGATACTACAACCAAGTTTGGCGCTAACCTAAACTACTACAATTGGCTTAATACTGTTGTGAGTAACTACCCACGTTGGGCTTCTAAATTCCTCATTAAAACTGCGCGGTATCAAGGTGAGGGATCACGTGACTTCAAAGGGGTCACCACGGGTCACAACCGATGTAAACAAACAAGTAAGTGACGTTGATTTCTAATTAACTTTTTTGACAGAAAATATATCAAAATAGATATTAGCCTATAAAAGACTATGCTATTTTTTGCGTCTACATGTGTGAAATATTTTATATTTTGCTTGTGTTTTAATGATGAAATCCTTGGCCAAAATTACAGTGTTGCATCGTTCTACAAAATTCCGACAAGTTGAAATTTTGGCCAAGGATTGCATCATTAAAATACCAGCGTCCCATGTAAATGCATATGCATGATATGGAATTATCCCTGCATGGAAATAAATGATTCTATGTCTTTGGAACACATACTAGTTTTGACACATACATTTAAGAACAAAATTACATTAAACACAAAATAAGAATATCTTAAATAATCTGCAAAGTTCTTAAAAAACAACATTTTGAATAGAAATATGTGCAATTTTAATCTTAAAATGACTGAAAGTCTAGTTACTATGGACTGTAACGCCGCATAACAGCATCGCCGCACAAACGAAATCGACCACGTTAGCGGTGATTTTCAACGCATAAACAGGATTTTCTTATGTGGCAAAAAGGCACACTTTCGCCGCATAAAAAGCAACAATTAAAACACATACTAGTACAATGTGGTTGATAAAGTTTCACCAAGATCGGACTTAGTTTTTTATGTCCACTTAACCAAGCTTTGAACTAGACTTTTAGAGACGTAAATTCTAAGTAAGATCGGTTTAAATTTGAACCAAACCAATTGATTATTCTGCGAAAACATTTAAAATGACGTTTGGCTCGACTGATAAAAATATTTTTCAAACTTTACTTGTTCCAACGTCCATTGCAATAAGTCATGAGGTATGCACATGTGATTTGTAACCACTGCACCAAACCCGGGGAATATCAGGGTGTTTGAACCAATCCCTGGTAAAGCCCCCGTTTTCCCCCACACTCACACCGGGGTAGGGTGGGGGGAGGTTACCATTACGTAGAATAAGCAAAGTTGTGAAAAACGTCAATGGTTGCTAAAGGGCATTGTGTGCCACAAAATAACAAAAAAAAAACATTTTTTACTGACAAGGTCAAGGACTATAGCACTGTCATTGATATATGTATGTATAAATGAAATCTCGTGTGTACAACTTCGCATGCCGGTGAACATTTGTGACTCTATGTGTTATAGGTAAGGAGCTACGCGAGCACTAAAATTATTCTGAAAAGAATATCTTAATTTTGATCGAATCAAGGGCCATAATTATTTCGTAACTGGAACAAAAGAAATAAAAATAATTTAAGCAGGTACACCGCTTCAAACACCAATGAATAAATGTAAGTGACTCTGGAGACTTCCATGTCACAAGATTTCGGGACGGACGGACATCATCATCATCATCATCATCATCATCATCATCATCATCAACGTCATCACCATCGTTTTTGTTGAAATATTAAATCTATTTTTATGCTTTATAATAAATGGTAAAGTTAATCCTCTATATGTGGCTAAAAGGCACAGTTGCTGCCCATATAAGCAATTTCTGTGAACACGTGGTCGCCATGTTTATGCGTTGAAAATCACCGCATTAAAGGAAAAAAAAACACAACACGTTTATGCGGCGATGCTGCTATGCGG
The DNA here is from genome assembly GCF_026914265.1 of Mya arenaria. Lineage (NCBI taxonomy): Eukaryota > Metazoa > Mollusca > Bivalvia > Myida > Myidae > Mya > Mya arenaria. The sequence continues at coordinate 9,857,272 of NC_069123.1, read as the reverse complement.
CGTTACAATGGACACACATGTTGCTTATAACTATAAATCCGGAAACTATGAGTGAACAACATGATATAAAATTGAGATCACAAAATGGTAAAACTAATGTGGGAAATCACACAAAATTATATTAAGTGAACACAAATCTACATGTTAATTTCTAGAGGAAAGGGGAAAAACATAATTATGCATATATTTGTGGCAACTTGCGGTAAACGTAGTGGTCAGTTTCTAAAACCATATTGGTAATGCAATTCAACAGTGTTAAAACGGTGACACACGTGACAAATGTAAACTTTTGAATCCTGTAAGGGACATCGCGAGAATTCTCGCGTGTTTTTTTTTCGATTTTCACGGTGCGAGATACGACACCGCCATGTCCCCACCGGGATTCCGTAGAACACACGCGGGTAGCCAACAAGCAACTGGGCCCGATATGACGAAAATACTTAAGTCAAATCTCAATGTCAGTCTAAACTTATTTTAAACTGCACTCTCACAGATTGAACATTTTGACAACTATTTTATTTTTTTGCTTTTGAACTAGCTAATTATGCGAAAATGCATGTTAACCAGTGAAATTAGACTGCTGACAAAAAATCAGATCGCAGATTTTCATATACAAGTTCAAAAAATGATGTTTTATGCATTTTTCTTAAACCGTTTTTAACGCTTTTAGCCATAAAACATTATTTTTCGAACGGAAGTATGAACATTTGCGATCTGATCTTTTGTCAGCAGTCTTATATCACTGGTTTGCAGATATTTACGCAAAAATTGGCTCATTCCAAGACAAAAAAAAATCCAAAAATTCTACAGCAAGAAATGTAATTGAGTACAACCTCCATTTACTCTTGTACTTTTTTGTTGTCTATGTTGAAATCTTTACAAACGTTTTTATCAACATATTCTATGAGTAAATACGCTTTAAAAAAAGAGTAAATCATACAATAATTTACATGTTTTCTGTGCTTTATGTGATAAAATAAGTTGAGATTGGTAGAAAGACATTTGACTTGAATATTTTTGTGATAATCAAGTCTGATAACTAAAACGTGCGAACAACAAACTATGGAGGACCATCCGCAAAATAACTTACCCAGAAAGCTACGGCGGACTGAACGAAATAAAAACAACTTAAATATTTATACGAGACGTAAGTTTTGTTTCAAGAAAACAAGTCTCTCTTTGCTGTTTAAAGAAAATTAAATGTATATAATAATTATAACAAGAAAATGTAACAAAGGACAATAACTTTGCAATTAGCTAAAATAGAGTAATGCTTCTTGTACACTGCACTCTCTCTCATTATGTAATGCTCCGGACAAGAAAAAGTAACAAAGAGCAAAAACTTAGTAATTGGCTGAAACATAGTTATGGTTATTATATACAACACTCTTCCTCTCACTTTGCTTTACCACTGTATGAAGTTTGATTGAATTCCATCCAATAGTTTTAATGTTATGCTCCGGACAAGAAAAAATGACAATGGGCAATAAATCTGTAATGGACTATAAAAAAGTTATGGTTATTGTTTACTGCAATTCCTCTCTTTGTACTCTATCAATTTATGAATTTAACTTACTTTCTTTCCAGTAGTTTTCAAGTAATTATTTTTTTAAAGGGCATGACTCTGTATTTGGCTTAAATAGGAGCGTGGTTCTTGTACATGGCACTTCCTCTCAATTTGCTTTACCATTATAAAAAAAACTTTTATTAGATTTCATTTGGTAGTTTTACGTAGTGCTCCGTAAAAGAAAACTGAAAAGGTCAATAATAAGCTGAAAAAATTAGATATATGGTTCCTGTACATTACACGTCCTTGCACTGTGTTTTACCATTGTATGAAGTTTAATAAATTCAAATCAAAGGTGTTCAAGTTACGCTCCGGGCAAGGAAATATTAGCAAAGGGCAATAACTCTCTAAAATTGAGTAATGGTTTAGCCTAACTGCAATTCCTCTCTTCGTACTTTACCGTTTGTAGACTTTCAATAAATTCCATCCACTAGCTTTCATTACCTGGACAAACATTTGACAACAAATATACTCAACAAAGGGCAATGACTCTGTGATTTGCTAAAACGTTATGAGTTCTAGTACACTGCCCTTTCTTTAATTATATTATATCATAACCCATCTATTAAATTAGATCCAGTAGTTTTTAAGTTATATTCCGGACAGGAAAGGTTGCAACCAACCAACCGACCGACCGACCATAGGTTGACTCAAATATACCCTCTATAATCTTCGTTTGTCGGGGATGTCAATAGCTCCTTTTTGCTCTCTTCGACCAGAATTAAAAAAAACTAAACACCCCGAAATATTGTGCAAGCCTTGTATTTCATAAAGGTCATGTGGGATTCCTTGATTTTCTCCAAATATTTGTAAGTTAAACATATTTTGCTTCATTGTTTATAAATTCCTCTTAAAGAACATTCTCCAAAACATTGAGTCTACCTTTAATTTGTCCATATTGAATGTGACATAATGGATATATGTAATACGTCTCATGATATTAGTTTTTTTATAGTTGAAGTTATTCATAACTGGTCTTAATTGGATCAAAGAACGATGTAGCTAATCGGATTGCGTAATATAAATAACTGACCAATACAGTGAATTAATTCAATCATGTATAACCTTGAGATTCGATGTGCATACCATATGCGGCAGTATCGGTCATCGATTGTGAGTACAATTATTTAACAATTTGAAATAATTATGAAAACAGCCCTACACATTTGTTTTTGTTCAAGTGATTGGTCGGTAAGTGAAAGGAATACGTCTTGATGAATGTAAATAATTATATAACAAAACTCATCATGAACCATCCCTGACCGATACCATACTTCGAACTATGGTTTAATACCTTCGGTCTTGTATTTGACGAATGTGACCTTGTCCTCTATCATGGCGTCCATAGCAAGCTTCTCACAGTACAGCGACGTAACCAGGGCAACCGTGGGCTGCTCCCGACTCGTCAGCTGGGGCATCTCTCGTACCATCTTCATTTCTGAGGGAAAGGTTATATTGTAGAGTAAACACAAGGGGAAACGTTACCTTGTTTAGTAAACGCAAGGGGAAACGTTACCTTGTTTAGTAAACGCAAGGGGAAACGTTACCTTGTTTAGTTAACGCAAGGGGAAACGTGACCCTGTTTAGTAAACACATGGGAAACGTGACCTTGTTTAGTAAACACAAGGGGAAACGTTACCTTGTTTAGTAAACACAAGGGGAAACGTTACCTTATCTAGTAAACACAAGGGGAAACGTTACCTTGTTTAGTAAACACATGAGAGAAGTGACCTTGTTTAGTAAACACAAGGGGAAACGTTACCTTCTTTAGTAAACACAAGGGGAAACGTGACCTTGTTTAGTAAACACAAGTGGAAACGTTACCTTGTTTAGTAAACACAAGGGGAAACGTTACCTTGTCTAGTAAACACAAGGGGAAACGTTACCTTGTTTAGTAAACACATGGGAGACGTGACCTTGTTTAGTAAACGCAAGGGGAAACGTGACCTTGTTTAGTAAACACAAGGAGAAACGTTACCTTGTTAAGTAAACACATGGGAAACGTTACCTTGTTTAGTAAACACATGGGAAACGTGACCTTGTTTAGTAAACACATGGGGAAACGTTACCTTGTTTAGTAAACACATGGGAAACGTGACCTTGTTTAGTAAACACAAGGGGAAACGTTACCTTGTTTAGTAAACACAAGGGGAAACGTGACCTTGTTTAGTAAACACATGGGAAACGTTACCTTGTTTAGTAAACGCAAGGGGAAACGTTACATTGTCTAGTAAACACAAGGGGAAACATTACCTTGTTTAGTAAACACATGGGAAACGTGACCTTGTTTAGAAACGCAAGGGGAAACGTTACCTTGTTTAGTAAACGCAATGTCGAACGTTACCTTGTTAAGTAAACGCAAGGGAAACGTGACCTTGTTTAGTAACGTAAGGGAAAAGTGACCTTGTTTAGTAAACGTAAGGGTAAAGTGACCTTGTTAAGTAAACGCAAGGGAAACGTGACCTTGTTTAGTAAACGCAAGAGGAAACGTTATCTTCGTTAGTAAACACATGGGAAACGTTACCTTGTTTAGTAAACGCAAGGGGAAACGTTACATTGTCTAGTAAACACAAGGGGAAACGTTACCTTGTTTAGTAAAAACATGGGAAACGTGACCTTGTTTAGAAAACGCAAGGGGAAACGTTACCTTGTTTAGTAAACGCAATGTCGAACGTTACCTTGTTAAGTAAACGCAAGGGAAACGTGACCTTGTTTAGTAACCTAAGGGAAAAGTGACCTTGTTTAGTAAACGTAAGGGAAAAGTGACCTTGTTAAGTAAACGCAAGGGAAACGTGACCTTGTTTAGTAAACGCAAGAGGAAACGTTATCATCTTTAGTAAACACAAGGGGAAACGTGACCTTGTTTAGTAAACACAAGGGGAAACGTTACCTTGTTTAGTAAACACAAGGGGAAACGTTACCTTGTCTAGTAAACACAAGGGGAAACGTTACCTTGTTTAGTAAACACATGGGAGACGTGACCTTGTTTAGTAAACGCAAGGGGAAACGTGACCTTGTTTAGTAAACACAAGGAGAAACGTTACCTTGTTTAGTAAACACATGGGAAACGTTACCTTGTTTAGTAAACACATGGGAAAAGTGACCTTGTTTAGTAAACACATGGGGAAACGTTACCTTGTTTAGTAAACACATGGGAAACGTGACCTTGTTTAGTAAACACAAGGGGAAACGTTACCTTGTTTAGTAAACACAAGGGGAAACGTTACCTTGTTTAGTAAACACATGGGAAACGTTACCTTGTTTAGTAAACGCAAGGGGAAACGTTACATTGTCTAGTAAAAAACACAAGGGGAAACATTACCTTGTTTAGTGAACACATGGGAAACGTGACCTTGTTTAGAAAACGCAAGGGGAAACGTTACCTTGTTTAGTAAACGCAATGTCGAACGTTACCTTGTTAAGTAAACGTAAGGGAAACGTGACCTTGTTTAGTAACGTAAGGGAAAAGTGACCTTGTTTAGTAAACGTAAGGGAAAAGTGACCTTGTTAAGTAAACGCAAGGGAAACGTGACCTTGTTTAGTAAACGCAAGAGGAAACGTTATCTTCTTTAGTAAACACAAGGGGAAAAGTTGCCTTGTTTAGTAAACGCAATGTGGAACGTTACCTTGTTAAGTAAACACATGAAGAAAAGCAACAATGTTAAGTAAACGCACGAATGAGAGTAGCCATGTTAAGAAAAGCTCACACGGGAAAGATAACCGTTTTAATTGAATGCATTAGGGAAAGTCATCGAACGGTGGTCAGAAATCTTGTTTAAATGAAAGAACAGGGGAGTGTAACCTCGTTTAAAAATCAAAAGGGAAAGTTAACAAACTTGTTGCAATTACTATTTTGAATAACAAAACAAGGTCTGTTTCTGAAACAGACATTCAATAATTGTCATTAATAGTACTTTTTTGTCCAATACCATGTCCTTGGTTTTCAGTAAATACTAACAAAAATAGACTAAAGTTTTGCTAGAAATGTGAAAATGGTTCAACGGGAATGTTTAATTGCATGCTTATCAAAACAATCGAGGGCAACCCAAACATTAACGCTACACCATCGAACAAGTGCGATACCATGTGTAGTTCCGTTCTGAACCTCGTGTTGGAGCCGCATCCAGCGACCGACCTCCACCTCCCGCACGTGCCGGGTCCGCTCCAATTCCTTCATCAACTGCACCAGCGTCCCTGGATCCCCGGTACCGCGATTGCATGTCAGTCTTTGTCGTGAAAGGTTTATAATTATATGGCATGAAACACTCTCTTTATTTCAAATGAAAATGTTGAAACGGATAAAACTTATACCAGAGACATCTAAAGTCAGAAAATTGTACTACATACTGTATTATTTCTTGCACGGAAAGCGTGTTAGGATACACGTCCTCCAGGAAGTGGAGAATACGCTGCTTCCGAGCAGCACACATGATCTGCCGCCTTACGCGCTCCCGGCGTGCCTCTCCGCTGTAGTCGGTGTCCACTTCTTGGCGGGAACAGGGTGTGCAGGGGGTGATAAGGGGGGTATTCAGTTAAAAACAAACAATGGGCCTATTGTTCAGAACTTTATAAAAGTTAACTACGTTGTAAACGTCATAATTGTTAACTTTGAAATCGTTACTGTTCGGTAAATGAAATGAATACACTTGTGGCCTGCTGTATTTTTAACAAAATTTGTTTCATGTGAACTTGTTTATATTCAGATATGTGGAGATAGTTCGCGTTGTCGTTAATTACGTTGTTAACTTTAACTCACGTTGTTAACTTAAGCTTACTTGTTAACTTTAACTCACGTTGTTAACTTTAACAACGTTCTGAACAATCGGCCCAATCTCTCACAGTTCTGAACAATCGGCCCAATCTCTCACAGTTCTGAACAATCGGCCCAATCTCTCACAGTTCTGAACAATCGGCCCAATCTCTCACAGTTCTGAACAAAATCTGATCATGTTGCAGTTGCGACTTGATACACTATTAGTTATAAGTTCAAATGTTCTTTCCTATGTATATGTTTGGGTCACCATCAAATGAAACTAAATGAATGGATTTTCCTGAACATGTTACCGTAATTATTTAACCTTTCTTTCCACTTGTCAAGAACTTAACTCCAAAAACAACAGCAAAAAAGTGACGAAAAAACACTTAACTTTTCTTTCAAACTTAACTTAAAACAAAACAAAAAAGAACAGCAAAAAACACACCGAAATGAATGTTTATACCCAATAGTTCCGCAAACTCAAACTGCCCGTGCGACGTGTTGTCAGTGGCAACGGCGAGAGAAGTGATGTCAAACTTTTTGTTGTCGGGCAGGTCCCAGACCAAGAACCGTCCCTCTCCGTAGTGAGCACCCCGCCCCACTTCGATACAGTGGTTACCCCAGCTCATCCAGAAATATCGAAGGTCCTGAGAGCAAGAAAACAAATTCATTTTAAAACAATCCTGGCAAATACATTCCAAACATCGGCTTATCGATCGTTCCTCCCCATAGTGAGCACCACACCCCACCTCAAAACATGGCTACCCAAGCTCATTTAGAAATATCGAAGGTCATGGAAGCATAATAATAATAATAATAATAATAAATTCGCAAAACTTTCAATAGTCTAAATACTGTAGAAGTGAAAACAAAATAATTTTGAAATAATCTTGGCAAATACATAGATATTCTCAACATCAGCTTAGTGATCGCTCTTGCCCATTGTGCAATCCCTACCCCACATCAGACAAAGCGCATATCCTGTAGTCGAGAAAGAGGAAAAGGTCAAGGTCATTTTGATACTCATGGACAATTTCAAGCAGTTTCACTAACTCAGAATAGGAACGGCCCGTTTTTGCATAGGCCGCGCCCGACTCGATATCGTGTTGACCTCTTACATAGAAAGTCCTAGAGCAGGTACGACAGGTCAAAAGGTCAAGGTCAATTCCATTGTCATAGTTTAATATTTTTTTGGTTATTAATTCAGGTTTTTCTCCTTTATAGTTACTCTGGCCCCAATTTCTCGAAACTTCTTTAGTCCTTTATAACAGGATTAAGCTAAGCTCACTATTTTTGTTTTTCGATAATTTGCGTTATATTTACAGCTTTGAGTTTTTATTCTTTAGAAAGGAATAATCTTTATGATAATCACAATACATGTAAACCATTTTTCATTTATCAACATCAAATGTATTTGGGCTAATTGAAATAAGCTTCTTAAGCCTATAACGCTTAAGAAGTTTCGAGAAATTGGGGCAAGAATGACAAGGTGCCCAGAAACCGGATACATGAATAACTATTGAAGGTTGTGGAAATCAATGAACATCAGTTGATCTGTCATCCTCAAAGCCATAAGTTAAAGTTACTTCTCCCACTACCGCAGTAATTGGAATTATACACGAACGCGAATCGCTAGTGTTGAACATTTTCAATTACTGGTAGTGTGCGTAACAACGGTTTTACACCATATTGCCAAGTTTGTCATGCAATAAGTAGCGCTTGTTTATTGAATTATTGTAATTTATCCCCACGCCAAGTATTGCACGATAATTTAAAAAAATAAATAAGATCTAATGTATAAAAACAAAATCTAGAAAAAGCCTTCCAATGTGGTACAAGCAATCCGTAACTGGACGTTTAAGAAAATGATAAATTAAGATAAATTGTTAAACTACAAGAAGAAAAACGTATGATGAAGTTGTCTAGACATTTGATACGGACCAAAGCGGCACAGGTATGTCCCTATGACAAACCATAAATTACATTTTTAATTTACTGTCCATTTATACAACAAATATTGTTGATTTTTGTCTTTTTGAATTTCAATAGTTTCGCACTTAAAGCAGCACTCTCACAGATGGACCGGTTTGACAACTTTTTAAAATATTTTTTTGTCTTGGAATGAGCAAATTTTTGAGTAATTTCTTGAAACCAGTGATACAAGACTGCCGGCAAAAATCAGATCACAGTTTTTTATATAAAGGTTCGAGAAATGATAAAAGCGTTACTAACGCTTGAAGAAAAATGTAATTTTTAACAGTTTCCCAAACAATTGAAATCTGTGGATTGTAATAATTGCCTGTATTTAAGGTATTGATACCACAATCAGCTGATTCTTAAACAAAAAACTAAAAAAATGACGGAACTATCCATCTATGAGAGTGCAGCTTTAACAAATCGTAAAAAAACAAGTAGTTCTGATCTACAAAATAGTCGAACGTAAACCTATTGTAACCCACCGTTCCACTGAGTACATTAGCAGTGAGTGCCTCCGCGCGGACGCTTCCCTCGACCCCATCTTTAATCATAGACTTGGTGTTCCCCTCCCCGCCAATCAGCACCTCGATTGTCCGTTTGTGCAGCTCGCCGTACGTCGCCGATAACGCTACGTGGACGTCACATTTCGCCTTCACCATGAACGTTAAAAACGTCTTATTGCTCATCGAGATCTCGGGAACAAAGTTGTACTGGTAGATGTCCGGGGTGAACAGGCTAACGAAACTCTCTGAAATATTGTTTATCATAATAATAGTGTTTTGTTTTTAATAAACTCTCTGAAACGGTTGCTTAGGTTAACACTAGTGTTTTTGTTCTTAATAAACTCTTTGAACTTGTGGTTTAGTTTGTTAATATTGTTTTGGTCTTAATAAACTCTCTGAAATTATACTTTAGTGTAATACTATGGTTTTGGTCTTAATTAACTCTCTGAAATTATACTTTAGTGTAATACTATTGTTTTGGTCTTAATAAACTCTCGGAAATTATACTTTAGTGTAATACTATTGTTTTGGTTTTTATAAACTCTCGGAAATTATACTTTAGTGTAATACTATTGTTTTGATCTTAATAAACTCTCTAAAAGTATACTTTAGTGTAATACTATTGTTTTGATCTTAATAAACTCTCTGAAATTATACTTTAGTGTAATACTATGGTTTTGATCTTAATAAACTCTCTGAAATTATACTTTAGTGTAATACTATTGTTTTGATCTTAATAAACTCTCTAAAAGTATACTTTAGTGTAATACTATTGTTTTGGTTTTTATAAACTCTCGGAAATTATACTTTAGTGTAATACTATTGTTTTGATCTTAATAAACTCTCGGAAATTATGCTTTAGTGTAATACTATTGTTTTGATCTTAATAAACTTTCGGAAATTATACTTTAGTGTAATACTATGGTTTTGGTCTTAATTAACTCTCTGAAATTATACTTTAGTGTAATACTATTGTTTTGGTCTTAATAAACTCTCTAAAAGTATACTTTAGTGTAATACTATTGTTTTGGTTTTTATAAACTCTCGGAAATTATACTTTAGTGTAATACTATTGTTTTGGTCTTAATAAACTCTCTGAAATTATACTTAAGTGTAATACTATTGTTTTGGTCTTAATAAACACTCTAAAAGTATACTTAAGTGTAATACCATTGTTTTGGTCTTTATAAACTCTCGGAAATTATACTTTAGTGTAATACCATTGTATTGATCTTAATAAACTCTCGGAAATTATACTTTAGTGTAATACCATTGTATTGATCTTAATAAACTCTCGGAAATTATACTTTAGTGTAATACTATTGTTTTGATCTTAATAAACTCTCTGAAATTATGCTTTAGTGTAATACTATTGTTTTGATCTTAATAAACTTTCGGAAATTATACTTTAGTGTAATACCATTGTATTGATCTTAATAAACTCTCGGAAATTATACTTTAGTGTAATACTATTGTATTGATCTTAATAAACTCTCGGAAATTATACTTTAGTGTAATACTATTGTTTTGGTTTTTATAAACTCTCGGAAATTATACTTTAGTGTAATACTATTGTTTTGGTTTTTATAAACTCTCGGAAATTATACTTTAGTGTAATACTATTGTATTGATCTTAATAAACTCTCGGAAATTATACTTTAGTGTAATACTATTGTATTGATCTTAATAAACTCTCTGAAATTATACTTTAGTGTAATACTATTGTATTGATCTTAATAAACTCTCGGAAATTATGCTTTAGTGTAATACTATTGTATTGATCTTAATAAACTCTCTGAAATAATGCTTTAGTGTAATACTATTGTTTTGATCTTAATAAACTCTCTGAAATTATACTTTAGTGTAATACTATTGTATTGATCTTAATAAACTCTCTGAAATTATGCTTTAGTGTAATACTATTGTTTTGATCTTAATAAACTCTCGGAAATTATGCTTTAGTGTAATACTATTGTTTTGATCTTAATAAACTCTCGGAAATTATGCTTTAGTGTAATACTATTGTATTGATCTTAATAAACTCTCGGAAATTATACTTTAGTGTAATACTATTGTATTGATCTTAATAAACTCTCTGAAATTATACTTTAGTGTAATACTATTGTTTTGATCTTAATAAACTCTCGGAAATTATACTTTAGTGTAATACTATTGTATTGATCTTAATAAACTCTCTGAAATTATGCTTTAGTGTAATACTATTGTTTTGATCTTAATAAACTCTCTGAAATTATGCTTTAGTGTAATACCATTGTTTTGGTCTTAACAAACTTTCGGAAATTAAACTTTAGTGTAATCTATTGTATATCAAGCAACTTATCCATACCTTGAAGTCTCTCACACTTTCGTGATCTCCCCTCCTCTCTCCCTACCTCTCCACTCACGTCCATTTACCCCACCCTCTTTGAATATCCCTACCCAAGCTTTCTGCCTCCATAGCTGTCTCTATACAGCATCTTCTTCTATCACTCTCTCTTTCCTTCTCCCTTCTCTCCCCTACCACCCTTTTCCTACCCCGAATGTTTCCAAACCCTCTCCACCTTACCTCTCAATCTTTAACCCCTCTTACCCCAATGTCAAAATCATTCCTTATCCCCTATCTTCAACTTCCTTACATACCACTCTTTCCATACCCAAACTGTATCCCCCTACTCACTTAATCCTGCCTCATCATATTTCTCCCTCTCATTCAATTGTCTAAATCAGTCCATATCTCCCCCATCTCTTATATGAATCATCTTTGATGACGCGTCTCCACGTGCATGTCTCATCGTCAGTATGTGTATGCCACGTGATAGATTGCGTCATATATGCTACGTCGGAACACAGGGGCAGGTTGCGTTGTTTTGACACACCACGCCCCCCGTCCTTTTTTTTTTTTTTTTTTTTTTATCAATTTTTTTTTATCAAATTTTAGTAAGAACATGATATGGTAACTGTAACTTGTGAAAATTGGCAAATTTTTATTTTTTTATTTTATTTTCTTTGTATTTTTTTGCCAATTTTCACATGTAACAGTAACCACAACATATTCTAACTAAAATTTAATATAAAAAAAATGATAAAAAAAAACGGAAGGGGGCGTGGTGTGTCAAAACAACGCAACCTGCCCCTGTGCGTCGGAAGGCAACATTGTACTTAAAATGAAGACTTAAATCAAAAGATAACTTTTCTTTTACTGCGCCATTTTAAATCAAACAAAGGGCAGTTTATGCCACTTAAAGAGCCCCGCCTTCGTTTTATTACCCGAGTTTGATAAAATGATTAGTTTCATCAAACACTTCGACAAACCCGTTTCTAAAATAATGTTTTGGCAGTGCTCCGTCTGACGGCCGTATAGTGAAAAGGTTTGTCGAAGTGTTTTATGAAACTCAATGCTCAATCAAACTCTGGTAAAAAACGAAGGCGGGCTCCGTAAGCGGCGTTACGTTTCATTTAAAATGGTGAAGAAATAGTGAAGTTACCTTTGTTTAAAGTCTTCATTCGAAGCAAAATATTGCCGTCCGACGTTGCGTTTATGACGCAATTTATCACGTGGTACACACACACTGATCTTATAACGTACCATCATTTTATTGCGATATCATAGTGCTATATTTTTTGCCTACAGTAAGAAGTTCGGTCATGAATATATCACAAACAATGCTGATGTTGTACTTTAATCACTCACACAACTTTGCTGATTCCGTAATTCACTACAAAACAAAGGGCCATTGTTGTAGGACATGGACATAAAGCTTGTCTTCCTTATCAAATAGTAATAATGTGGTTTTTATGACATCGATTGAAGGAGGTTTCGGTTGGAAATTGTGCGCAAAACCCCCCGCCAACCTTGTTTAAGGAAGTTCATTTACTGAAAGGTGTTTGGACCACAGCGGTTAAATGCAGTTCAACGAACAGTTTATATGTTTGTGGTTGCATTTGTCAATTGTATTGTAACGTATAGTCATTTAACTAGAAATAATTCGCACGCACGCACGCACGTACGCACACACGAAAGCACGCACACACGAAAGCACGCACACACAAACGCACGCACGCACACACAAACGCACGCACGAAAGCACGCACACACAAACGCACGCACGCACACACTCACCACACACAAAAGAAGAAAATGACTGTACCCCTTTATGCAAGAGATTTTGAATTGAAACCCAGTTACAAAAGCGCAAAGTTTAGAAATATTTAAAAAAAAGAGAATGCGCCGATCACATACGCAGTGATCTCCCCTGACAGTAAAATGAACCGTTTTTGGTCTAGAAATTGTCTTGGTTGAGTAACCCCAATCACTCATACACAGTTTTTATGCCATATCCATTTCGATTTTGAACGAGTGACGCACGTCTTAATGTTGTGCCCCTAAGTAACGGCCTGGATTCATATTGCTTAATTTGGTATTAGACGGCAACTCCATAGCACTCGTACTCTTTACAGGCTAACGCCCCATATATCCATACTTACTGAGTTTCGGTGCGTACTTAATTATATTTTTTCTTCGATATTGACATAATAAGTAATATCAATAAATATGGACGATTGCATGGAGGTGGCTGGTGCCCCCTCCCACCCCTACCACAGAAACCGCTAGTGGTTTCATATTGCATTGTATTTGTATTAGATGGCAACACAACAACACTCGTACTCTATACAGGCGAACACCGCATATATCCCTACTTACTGATTTTCGGTGACTCCTCGGGCGTGGCCACCTTGTTGACCTGCTCCACCTCCAGCTCCACCCGCTTCAGAAGAAGGTAACTCTTCATAAGCACCATCGCCTTCTTCATGAAACACATGTAGTCTGAAAAGAGGGAAACACATGTAGTCTGAAAAGAGGGAAACACATGTAGTCTGAAAAGAGTGAAACACATGAAGTCTGAAAAGAGGGAAACACATGTAGTCTGAAAAGAATGAAACACATGTAGTCTGAAAAGAATGAAACACATGTAGTCTGAAAAGAGTGAAACACATGTAGTCTGAATAAAATGAAACACATGTAGTCTGAATAGAATGAAACACAGAAACACGTGTAGTCTGAATAGAATGAAACACAGGTAGTCTGAATAGAATGAAACACATGTAGTCTGGAAAAAAACGAAACACATGTGGTCTGAAAAGAATGACACACATGTGGTATGAAAAGAATGACACACATGCATGCTGACATGTAGTCTGAAAAGTTGATTTCAACTCTGTTGATATTTCAAAACATTGGCGTATTTTGTGACCATTTCAATAGGCAATGGTCTTCATTTACATCGCGGCATTAATTCTAGCTCAATTTTTTTTTGTTGTTCAGATTTTTTTATGTTATTTTGAACTTATTTGTAGCTTTTCATGCGCACGTCTGCATAACCGTTGTTACAATTAACGAAGCGAAACATAGTTTGTTATGGACTATTGTCTTTGTCACATTGTCAATGTTAGAATTGAATTTTTTTCTATGAGATCTTCCCGATTAAGAATTTCAACTATCGCGGATGCTTAAAGATCCGCACTATTCTGCCACTCGTCCCATACTCCCTGCGTAAGATTTTGCGTTGACAAATGTGTAAGCCAATGAGGGTGTATTCTAAGACTGCTAGATGACCTAAAGTAATATTTTAATGATTAAGAAGGGCTCGTTCGCTACGCCCACTACGGACATTCTTAATCATTAAAATGTTACTTCATGTCATCTAACTATAACATAGTGTCCATGCGCATGTCTCCATCAATGGGATGAATGGACATATTCACATTTAATCATTGAGGAGAACTCTGACAACCAAAGGATCCATGAAGCCGATTAACACCGCAGAATTCCCATTAAGTATCGAAACAACTGCCGAATTTCCATTAAGTAATTAACTGGTGGTTTTAAGTGTGTTATTTTGAATTACGTGCATGCCCGATGGCATATATAAAGACATCTGCAGGGCATTTTCCGCACTTTCCACTGAACACTAAGAAAGGTAGAATTTATTCTATCAGTCGATTTGTTTGCTGCACCTCGCCGATCTGGTACAATTAATAAAATATGACATTTATATGGTGATCTGTAACCTATACTTAATTATTCGGAGCTCCTCGGCCATTTTTATCGAAAACAACCTCGGATATAGGATGTATTTTGGACGTTTTACATACTCAGAAATCGATTTGTTTAAGTCCGCTGCAAGTAGATCGCGTAGTATTTTAATTTAGCAGTTAAACCCTATGACTTAACTCTTGGGAATCTTATTTATGTTTGTAATAATATACTTTACTGGTAAACAATTTAAACTTAGATCAATAAATACAAGCTTAATCACTACATTTAATTAATGATAAAATTAAAAAAAATACGAACTACAACTGTTGATGTACCGGCATACATCTGAGGTTGTTTTCGATAAAAATGGCCGAGGAGTTCCGAATGACTTACTCTTTGGGAAGTTGTCGGGACGCATAAGGTCCTGGAAATACTGTGTAAAAGCGCGTTTCTTTGCAAGCCCATCCGGCTTTCCCCGGAACCAGAACCGAAGATTCCATGCGTCCTGCACGGGGGCGTTGTTCTGATCCTTGTTGATCAAGTATGCTAAGAATTCGAGCCGAGCTTCGGAGGGGTCTCCGTTTTCTAAATCTGTAGTAAGTAGGAAAAATGAGAGATTTATCAATGCGTACACGTTACAGAAATGCACTATTTTAGATGTTGTGTACGCTGAAATGAGGATAAAATATTGCGATAATCATTGTTAGTAAAAAATCCATTGAAATTCGCGTATTCAAGATCAGAGACAGAAAAAAACAACAGTATTTAAACAATAGATTACATTTTGCGGCCTGATTGCGAGGGTCTTTGTACTGAACCTTGTTCAACAGATATACTCCTCACATAGGTGGCTTATGGCAGTCATCTAAATAGGTAAACCACAAGCGGATCAAGGGGATGCACCAACCCTCTCCCCTTTTATTAGGACATAGAGTAATAAAATAGACAAAAATGAACCTTTTCGGACTAGAAATTAATTTCTCTTTGGGGAGTACCCCCTAACCACCCTGCCAACATCTTATCCTAAATATATTTCGGTTCTCTGGGAGGGGCGCAAATCAAAAGTTAAAGCCACTAAGTTATGCCCCCTCTAAAGCGAAATCCTGGAACCGCCCCTGTAAACAATAGAGATTTTTTTCACATCCTGTGTTAAGGAATGTTCATATATGCTTGTACTCAATCACGTATTGCTTTTACTTTGAATGTATAGAGTTGTCGGAATGTCAACCGTATTTGTCAAAGGTGTTGCGGACTGAAAATATTCATTTTTAGAGTAAAAAGTCATAACAAGTGAATAAGAAAACAATAAACCACTAAATGCTGCTATAGTGTCATAAAGTTCACAGTGATATCTATGGAATTACTTACTATGTGCTTTCTTGTTGATAAGTTGTCCCTTATATGGTTCATGGTCACAGTGATATCCGTGGAATTACTAACTTTGTGGTTTCTTATTTTTAAGAAGACCCTCGTTTGGTCCATGCGTCACAGTGATATCCATTTGCATTACTTACTGTGTGCTTTTTTGTTAATAAGTAGTCCCTTGTAAGGCCCGTGGGTCACGTGGTGTATCTTTGCGCCCTGAACTTCCGGGGCGTGGCGCCGGTCTAGCCGCACCACTGCCTTTCCATCCCGCTTACCCGCGGTAAGGATAATCTCTGTAAAGGAGACATTTTTTCGAAAATTTCACAAGAGTTAAAAGAGTTATATATATTGTTGAAATGTTTTATGCAAAAGACGGAGTTAAGTTAAGTTGAGTTGGCAAAGGAACTTCCCAAAACGAGCTCGTCAATCAGTTAAACAAGGCACGATCGAAATGTCATTATATATCATCACAATATATAGACAGTACTAAGTGAATATATATGAATACAAATATGAGTGCGCCTCTTCAGAAGTTAGTTCCACGTAAAGTGCAGACGATTTACACATGAAATCATTTACCGTTTTCTGTTTCTATGATGCGTGAAATCGATCAAAATGTAAACATTTCATTTAAAATTCATTAGGTGGATTGTGCAGAGTTAAAGCCGTGATCATTTTATGTTCTTAACCTAAAAGCGCGAAGTGAAATTGCAAACAACAACGAGGTACAAAAATAATTAACTAGTATAAGTGTCAATTCATACTTAAAATATTTCGTGCAATGAATTCGCATTTTTGTACAAAAGATTGCCTTCACCAGAACGCGAAACAAATTTCTTCTATGTTTTTATTCGGTCACGAGAGATGATTCTTGTAACAAATAGCCAGTAACGTGCTTGTTGTTATAATAATGACGTACACTACATTTAAAATCCCCCAAAAGGTCATCAATGAAGTCCTTGCTTACATAAATTAGTTGTAAGTTGAATCAGTGCAATTATATATGCAGTATCATCACACACAATATTGGTTTTATTTTCTATTCGTGCATTATATTGTATACAAAACAAACAAACGCCACTTACCTTCGGATTCACTGACATTAACAGTCATCTGGTCCAGTTTGGAAGGCGTTGGATGACAACACTGAAAGTTGTGCATGTAAATTAGTAAATCAGCGTGCATGGTTAAAGATGCATTCTTACTCACAAATGTGAGTAACCACAATTAATACAATCGTTTTTGTATACCGAAAAGGCTAAATAAATATCGAAAACAATGGTTCTTATGGAGGATACTGTGTTTAATTTGAAAGAAAGGGGCAGAAAACACGGTATTTCTACCTTATGAGACGATAGTTGATCACTGTTAATCTTTTAGGACCCACCAGACATTTAACATTTGTTCGTTTTCAGCTATTAAATACATGGTTACAATCTTGTTATCAGTAATTAATATTTTCCATAAATGCATTATTTAGTAAGTAGTTAAGGGTGTATCACTCAAAATATATTTTGTATGCATGCGTATGTATTGATTTTAAATACGAGAGCTTAAAAGTTGCACTCTCACAGATTGAAAGTTTTGACAACTTTTTTTATTTTTTGTCTTGGAACGAGCCAATGTTTGCGAAAATCTATGGAAACCAGTTATATACGACTGCTGACATATTAGTTCGCAGATTTTTAAATTCAAGTTCAAAAATTGATGTTTATGCATATTTCTTAAACCGTTAGTAACGCTTTAAGCCATTAAAAAACATTAATTTTCGAACGGAAATATGACAATCTGATCTTTTGTCAGCAATCTTTTATCATTGGTTTGCAGGTATTTACGCAAAAAAGTTTTCTTTCCAAGACAAAACAAAAATAAAAAATGTTAAAACGGTCAATCTGTGAGTGTGAAATAAAATTGAAATGACTCAACATGACGCCTGTCGCTTTTGAAGTTACGTTGACCTCGCCTCAAAGCTTTTGACAGCTTATTATATAGTTTTTGTTTTAGAAGAAGCCATTATTGCGTTAATATATGAAGACCAGTGATATAAGATTAATAACAAAATATCAGATCGCAGTTTTATATATTTGCGTTCGAAAATTAATGATTATGGCTATAAACATCATTAACGCTTTAAGAAAATTGCATAAAACATCATTTTTTTTATCATATATATAAAAAAAAAATTCTGAACTTTCGTCAACAGTCGTATATCACCGGTTTTCAGATATTTACGGAAAATTTGACTCATTTTCAAGAATTTGTTTTAAAAAAGTTGTCAAACAAAACGTCAATCTGTGAGAGTGCAGCTTTAATAGAAAACTTAACTCTGTTTATAATTAAAATGACTCAGCATGACACCTGTTGGTTTTGAAGTTGACCCCGCCTTGAGAGACTCCTCGCCAAGTTTATAAAATGACAAAATAGCCGTTGGTGATACAACACTTTCACTCGCAATAAAATTGGCAGAAATTTATAACAGAACAGAACAGACAGTTTATTCGACTTATGTAAGTGTATAGCGTCGTAATACACCAGTCAATGGTAATTAAGTATTCATAGCCTTAACAGTTTTTCCAATCAAATCCTCTTGATTGAATGTAAAACTTCTAGTGTAATTTATCACAGTGCCTAAATAATTTAAATTATCAACAACATCGATATTTTGGCCATTATATGTCCAATGCTTTTTATGACGTATTCCATCCCATTTACGAAAAAAAACAACGTTAGTTTTGTCTTTGATGTATTAAATTTTATAGCTGCGCTCTTAGAGATTGAATGTTTTAACAACTTCTTATTTTTTATCTTGAAACGAGCCAATTTATGCGAAATTGCATGGGAACCAGTGATATTAGACTGCTGCCAAAGAAAAAGCCACTTAGCAGATTTTCAGATATATCTTCAAGATTGATGTTTTTATCATTTTTCGTAAACCGTTAGTAACACTTTTAGCTATAAACATTAATTTTCGAACGAAAATATGAAAATCTGCAATCTGATCTTTCGTCAGCAGTCTTTAATCACTGGTTTACAGACATTTACGCAAACATTGGCTCATTCCGAGACATTTTTTTATCAAAACGGTAAATATATGAGAGTGCAGCTTTAAGCCCCATGCATCGCAATATAAGTAACGATTGGTTGAACGGTTTTGGAGTTATCCGGGCGATTTCCCTAAAATGACCATATAAAATATCTTCAAATTGCAACATAATCAATTCAATAGCATCAATACTTAAACCGGAATTAATGCTATCTTGCATAAAGATATGATTCTAAGTACTCTACAGACAGGGGAAAAAGAATCAGGGACATACAAATAAGGATTTTTTTTTTTAAATAATCGTTCATACCGCTCTAACTTCTTAATAACATTTAACGTTTCCACACAAACTCAGACTACTGACATATTGATCTGGATCAGTTTCTGGATACTAGATCAGACTAAATGTATGCTTAATTACAATGTTACGACCATATACATTATACAATATAAAAGAAACATTTATTACACTTACTAAAGTTTACTTCCTCCGAGAACGTACCTAAGCGTAGATTACACAATGAAAATGACACATATTATACCATATTCCAGTTAAGTTATTTTCCGCTTAACCAAACTATCGCCATATTCATCCAGGGCTGCTAGAATGGTTGTTCACTCTGATGTAACATTGATTTCCCTCCAGCGATCGATCTTGTCTGCAACTGAATATCCTACGAGACCTGTAGCAATGTTAAAATACATCCAGAACAAGGATATTGACGCATTAATTTGCACAAAAACAAACACCAAAGAACAATAACCCCCGCAAAAAGCACCGAATAAAATACGATTAACCGTTTATTACATTAAGTCTAGTTTCACAACATAGAAGTACACAGTCGAACACAGATCGCTCGAAATTGAAGGGACCGGTGAAAATACCTCGAGCCTCGGAAAATTCGAGCCAAGCGGGAACGTTTAACTTCAGTAGAAAGAAACCGGTCCTTCACATCAAGTTCGAACCAACGAGGAATTCGAGCCATGCGAGTTCGAGCCAACGGGATTCGACTGTATTTTCATTACATAGAAGTACAGTCAAACCCCGATGGCTCGAAGTGGAAGGCACCTCGAGCCTCGAAAATTCGAGCCAAGCGGGAACGTTTAACTTCAGTAGAAAGAAATCGGTCCTTTACATCAAGTTCGAGCCAACGAGGAACTTGAGCCATGCGAGTTCGAGCCAACGGGATTCGACAGTTAATGATTACAAAGAGTAAGTCGTCTGCATAATAAACTGTATGTGTTTATATTTTCTATTTCATTTTACTTATGCCAAACATAATTTCTTTTATTCTCTCCACTTTAAGTTAAATAAACAAATAAACACAATGCATGTGTTTCAACAAGCAGAGTATTTTATTTCATACAGTCGAACCCCATAGGCTCGAACATTCAGGGACTGGCGGAAATACTTCGAGCCTCGAAAAATTCGAGCCTTGTGGGAATGCTTACCTACAGTATAAAGAAATCGGTCTCTTACATCCAGTTCGAGCTAACGAGGAATTCGAGCAAAACGAGTTCGACCCATCGGAGTTCGACTGTATGTAATTGTAATTCAAACATATGCATACAAGCACTAATTTCTCTGAATGAGCAAAAATTGATGAATATACACTGGATTCATGCTTCTGCGGTTTGGTAATGTCCGGAATTAATGGCCGACACAGCCCTCAACAAGACCAAACTTCGCATTCGTTCATTGGTAACGGAAACAGTAAAAAACTGAAATAGATGTTTTATGTGTTAATGATATTCAACAAACAACTACATCCTATTTTTTGATCATGATTATGATAATGAAACACGCTATTATTTTATAACTTCGATGTTTACTTCACCCTGCTTGCTAGTCAAGTGATTTACAAATGTCATCAAAGTACAGTCTTGGCTCGAACTCGCTTGGCTCGAATTCCTCATTTCCTCGAACTGGATGTAAATGACCGATTTCTATATACTCAAGATAAGCATTCCCGCTTGGCTCGAATTTCCCGGGACTCGAGGTATTTTCGCCGGCCCTTGGAGTTCGAGCCAACGGGGTTCGACTGTATCACTGAATACTAATTTTTAATAGTGCGCGTTATCAAATCAATAAGATAAAATAAATATATGCATGTTCCGGCAGTACAATGTTATGCAAGATAAAGTTTCAGTCATGTGTATGTTGTAGGGATAAGAATGTCCGACCCCTGGGCACGTTGCAGTGCCGGTAACCAGTAAGTCTCGTTACCAGCTTCCGCACGCGCCCTCGGGTCGATTTACATATCCGTACTTTTACACAGGTTAAATACTTATAATACTAGATTTGTGTATATTAAATTATGTTTCGTGAAAGGTACAATTCTATATTCACAGTACTGTAGAGTGTTCCCTGCTTCTTGTTAACGCCGCCCACGTTTTTCTTTTTCTAGTGACATCAACCATCGCATGTCGTCACCAACCCTTTAAATAAAAATATAAAAACAACAACATAACATTATGCTGGTCTTACAAACATACAAAATAA
The DNA here is from genome assembly GCF_026914265.1 of Mya arenaria. Classification (NCBI taxonomy): domain Eukaryota; kingdom Metazoa; phylum Mollusca; class Bivalvia; order Myida; family Myidae; genus Mya; species Mya arenaria. The sequence continues at coordinate 9,835,521 of NC_069123.1, read as the reverse complement.
GTGGCATATAATTTATTTAATAAACAGCCTCATATAAGTCTCTTTTTTATTACAGCAAAAAACATTATAAATCAAGCAGTTTCTTAGGAACACAGCAGTACGATTATTGCCCTAAGCCATGCATAGTTTCTCTTTGAAATGACGTCGGCTGCGCAGTTGTTTTCGACAGTCGCGATCAACTATATATTTCGCCATATTTGTCCATCATGCATCCATATGAAGTGTTACTTAGGCAAATCAGTATAGGCCAATTATGCAAAACACGAATATTATTAATGATTAAGAAATATCTCGTCTTTACATCTTCTCATTAATTATTAGGTTTATTACCATCGTTTGCGGGTCATCCGTTGGTTGATCGTCCGAGTTTACAGCAAATATCACTTGCGATGGTCACAGTAATTTATTCACATTGCACAGTCAATCATAAATGTCATTTACTATTTGCAGTCAAGCCTAATACAAAATATCGAAACAGCTAAGGAGTGTAACGTCTAATTTTCGTTTAAGAAGTTGTGCCATATTCCTTTGTTCTGATACTTTCGTTAAAATTCATTTCAATCGGAATAATAAATGACTTGATAAATTACTACCTAAAAGTCGGATGAATATGAACTCTAAAATAACCCAGAAAATGGAATATCGATGTTGTTTATATATTTATGTATTCTCCGTTACCAGTGAATAACAGCACACTTTGTGTTGAAACTGTTTTTGAAGTTACTCAAAAGGTAACAAAAGGGAATAGCAAGTGAAAAGGTAATTAAACTAGATATGGAAAATGATTGCATAAAAACATGAAGGTAACAGTGGTCTAGTGCTTATGTCCCGACTTCTAGCGACGAGGCGATTGCAAGTGTGATTCTATAAACTATCTGTTTTCGGCAAAATCGAGCTACTAGACAGGGACGTAGTTAGCCCTCTATTCATGCTGATTCATATTTGTGGTATGGGGTTCGGGGCATGCCCTCCGGAAATTTTAAAAAGCAATTGTACAATCTGGTGCATTTTGGGCGTTCTGTAGTGCTTTATTTAGTACTGGAAAATGGACAGTTATAGGACCATATATCAACAAATAAACCATTAAGTCGGCAGATGGCTGATGTTTTATTGTCAGAATCATGTGGATTCAGCCGCGTACTCGCCTGCAAGAAATGAGTTTATACATTACATATGAACATTTTTTCCAGGGAAAGCAAAACGGTTGTAAAAAAGTAGATCTATAAGACTTACTTAAAAAAAATGATAAATGAAACATATTTATTAGTTTATTTTCTTCAGTATCTACATAACATGTTAAAGCCCCAATCAATTCTAATGTTCACAAACAAGTAGGGAACGGCAGCTGCAGAAAAGGGACAGGGTGCTAAGGGTAAAAGTGGCACATTGAATCGGGCTATGAAGGTCTTGAAATTTTTGCATTCGCCAAAACTTCTAAGAAATTGTGTTTAATTGGCGTAATATTAGGTTTCAACTGCCAGATATGTAAAATGAGAACGTATTTACAATAAAATTTTAAGTTTTAGGGAATAGAAAAAATATTTGACAGTCTTGAGCACTTTATTATATGAAGGGTACACATGCTGGTTTCCTTGAGGGCAGAAGGGTGTTACAGAAAAAGGACAGGGCGCAACGACCTTTCATAACCTTCTGCTAAACCCCCAAATATAGGAAAACACTAAGGTGAATGAATATGCATCTTCACATGACATGTGTTCATCTCTGTTTCAACGCGGACTTTATGATTTAGTTTGGGTTTCCATGAATTAAATGCCTAAGAAGTAAGATACTTTCATACATTTTTTTATTCAAAATAAAGTTAACACTTAACAATTGGAATAGTGGAATTCACTTCTAAATCAATGTACTATTGACAATCTGAAAATTGTAGTCGAATGGTGCTCCACCAAGTTTGTTTCTAAAGAAACAGTTTGGTTCATAACTTGCATAACTCATATCTGTTTGTTTATCCAAGGTGTCATTTTGACATGAAACTGAGCATTTAGCCAAATCGATGACCTTGCTGTTTAAAGTACAAAGTGTAAGTAATTCAAAACCTTATAAAGTGCAAAGTGTAAATAATTAAAAAAAACAGGAGAATATTCACTTGGGGTTTAATCGCGTCTTGGTTTGCCAAAAAGGTTTATACATGTACAAAATACAATATCAAATAGCTATCGTTCGTCTATCGTGGTTGGACGTTTTGTTTTAAAGTTAGATAGTTGGCTACTGAAATACAAACTACAGGCTACCATATTCACACTATGGTATTTGACTATCTGAAAACAGCCCGACACGTGAGCTGAAATGCCTATACAAATCAGACATTTTGGAAAACCAACCGACTTCTTGGCTGAACATCCTGTATAAAACTGAGGACTTTTAGACATTCTGAAAACCTACTGACTGCTTGGCTGAACTTCCAATTCAGCTCAGGACTAGAACCTTGGCCATCTGGAAGACACATATACTGATTGACTGAACCGCCTATACAACATGTTGTTCATATCCATGTATTTGCGTTTGCAGTATCTTAAATGCATTTTACCGTGCTCATTCTGGTTCAGGTTTTGAAGTGAAAACCTGTTTTTTTATTTCAACTATACGGGCCAAACCTTATGGACACTTTTTAAAGGTCATGAAAAATTGTATTTAAAATTAGGTGCAACAATATTCAAGTTATAAACATCTCTTAAAGTTAAAATAAGAAAAAAATATAACAAATTTGATGCAACTATTTTTATACGATAATGTTATAAATTGTAATTATGGACTGTCTGTTTTTTGTTGATCGAGTATTTGTACCTTACATTGTTTTCTTCTTTTTGTCCTAATACTAATACACAACATAATTTAACACTTGTTATTCATGCATCATACAGTTTAATGTCACATTTTATCGACAACGCCTATGCACACAATTATTTTGTAGTAAAGTAGCCATAAATTGATGACCAATGTGTTTTTATGATAAGCATGAAGAAATAATTAGACTAAATACGTATGCTAGATTCCTCTCTCGGAAAGCTTGACTGACCACAGAGTATCGCTTATTATTGAATCTCACGTCAGAATTGATAGATTTGTATAACGAACTTTACATATTAGGAGAGAAAAATCGTGATGATATAAAATAGTTGATAATAACAGTGTTTGTAGTTTGTTGAAATATAAATGAATCATTCAATCCACCTACAAAAATTCACTGTAAAAAGAAACACTCTAATCTATTTCCAATTTCCTTAAGTAATAGTGATGTATCTATCCATTTGCGTTATAATTTGTAAATTAATATTCATTTATATTCACGTGCCCCTCGTACCTTTTTTTAGAACACTTAAACTTGAGTCTAAGTATATGGTGAAGCAATCTTCTTGTTTTATTCATATGTCAATGGTACTCTGCACTTTCCCAAGGACATAGTTGAATTTAATCATTATTGTATGTTTTCTTTTTAAGTATATATGTAATTCATTGTATTATTACTTATAATTTCTTATAACATAAGAAAGGAACCGTATAATAAGCATTAGAAATCTGGTACGACAATGCAATCAAAACCAAAACAATACAATAACATAACTTCATGCTGTTGATAGTAGTATTTACAAGGAAAATGACCACACTCATCATTGAGTGAAAGTTCATAAATTATAAGTTTTGTATATTTATTGTCCATACTTTTTTCGGTATAAGTACGTTTTTGTCCTATAAACAGCTTTGTGTCTACGTTGTTTATTTAACGGACAGAATAAAAACCAACGTGTCCTCATAGCAAATATGGATTATGATCTCATTTGAACGATTTGACCCATAAACATCGAATGACAGTTGCTTGGTCATGACAGTTGTGTGTTTTCTCTTTTTCAGGCGAGCTACAAATGTCGTTGCTTTGACAGACACCTGCAGTTGCACACCGTGAGTTATCGCACTTTCTTATTACCACGATTGCGTAACACTGGTACATAATATGCCAATACGCCTTGATGTACGGGACATGATTCAATTAATTGTATTTAGTGCAAAAGTAATGATAAACGTTTCTGATCGTGATACAGTTGTTTATTAAAAATCGAATGACTAGGAACTTATTGAGGACAGAACTTTCAGACTAAAGTTCTATACACAATTTTAAACAAGTATAACTTTATCATGGTCGATTTTCCACTTTATCTCTCTGTTTACCGACTATATGCCTTAGAATGTCTATACATGCAGTTATTCTAGTTGTCCATTTTCATGTTTAAAAACATGTTTATGAACACTTTAATTTTATATTGAATTATTATCCTTGCGACAGATTTCTTCTTATAAACTGATTAGAAGTACAACTTCTCAAATTTCAATCAGGAATGCATCAGAGGAAAATTAATTAAACAAACAAACATGATTAAGTAAGTTAAACAATTAAGCGAAATATTTTATTTATGCGCTGAATTTTAGATAAATAGTAAACTTCTTTATAGACCTTAAAAATGACTTTGATAATCTTAAAACATCTTATTGAATTTATATATAAACAAAAACAATTGTTTTGCGACAAACTATTACTTTCATTTTTTAAGATGTATGTAATTATAAAGATGAAAACATCTTCATTTCCAATAAAGGCAAAATAACTTTCGGTGTAACAAAAAGACTACGACAAGGATATCCGCTATCTCCCCAATTCTTCAAATTCGCAATGAACATTAGGTGTTTATGTCAATCAAAAATAATATGAAAAGTAAGAAACATTCTAAAGGAGTTGAATTTGTTTGCATAAAACGTTTCGACCATGTCAGGAAACTTACGAAATCATTTTAAACGTTCATTTTTTTCTATTATTCACCAGCATATATCAAATACTCAACAAAATAATAACATATTTGACCTATTAATCTTTTCATGAGCATTGGTCTGAATTTACTAATGTCCTAAGTGTGAGATTGAGAATCAGACTCAGAAAAAGCTAAAACATTATTTTGTTGTTAAAGAGCTATTATATGAGAATTGTTAACATTGATGTATGTGTTTTAAATAATTTTTACAGTCGGGCACACATATTTTGTCAAAATTAGTTCTATTATAAATAATTTGAAACATTGATGACTTCATTTTTCAGGGCCCGAGTCTGAAACTCAGACTAATGACGTTAGTGATTTCGGACCCATGATTTTTTTGTTTATAAGTCAAAGGTCAAAATTGACATATAACGAATAATTCGAAACAAGCCTTAAAACTTATTGTTACAGCAATTAGGAATCATATTTCAATTCAATTTAAGTAATAAGTGTCCCCTGTTTTAGACGATAATGAAAATTCACATAATTACACTAATAAATGTCGTAATAAAACAACGTCATAACTTTAATAACTATGAATTGTGCACGGTATAAAGCGACGTTTTGGTTATTTAGCGCTGTTAATATTCAAATTATCAAAAACAATATCACATTCGTGCTCATTAATTGCGAAAACAATTAAGGCTAGCTATTTACCAAATTAAAAAACCACAACAACAAAACCCGTTGAATGAATTTGTTTATAGATAGAACATTCTTCATACAAATGGCAATTCACGTCTTAATACAACACACGCAAGTGCCTATATACAACTCATTGCTGGAACACTTTTACTAATTTGTATGAACATGTATATATGGTATTTATATATCTTTCTTTTTCATTTCAGACTTATAATGAGAACACTGCTATCCATATTTATTTCTGTCATTTTCTACAAATATGGTAAGTAGCAACTTTTCATGAAAAATATAAAAAGTAAGCTTACATGGAATTCTAGTATAAACTAAACTTCAAGCCAATGTGATTGATCGCCTATCGGCCTCCAATAAGTAACACGCTAAATCGTTAAGAGCAGCAGTTTTACAACCTAACAGAGATGACGTCATAATTTGGTTATCCGTTTGTTTAAACCACATTATAAAATCGTAACATGTTGTGTAAAATATTGAGTGTCCCTCCGCCTTCTTAAATAATAAGATTTTACATAAAACACAACAACAAAGTAATAGTTGCAATTATTCATAATTATACCTTTATCTTATATATATGATATATTACATAAATTATGTACATATCATTTTGGATATTATACTTGCAAACATGATTATAAACGGTATTAAATAAGTAACACCATAATGTATTCTATGACTATGTACCTTGTGGGTATACGTCAAATAAAGGTATGTTCGGTTCTGTTCTGTATTTCAGTGTCTGGATATTTGCGGGTGTGTTACTACTCCAATTGGTCTCAGTACCGGCCGAACGGGGCGGCCTTCACCCCCGGGGAAATTGACCCCACCCTATGCACGCACATCATCTATGCGTTCGGCAAAATGGAAAACAACACGCTCATGGCGTTCGAATGGAACGATGAGTCGACACAACACAGGGAGGGGATGTAAGTGGTTTACTGTTAAAACTGCTCTCTCACAGATTGAACGTTTTGACAACTTTTATTTTTATTTTTTTTGTCTTCGAACGACCAAATGTATGCGAAAATGCATGTAAGCAAGTGATATAAGACTGCTGACAAAACATTAGATTGCAGATTTATATATTTAAGTTAAAAAAATGATGTTTTTTTTTTCTTTCTTTTTTTCTTAAACCGTTAGTAACGGTTTTAACGATAAAACATTAATTTTGAAACGGAAATAGGAAAATCTGCGATCTGATCTTTTGTCAGCAGTCTTATAATCACTGTTTTGCAGAAATCTACGCAAACATTTGCTCATTCCAAGACAATATATATATATATTTAAAAAAAAAACGGTAAACCTGTGAGAGTGCAGCTTTAAGGCGACTATAGATTTATAGCTTGATTTCCATCCCCATCCGCCCCATCTTTTTCCGCCGCGTCTTAAATTTTATTTACTGAAATAAAAAAAAATGTTGAACTAGGGTTTGTAATTGCGTATCAGTCCGGTACTGTCCGGTACTGTCCGGGAAAGTCCGGTACTGTCCAGGAACGGCGTTTATTCATGCATACGACGTCGATGTATAACATTCACATATTATAAAAGAAAAAAGAAAAATTGTTATGATCGTGTTCTTGGTTAGTCTAGAACCACACGTATATGGTCCCTTACAAAAATAATATGAACATATTCAACGATCGAATGTCATCTAAGAAAATAGATGATAAATTGTCACCCCCGCCCTAAAAATGATGATGAAAAACAAACATTTTTTTTTTTGATAGATTTTTGTATGTTTTATTTTAATGCATTGTTATTTTAACTCATTTGGCTTTAATGAGCAAAACAAAAAAAACCTATATGATTTGTGTACAAATCAAAACATATTAGCCTTTAGTAATGGGATTTTTCAATTGATAGCTACGTGGCCACATCATTACTAGCCAACATATCAATTTTGTTTTTTTATCCTTAAAGTTAAATAAGAAAAACACAATGATGCTTTTAATAAAAAAATGCGTTTTTTATTGAGTGGAACTCGAGTAGAAAATCCGATAACATTTGTCTTTGGTATTCAAAGATCATGGTTCATGGGCTGTTTTTTAATATTTGAACTGAAATAGTGAAAACAAATACCGTTTATGACTTGATTTATAATAGAAATCTACGTAGATCGGTCACATTAAAATCCATGTAAACTCAACTCTATGACCTATATAAAACAACAACAACAACAACAATATTAACAACAACAACAACAGCAGCAGCAGCAGCAACAACATCTATTTACAGTGAGCAAATGTTATTATTAAACTGTTACAGCAAATACGTCATAACATTTTTCACTAATAAAATATTTTCGCTTTCACAATAACAGTGTCAAACTATAATTCATATTCTTAAAATACAAACCTTAAATGACACAAAAAGCTACATTTATCACCAAATATCAGAAATGTCACAGTTTAATGGTCAAAAAAGTATTGACACATGATTGATCTATTACCGATTCAGGAATATTAACGAACCATAACATGAATAATGATATCATTTAATGATGTGCGTATCTGTCATAGTCAATCATTCTAATTTGGGTTCAAAATCAATGGGCGGATTGTTAAGAGTTTTTTTCAAAGTTAACAACGTTGTTAACGTCATCGTTGTTGACTTTCAAATATCTCAAATAATGCTCTGAAACTTGAATGGATACACGTGTGATATGCAGTATTTCTAACAAGTGTTGAGACGACTGTTTCAGCTGTACTTGTTTCATTTAAACATATCGGCAATTCATCAACTATTCATGTTTAAAGGTTAACAACTATCTCGTTATTCAATTTGTTAACTTTTACAAATTTTGGAACAATAGGCCCATTGTCTTTTTAAGATTAATAAAACAAACTATTTTTTTATTTGATAGAAATGTTTTTAGTCTGTTTGGGGCCTTTTCCCTCCGCATGGGTCCTTACAAAGACATTACAACATTCATATTCAGTATTAGTGATATAGAAGACAATACTTGAAAAAAAGGATTGATAAGTTTTTTGTTTGTTTTTTTTATTGTTTTTTCTTATGCAACTGCAACCAACAAACTATTTTAAGTGTTTTAGCAACTTGCAAAAATAACTTTTATTGATTGCGTGAAATTCACTTTTAACAGGAGATGTTTGTTTTTTTAGGTTTTCATTTAATAATTATTTGAATATAATTTTTTGAAGAATATCCGACGCTATATTTCCATATTTGATTCGCAGGTATGCCAAAGTTAACAAACACAAGATCACAAACCCCAAACTCAAAACATTATTGGCCATTGGTGGCTGGAGCGCCGGGAGTGAAATATTTAGCAATATGACGTCATCACCTGCATCACGACAGGTATTCGTTACGTCATCTATTCGGTTCCTCCGTGATCGTAACTTCGATGGGCTCGATATGGACTGGGAATACCCTGCTAGACGTGGAGGGAAACCGGAAGACAAAGCAAATCTTGTTGCTCTACTGTCGGTAGGTGAAATAAAATAAGATATTAAATCAAAGTAGCGTATCATTGAAATCCGATGTCAAACTTTAGGTAGCCTTTCTACAGTGTGTGTATACCACGTGATAAATTACGTCATATATGCTTCGTCGGAAGGCAACATTTTGCTTAAAATGAAGACTAAATCAAAGATAACTTTTCTTCTACTACACGTTTTTAAATAAAACAAAGGACAGTCTTTGCCGCTTAAAGAGCCACGCATTTGTTTTATTACCGAAATTTGATAATGTCATTAGTTTCATCAGACACTCCGACAATTCTGTTTCCCAATAATGTTTTGACGGTGCTCCGTCAGACGGCCGTATTGTTAAAAGGTTAGTCGAAGTGTTTTAAGAAACTAAACTCTCAACCAGACTCTGGTAAAAGACCGAAGGCAGGGCTCCGTAAGCGGCGAAGACTGCGCTTTGTTTCATTGAAAATGGTGAAGAAATAGTGAAGTTATCTTTGTTTAAAGTCTTTTTTTCAAATCAAAATATTGCTTTCTAAACGGAGCATTTATGACGCAATTTATCACGTGGTATACACACACTGTTCTATTAGAGTTTGGAACTTTGTATAAAGTCACAATTGACAAGTCATTAGTGATTTGTCAAACAATATGATGACCGATTTTAATTGCTTTCGCATTAAACAATGGATTAACTGAAGAAAAACTCGCAAAACAACCCTAGTAAGATACATACGTTGCTCTGGCTACTGATCTGTGTATCAAAATAGACGTAACACATTTGAGTATCTTTAAAACGATATCACATTACTGAAACTTGGGAATTAAAATATTTACGATAAAATTATTTACCAGGAACTCCATAGCGCGTTTGAGCAGGATTCCTACCAGACAGGCCTTCCACGGTTGTTGTTGACTGCTGCCGTGCCAGCGGGGAAATCCAATATAGATGCCGGATATGACGTACCAAATGTAGCTCGCAGCCTCGATTTCATAAGCATAATGACGTACGATCTTCACGGCTCGTGGGATCACATGACAGGCCATAACAGCCCATTGTACGGCAGAGTTGGAGAAAGTCCAGAAGACTCTCTGTTGAATATGGTAACAGTTCTGTTCTGATCTGTTAAGTCAATATTTGAAACATGAAAACAAATATCAAAAGCTTTTTGAGATTAATAGTTACCTAAAAAAAATAAAAAATAGTAATAATGAATAAAATAATAATAATAATAATAATAATAATAATAATAATAATAATAATAATAATAATAACAAAAATAATAATAACAAAAATAATAATAACAACAACATCAACCATCATCATCATCATCATCAACACAAAAGAAACATAAAAGATCATCATCATCATCATCATCATCATCATCATCTAGTCCAAATAATTGTACGTTGACGGATTTTTTTTAGATTTTTGATATGGCAAATCCTTCACGTACAAATTGTTTAGTATCAAAAGTGGGTAGTTGTTCCGATCAGGATTCCGGGTTAAAGCATATAGCGTCTATAAAATATCATAAAAACAAGAAATATTACCAGACAATGTTATTTTATATTAGTTCCGTACACAAAAAAATAAATATCCAACTTATAATTATGAGTTTGACGGCTTTTTTTCATTTCATTCTGTCAAAACATAACGATATATACATGAAGGGCACCTGCAAGGTTTTAGGGCACAGTTTTAAATCGCTCGGAACATTTCGGCCATGGCCGAGTTGTTACGATTGTATAACGAGGTCTATCTCGAAGCTTTGTCGGAGGAGGCCGAGCTATTACGATTGTATTGAGTTGTTCCCCTTCGCATAATTGTTGTCTGTGTCAGTCAACTTTCGTTTTATTGGAAAGGTAAACAACTTGTTTTAATGCACTTAATGCTTGTTTAGTGCAAAATAACATTTCACTTACATGGTAAAATATGAATATAACTCTTTATGATCAATTTCAACCATAAAATACTTCACTTTAAACAATTTCAATATTTTTAAAACACCCCCGTTTTTTGCACATTCCCGTTTAGACGTTAGGGATTGGAAGAATCCCGTATAACACGTCTATTATTTTAGACTACATCATCATCATCATCATCATCATCATCATCATCATAATAATAATAATAATAATAATAATAATAATAATAATAATAATAATAATAATAATCATCATCATCATCATATTCATCATATTCATCATTAACACCAAATAAACATAAAAGAAAAATAACGAATCAGCTCTAACTATCTTCAAAATTGTAACACCAGAAGAACAGGGACGAATGATGTAGTGTCTGGTAAAATTACTGTAAAACTATATGCATATATTGCAGGACTGGTCAGTGAAATACTGGCAGAGAATGGGGGCCCCAAAGCACAAGCTGATAGTCGGCTTTGGTCTGTATGGGCGGAGTTTCACTCTTCAGAACCCCGCCAACCACGGGTTTGGGGCTTTGACTACGGGCGGTGGCCGACCTGGTAAATACTCCAACGAACCGGGCTTCATGGCCTATTATGAGGTAAGTCGAGTTGAAAGGTGGAAGCTTAAATAAATAGGATAAAATCGTTTATGCACATAACACCTAAATTGGGTATGCACATAACACCTTCTTGAATTAATAAAATTATGTAAATTCCTCGAATGTATTGTAAAAAAAGGTTAATAATGTTGAAATAGGTTCGCCTCCATAAATAAATGTATATATTTGAACAGATATATTAGGTTTTAATAACTTACAACGTACATGTATGAAAATTCAGCTTGTTTCGATTACAAGTAAAACTGCCGGCCTTCAATATTACATACATGTCAATATCTTTTATTGACTAATTTCACCTTTCCAGATTTGCGAGGAGCTGAATACAGGAGCAGTGCGAGTGTGGAACAATGAACACAAGGTTCCATATATTCATAAAGGCGACCTGTGGGTGGGGTATGATGACGAAGAGAGCATCAGAGAAAAGGTAAATGTAGCAGTGATTTCCCATACGCAGAAAACCTGTAACAAGGTGCAGGGATTTCACTGACGCTGAAAACCTGTTACACAGAGCAGAGATTTTCCTTACGCAGAAAGCCCATAACACAGAGCAGGGAATTTCCTTGCGCAGAAAACCTGTAACACAGAGCAGGAATTTTCCTTGCGCATAAAACCTGTTACACAAAGCAGGGTTTTCCCTTACGCAGTAAACCTGTTACACAAAGCAGGGATTTCCCTTACGCAGTTAACCTGTTACACAGAGCAGGGATTTTCCTTACACAGTAAACCTGTTTCTCAAAGCAGGGATTTCTCTGGCGCAGAAAACCTGAATCATTGACTCAATATTTATTGCCTCATATGACTCATATTTCCAACTTACAGAGAAACACAAAGACTCCAAAATTAAACTTTTATTAAGTATACTAGTAAGCGATATTAAATGGGGCCCGCTAAAACCCCCAAGGACCCCCAGTTTAACAATCACGAGGGTCACCATCGTCGGATACCCCCCGACACATTACTGTGCTATGCTTCATTGCAAACCGTTTTAGATTTGGCTACGAAAATATCGTTATCATGAATAGTTAATGAGGCAATTTTATTGGCTCCGCAAGGTACCGATGCGGAATTATGCATATAAACTCATACTATTTTTCCCGTAGAAACACAGTATTCTGGCCAAAGTTCGAAATGAACTCAGTTCGCCTAGTCACCACCAAGTTTTAAACATCAGCTCAGACTGCTTCCCATGACTCATTAAAACGATATTCAGTCAGGCATTTCCCGTGGTATGCATGAAGTGTAATAGAAGAAAGTACCGTGGGTGCCGAAGATGGAGTTTCACAAGACCCTCAGCTGAACAGTCCCAGTGAAAATCTTGTACAATTTCATATTCTTACCTTATTCTGGTTTATAATCATTATTTAAAGTGATACTCGTATTTAAAATCAATACATACAGATGTATACGTATAACAAACATAAATATTGAGTGATAAACCTTTCACTTTTTACTAAATAATGCATTTATGGAAACTATTGATTACTGACAACAAGATTGTAACTGTGTATTCGATAGCTGAAAACGCACAAATATTAAATGATTTGTGAGTGATAAAAGATTTACAGTGATTAGATATCGTCTCATAAGGTAGAAACACCGTGTTTTCTGCACCTTTATTTCAAAAACCATCGTTTTCGATATGTATCCATCCTTTGCGGTAAATTAAAACAATTGCGTCAATTATGTTACATCTTATTTGGGAGTAAGAGTGCATATTTAAGCATAATGGCGATTTACATGATAAACTGTATTAACATTGATTTATATAATGCTGATTCTGTGATCGTTGAGAGTAAAAGTATTTGTTTATTTTCAGGTGCGCTGGGTAAAGAATAACCATTTTGGTGGAATTATGGTCTGGTCCTTAGCGTTAGACGACTTTGGTGGACATTATTGCAAGAAAGGACCATATCCGCTACTCACGGCAATAAATGTAGAGCTCGGTGCTAAACCTGCTGCGCTATCAACCGCACACATCATGGATTCAGTGCATCCACTTCACCCAAGCAACCACATTGTAACCCCGTCAAATGCACACACAATAGATACACCCCATCAACTCCACACAAGCAACCATATTGTAACCCCAGATGTCACCATACAGAATATGCCGACAGTTATGTCACCGATCATTGTAGGAAACACGGTAGACACAGGCCATCAAACACACAGCATGCCCGCTATAGTAAGTGATCCGGGTAACAGAGCTACCATATCGATCAATTCGAATAAGCAAGTCCAAGACAGGCCTAACAGAAGTAGTCTTTCAAATGTTGGTGTTGGAAATGTATTCCCGGCTGATTTCACGAATTCTCTTGGAAACTTCAACCTGTCTAATTCTCATGCATCAATACCACTGAATTTGGTTCATGACCAACCGCCATCAGTTGCACCAACACATACGGTGATGCACCACGGCACTGCTGGTATGATCGGTCATCACGCTCAACCTGTCGCCGATCCCCCTCGGACGCAGGTTGGTTTCGCAAATGCTCTTGGAAACAGCCGCCAATCATTATTACCACTGCATTTGGTTCATGACCAACCGCCATCAGTTGCACAAATACATCCAGTGATGGACCATGGACCAGCTGGCATGATAGGTCATCACGCTCAACCTGTCGCAGATCCCCCTCAGACCCAGCTTGGTTTAGGAAATGCTCTTGGAAACAGCCGCCAATCATTATTACCACTGCATTTGGCTCATGACCAACCGCCATCCGTTGCACAAATACATCCAGTGATGGACCATGGACCACCTGGTATGATCGGTCATCACGCCCAGCCTGTTACCGACACCCCTCTGATTGTGGTCGACACAATGGGACACCATGCACCTGGTCCTGAGATACACGTGGCCCACTCACCGGTTGGTCTTCCCCAAACCCCAAACGTTGATATCCACCATGCCAATCATGTTAACCCAGCTTTAGACCAAGCTCTAGCTGTCGACGCGTCCCATAGTCTTCATGGTCTTCCACCCGTTGACATCTCTTTACTGACTCGCGCCGCAAGCGACATTCCGGTGGCCGCGGCCATCCACCAGTCACAACCAAACAGCCGTCCGAACTTTTCGTTGAAGGATGTTCGCCCGGCTCCTCCATCAAGACCGTTTATAGAAATTTCGTCGAACAGCAGCAGCAGTTCGTCCTCTTCTTCTTCCGAATCGTCTTCAAACAGTCGGACAATCAACATCGGTGGATCACCCAATTTAAACTCCATTGGTCCGACATTGCACGATCTATTGAGCCATGGAGGAGATTCAGCTTCGTCTTCGTCCTCTTCTGCGGCGTCATCAAGCGGTAGAGGAGTGTCACCACATGGACACATGGGACACGGCCATTCCATTCCGGTGAAAGTGGTAGATAATCCTAGGACATTTACCGTCCCTCCAGGTTCTTCTGTTGAAGCCGTTATACCAATAAACTCAATAGATAACCTTGCCGAAGTTTTAGCCAGCCTCGGCTCTGGAGCTCCTTCTGCACCCAGCCATGGAGCAAATTCACTTAATCCGGGAGATGTCTTACAACAACTAAGCTTAAGCAATATACTCGGTGGTGCCTCTTCTGTACCTCAAATCAACGCGTCTCCGTCTCATACATTGCACACAGAGCCTATTACACCGGATTTAAGCATGCTTGGAGTTGACCCCATGCACCAAGAGCCGCACCTAGCCCCAACCAGTAATCAGGTCACTTTAAATGATCTTTTCGGTGGCATTGACATTCTTCCACACGGAGATACGTCGTCGCACTCGGGCTTAAACCATGTCATATCGAGTCCAAGAAGGCAAACATTCAACCCAAGCCCAGTTGTGGAAAGACAGCCGACTCAGCAAGATCAGACCCAGCTTAGACGACAACTGTTGTTGAGGCAGTTGTTGGCCAGGCAGCAGGCAGCCACAGGTAAGATATGTCTTAAATTTG
Organism: Mya arenaria; assembly: GCF_026914265.1. Classification (NCBI taxonomy): domain Eukaryota; kingdom Metazoa; phylum Mollusca; class Bivalvia; order Myida; family Myidae; genus Mya; species Mya arenaria. The sequence goes on along the minus strand of NC_069123.1, from coordinate 9,820,133 downwards.
ACTTTATAAAAAATGTTGATTTTCAACAAACAATGTTTTAACATGAATGGAAAAAAAAACATTTTGCAATTTAAAAATGTTGGATATATGTATATTAACCATAGGCATCCAGATAATTGATTTAAAAGGAAAACAAACATTATCTTCACAAGAAAACTAAATAATTTTCCAGGTCAGGGTGGGACGAGGGAAGAGCAACTTGTGACAGCAGCGGAAAGACGGGCGAGGCTGTTGGCGCAACAAAGGGCCAGACAGAGACTCTTACTACAACGCCAGCGTCAACGACAGCAGCAACAACAACAGCTGCTTTTACAGCGACGTCGTCTTCAGCAGCAACAGCAGCAGCTGCAACAGCAGCAGCAGCAACAACAACTACAACAAGCAACACAGCGACAAGGACGTCCAGTTGACGTTGGAAGGATGTCTGATTCGCAGCTGAGAAGAGTTATTAACAATTTAGACGGCGCGACACTACGTCGTCTAATAACGAGCGGGAGATTATCCCTTGCCCCTAACATAGAGAGACCTAGACAGATTTCTCTCCCACAAAATGCGCGCCAAGCCGTAACGCAGCCGAGGACGATAATGACTCGTGCAACGGGCTTTGGTGATGCAACATTAGGTGGAAATAATAATAATAGATTTTCCGCGAACGTGGTCCGTAATGCGGGAACGGGCAGAGGCGTGGTGTTGATCAGTAACAATAGGCCGACCATAGGTACTGCGGCCTCTCTAAGAGATGTTCTCGGCGGAATAGGTTGACGAGGTTGACGTTGTGTATACTTATGCAAATGTTGCTGTATGTGTGAATGTTTATAACTCGTCCTTTTGGACTGGGGCGGTATTCTTAACATTTTTAGTTATTTTCTTACTGAATTTATTAAAGTTAAAGATGCACTCTTACTCCCAAATAAGATTTACCACAATTAATACAATCGTTTTGATATACTTAAAGGAAAATAAATGGCGAAAACAATGGTTCTTATGAAGGATACCGAGTTTAATTTGAAAGAAAGGTTCATAAAATATGGTATATCTACTTAGGAAACGAAAGTAGATCACAATAAATCTGTAAGGATTCACCAATCATTTAATATTTAAGAGTTTTCAGCTATTAAATACACCGTTACAATCTTGTTATCATTATTTTCCATAAATGCATTATTTAATAAGAAGTTAAAGTTGTATTACTCAAAATTAATGTTTGTTATATATTGATTTTGAATAAGAGTGTCACTTCAAGCATCTCCTTTATCATATGATATAAGCACTACATAATATCTGAAATACTTTATTTTTATTGATGTGATTAAAAAACATACTTTTATGTGAAAATGCACTTCTTTAAATTTGACTACAAACATTTTATTAAATTGACTTAAGGTAGGAAATTACTTCAGATGTTTTATGAATACCTCCCCTTGAGTGTTCATATAATTTGTAAAACCCATTTATTTCAATTCTCTGTTTTGTGGTGCAATTGAGTATGATAAATTGTTTTTCCAAATGGGTTCATCTTTTGATTCAATGTATAAAATAGTATGTTAGTTGTACATGATTAATGATAATATATTGATAAGTTATGATACAACTGTAAAAAACAATATTTATATGGTTATTTAATTTGTAAAACATGTATCAGCAATTTCTGTTTTGCGACATTTCTCTTGATAGCCTTATTATCAAAGGCATAAATGTCCTCTTAATTAAAGTTAACTTGAATTAGTGTCAACTGCAATCTTTAAGCTTGAGTGAGAATTGCGTGACATAGATTCGAACATTAAGTGAACTTGAAGGCTGCCTCGTTAAAGAAAATCTACCCACATGTGTTAATTCCATCAGTAATTTCATCGTTTAAGTAATCCGACCAATAAATACGCTAGTTGTCTAGAATTTCTATATATCTTAATGTGGAATTCCGATGCATTGTGACCCCATGTATTTTGTTTGTATCATTTGAAAGGTATTTTCTTACTGTTTACATACATTTAAAATTAATAACCAAAAGTGCATTAAACTCTTACTGTGTTTTTGTTTGTGTTTTCGTCAACCTCTCAGTCCTTAACTGCATGCCTTTCGCGCCCACACCATGGCTAACGCTGGTCATCACAGGATCTGGTTGCTTTTCGGAAGGTTACTTGACTGTTAGGGTACTACTAGCGTGTCAACTAGGCTTCCCTAGCACAGCACTGGTCTGATTCCCCTTTTAGAGGATTGATGCGCTTCCCTGAAAGTTGATTATCTTGTGGATCCTCTACTGGTTCCGCCATTCCCAGTATATTCTTTCATTCGCCTGTTAGTGAAAGGCGAGGCGTCAATCCTCGTAATACTTCAGGTGGCCGTAATGTTGATGTCTTCGCTCTTAAAAAGCGTCCTACTTTTCTATCCAAAGCCGTTCTTGCCGTGTCAACAGTCAGCAATGAGACGTTTGCGGCTACTTCACAGGCAGTTTCCTAGTTGAGCGATAGCTTTTACTATTGTTGTTAGGTGGAAAATACCTGAAGGTATTCCAGAAATTAGTGAGGCTAGAACCGGGTTTGAACCCGACACATCTGACATGCTAGTCCAGCGTCTTACCACTAGGTCAACTATCCACATGTTATTAACCCATTATTCAACTGAAATCGGACATTAAATTACCCTTTTTGCAATAGTTGAAGGCCTAAACAACCGTTATAATAATAATTTCGGTATTTGTTTGTATTGGGTTTTCTCTGCACGCAAAATCCGTTTAACAAATAACACAATGATAATGGAGACCCTGGCATCTAAAAATCCAATATTGTTTGGTGGGATACCTTATGGAAGGGAAAACGGATTTTTTCACATACTTTTCAGTGTTCTTATTGAGCATAGTATTTCTCTATTTGATTGAATGATGGATGCGAACAAGGTGCACAATACTGCCTCTAAACATCTTAAATACCCCCTACCCACCCCGAAAAAAAACAACAACAACAAACAAAAAAACCCCAAATAAACAAACACAAAAAACAACAACAAAATACAACATAATGATGTTTCTCTTCAATTATTTTTTATTCACACATTGACTTACGGCATGTTACTAGCATGTGTTACACCATCCTCGATACCCCAGCGTAATCATACATGATATATGATCATATCTACCCTGGGCAATCGGCTAGCGAAAATCTATTCATAAGCATTTTCCGACCAATGAAACAGCCAATAACAAACAGGTAAGAAACTCCTTTGTATAGAGCTAGCAGCAAATTTGACAAAATATTTGACTTCCTGCCTAAATCAATTTGAAAACTGCCATCTCATTAGATCATTCGCATCATTGAGATTTCTTTCGTATAGTCTCGGCCATTTCCGTACCGCATGAGGCATGATCATGCGACCAATCAAGCGGCTAAATCAATTAATTATTCATGAGTGCAATCATTTACTCAAGAAGCCTTTCCTTTCTGACTCCATTGCAATTCAATGACTTTATTACCTCTAAAATAATAATAATAATAATAATAATAATAATAATAATAATATATATATATATATATATGAGAGAAAAGCAACACAACAGTTAAACATACATACATTGTAGTTAAAATTTATACAGACAATGTATATGTGATACGGAACACTTTCAGGACAATCATACATTTACAGAAAAGTACAAAAAGACAATAGATAAACAAAAACAAAAACATGTTTTACTGAAATTCCGTGAAACGTAGTCACATTAAAAGGCGCACAGTTTAGATGGATGCACATATGTTTATTTTAATGCATTTTCGTGTTTATCTCATTCGACTTTATAATTAAATTATAAAAATGTGTATGATTTAGATACATATAAAAATAACATTTGACTGATGTTTATGCGCTTTTTGTCAATGAAATTCGTGTCAACGTCGATATTAAATCATTTTTTCATGAAAGCTCACATCTTATCTTTTTTGTTTAATTGTTTAAGGCGAATTAATCAACGATGATGATACATTACAATTAATATTTGTTTTGCATTAATTTATATTATGCGCCTTTAAGTATATATCTCGCGATGCACTTTGCCGATAAAGATTTTAATAAGAAAATCTTGTCAATGCAAAGCATTTACCAACCACAGTTTTAACATTTATTTTTGCAACAAATCAGACCACCAACCTATTTATGGTATTCTCATCGCATTAGCCTCAACCATTTATTTCTAAAATTATTCTCAGCAGTCTCTCCTATTTATTTATTAAACATACAAAAATATAATTGGTTCGATTAAGACTAATTGAGGAATTCCACTGGTGTGGCCAGCCTTGATGCGTTGATCTAAGAAAGATATTTATTGTTATTGTGTCCACTCCTTAAGAAGCATTGTTGTCCAATATTTAGTGCCAAATATCAGTCATTAGTGTCCAATTTTCAGTAATTGTTGTCGTGGTGTCCAATATTAAGTCAGTGTTGTCTTGGTTTCCACTATTTAGACACTGTTGTCGTTGTGTCCAATATTCAGTCATTGCTGTCTTGGTGTCAATATTCAGTTATTGTTGTTTTAGTGTTCAATATTCAGTTAATGTTGTCTTAGTGTCTAAAATTCAGTCATTGTTGTCTTAGTGTTCAATATTCAGTCATTATTGCCTTGGTGTCCAATATTCAGTCATTGTTGTCTTAGTGTCCAATATTTAGTAATTGTTGTCTAAGCGTCCACTATTCAGTAATTGTTGTCTTGGTGACCTATATTCAATCATTGTTGTCTTAGTGTCCAATACTCAGTTACTGTTGTCTTAGTGTACACTATTCAGTCAGTGTTGTCTTGGTGTACTCTATTCAGTCATTGTTGGCTTGGTGTCCACGATTCAGTCAGTGTTGTCTTGGTGTCCAATATTCAGTCAGTGTTGTCTTTGTGTCCAATATTTAGTAAGTGTTGTCTTGGTGTCCAATATTCAGTCATTGTTGCCTTGGTGTCCACTATTCAGTCAGTGTTGTCTTGGTGTCCAATATTCAGTCATTGTTGTGTTGGTGTACACTAATAAGCCATTGATGTCTTCGTGTCCACCATTCACTCATATTGTCATGGTGTCCAATATTCAGTCATTGTTATCTTTAAGTCCAATATTTAGTCATTGTTGTCTTGGTGTCCAATATTCAGTAATTGTTGTATTGGTGTCCAATATTCAGTCAGTGTTGTATTGGTGTCCAATATTCAGTCAGTGCTGTCTTGGTGTCCAATATTCAGTCATTGTTGTCTTGGTGTCCACTATTCAGTAATTGCTGTCTTGGTGTCCAATATTCAGTCAGTGTTGTCTTGGCGTCCAATATTCAGTCATTGTTGTCTTGGTGTCCAATATTCAGTCAGTGTTGTATTGGTGTCCAATATTCAGTCAGTGTTGTCTTGGTGTCCAATATTCAGTCAGTGTTGTCTTGGTGTCCAAAATTCAGTCAGTGTTGTATTGGTGTCCAACATTCAGTCAGTGTTGTCTTGGTATCCAATATTGAGTCATTGTTGCCTTGGTGTCCAATATTCAGGCATTCTTGTCTTGGTGTCCAATATTCAGTCATTGTTGTCTTGGTGTCCAATATTCAGTCATTGTTGTCTTGGTGTCCAATATTCAGTCATTGTTGTCTTGGTGTCCAATATTCAGTCATTGTTGTCTTGGTGTCCAATATTCAGTCATTGTTGTCTTGGTGTCCAATATTCAGTCATTGTTGTCTTGGTGTCTAATATTCAGTCATTGTTATCTTGGTGTCCAATATTCAGTCATTGTTGTCTTGGTGTCCAATATTCAGTCATTGTTGTCTTGGTGTCCAATATTCAGTCAGTGTTGTCTTGGTGTCCAATATTCAGTCATTGTTGTCTTGGTGTCCAATATTCAGTCAGTGTTGTCTTGGTGTCCAATATTCAGTCATTGTTGTCTTGGTGTCCAATATTCAGTCATTGTTGTATTGGTGTCCAATATTAAGTCATTGTTGTCTTGGTGTCCAATATTCAGTCATTGTTGTCTTAGTGTCCAATATTTAGTAATTGTTGTCTAAGCGTCCACTATTCAGTAATTGTTGTCTTGGTGACCTATATTCAATCATTGTTGTCTTAGTGTCCAATACTCAGTTACTGTTGTCTTAGTGTACACTATTCAGTCAGTGTTGTCTTGGTGTACTCTATTCAGTCATTGTTGGCTTGGTGTCCACGATTCAGTCAGTGTTGTCTTGGTGTCCAATATTCAGTCAGTGTTGTCTTTGTGTCCAATATTTAGTAAGTGTTGTCTTGGTGTCCAATATTCAGTCATTGTTGCCTTGGTGTCCACTATTCAGTCAGTGTTGTCTTGGTGTCCAATATTCAGTCATTGTTGTGTTGGTGTACACTAATAAGCCATTGATGTCTTCGTGTCCACCATTCACTCGTATTGTCATGGTGTCCAATATTCAGTCATTGTTATCTTTAAGTCCAATATTTAGTAATTGTTGTCTTGGTGTCCAATATTCAGTAATTGTTGTATTGGTGTCCAATATTCAGTCAGTGTTGTATTGGTGTCCAATATTCAGTCAGTGCTGTCTTGGTGTCCAATATTCAGTCATTGTTGTCTTGGTGTCCACTATTAAGTAATTGCTGTCTTGGTGTCCAATATTCAGTCAGTGTTGTCTTGGCGTCCAATATTCAGTCATTGTTGTCTTGGTGTCCAATATTCAGTCAGTGTTGTATTGGTGTCCAATATTCAGTCAGTGTTGTCTTGGTGTCCAATATTCAGTCAGTGTTGTCTTGGTGTCCAAAATTCAGTCAGTGTTGTATTGGTGTCCAACATTCAGTCAGTGTTGTCTTGGTATCCAATATTGAGTCATTGTTGCCTTGGTGTCCAATATTCAGGCATTGTTGTCTTGGTGTCCAATATTCAGTCATTGTTGTCTTGGTGTCCAATATTCAGTCATTGTTGTCTTGGTGTCCAATATTCAGTCATTGCTGTCTTGGTGTCCAATATTCAGTCATTGTTGTCTTGGTGTCCAATATTCAGTCATTGTTGTCTTGGTGTCCAATATTCAGTCATTGTTGTCTTGGTGTCCAATATTCAGTCAGTGTTGTCTTGGTGTCCAATATTCAGTCATTGTTGTCTTGGTGTCCAATATTCAGTCAGTGTTGTCTTGGTGTCCAATATTCAGTCATTGTTGTCTTGGTGTCCAATATTCAGTCATTGTTGTCTTGGTGTCCAATATTCAGTCATTGTTGTCTTGGTGTCCAATATTCAGTCATTGTTGTCTTAGTGTCCAATATTCAGTCATTGTTGTCTAAGCGTCCACTATTCAGTAATTGTTGTCTTGGTGACCTATATTCAATCATTGTTGTCTTAGTGTCCAATACTCAGTTACTGTTGTCTTAGTGTACACTATTCAGTCAGTGTTGTCTTGGTGTACTCTATTCAGTCATTGTTGGCTTGGTGTCCACGATTCAGTCAGTGTTGTCTTGGTGTCCAATATTCAGTCAGTGTTGTCTTTGTGTCCAATATTTAGTAAGTGTTGTCTTGGTGTCCAATATTCAGTCATTGTTGCCTTGGTGTCCACTATTCAGTCAGTGTTGTCTTGGTGTCCAATATTCAGTCATTGTTGTGTTGGTGTACACTAATAAGCCATTGATGTCTTCGTGTCCACCATTCACTCGTATTGTCATGGTGTCCAATATTCAGTCATTGTTATCTTTAAGTCCAATATTTAGTCATTTTTGTCTTGGTGTCCAATATTCAGTAATTGTTGTATTGGTGTCCAATATTCAGTCAGTGTTGTATTGGTGTCCAATATTCAGTCAGTGCTGTCTTGGTGTCCAATATTCAGTCATTGTTGTCTTGGTGTCCACTATTCAGTAATTGCTGTCTTGGTGTCCAATATTCAGTCAGTGTTGTCTTGGCGTCCAATATTCAGTCATTGTTGTCTTGGTGTCCAATATTCAGTCAGTGTTGTATTGGTGTCCAATATTCAGTCAGTGTTGTCTTGGTGTCCAATATTCAGTCAGTGTTGTCTTGGTGTCCAAAATTCAGTCAGTTTTGTATTGGTGTCCAACATTCAGTCAGTTTTGTCTTGGTATCCAATATTGAGTCATTGTTGCCTTGGTGTCCAATATTCAGGCATTGTTGTCTTGGTGTCCAATATTCAGTCATTGTTGTCTTGGTGTCCAATATTCAGTCATTGTTGTCTTGGTGTCCAATATTCAGTCATTGCTGTCTTGGTGTCCAATATTCAGTCATTGTTGTCTTGGTGTCCAATATTCAGTCAGTGTTGTCTTGGTGTCCAATATTCAGTCATTGTTGTCTTGGTGTCTAATATTCAGTCATTGTTATCTTGGTGTCCAATATTCAGTCATTGTTGTCTTGGTGTCCAATATTCAGTCATTGTTGTCTTGGTGTCCAATATTCAGTCAGTGTTGTCTTGGTGTCCAATATTCAGTCATTGTTGTCTTGGTGTCCAATATTCAGTCAGTGTTGTCTTGGTGTCCAATATTCAGTCATTGTTGTCTTGGTGTCCAATATTCAGTCATTGTTGTATTGGTGTCCAATATTAAGTCATTGTTGTCTTGGTGTCCAATATTCAGTCATTGTTGTATTGGTGTCCAATATTCAGTCATTGTTGTCTTGGTGTCCAATATTCAGTCAGTGTTGTATTGGTGTCCAATATTCAGTCATTGTTGTCTTGGTGTCCAATATTCAGTCATTGTTGTATTGGTGTCCAATATTCAGTCATTGTTGTCTTGGTGTCCAATATTCAGTCAGTGTTGTCTTGGTGTCCAATAATCAGTCAGTGTTGGATTGGTGTCCAATATTCAGTCAGTGTTGTCTTGGTGTCCAATATTCAGTCATTGTTGTCTTGGTGTCCAATATTCAGTCATTGTTGTCTTGGTGTCCAATATTCAGTCATTGTTGTCTTGGTGTCCAATATTCAGTCAGTGTTGTCTTGGTGTCCAATATTCAGTCAGTGTTGTCTTGGTGTCCAATATTCAGTCAGTGTTGTCTTGGTGTCCAATATTCAGTCAGTGTTGTCTTGGTGTCCAATATTCAGTCAGTGTTGTCTTGGTATCCAATATTCAGTCAGTGTTGTCTTGGTGTCCAATATTCAGTCAGTGTTGTATTGGTGTCCAATATTCAGTCATTGTTGTCTTGGTGTCCAATATTCAGTCAGTGCTGTCTTGGTATCCAATATTCAGTCAGTGTTGTCTTGGTGTCCAATATTCAGTCAGTGTTGTCTTGGTGTCCAATATTCAGTCAGTGTTGTCTTGGTGTCCAATATTCAGTCAGTATTGCCTTGGTGTCAAATATTCAGTCAGTGTTGTCTTGGTGTCCAATATTCAGTCAGTGTTGTCTTGGTGTCCAATATTCAGTCAGTGTTGTGTTGGTGTCCAATATTCAGTCAGTGTTGTCTTGGTGTCCAATATTCAGTCAGTGTTGTCTTGGTGTCCAATATTCAGTCAGTGTTGTCTTGGTGTCCAATATTCAGTCAGTGTTGGATTTGTGTCCAATATTCAGTCAGTGTTGTCTTGGTGTCCAATATTCAGTCATTATTGTCTTGGTGTCCAATATTCAGTCATTGTTGTCTTGGTGTCCAATATTCAGTCAGTGTTGTCTTGGTGTCCAATATTCAGTCATTGCTGTCTTGGTGTCCAATATTCAGTCATTGTTGTCTTGGTGTCCAATATTCAGTCAGTGTTGTCTTGGTGTCCAATATTCAGTCATTGTTGTCTTGGTGTCCAATATTCAGTCATTGCTGTCTTGGTGTCCAATATTCAGTCATTGTTGTCTTGGTGGCCAATATTCAGTCAGTGTTGTCTTGGTGTCCAATATTCAGTCATTGTTGTCTTGGTGTCCAATATTCAGTCATTGCTGTCTTGGTGTCCAATATTCAGTCAGTGTTGTCTTGGTGTCCAATAATCAGTCAGTGTTGGATTGGTGTCCAATATTCAGTCAGTGTTGTCTTGGTGTCCAATATTCAGTCAGTGTTGTCTTGGTGTCCAATATTCAGTCAGTGTTGTCTTGGTGTCCAATATTCAGTCAGTGTTGTCTTGGTGTCCAATAGTCAGTCATTGTTGTCTTGGTGTCCAATATTCAGTCAGTGTTGTCTTTGTGTCCAATATTCAGTCATTGTTGTCTTGGTGTCCAATATTCAGTCAGTGCTGTCTTGGTGTCCAATATTCAGTCAGTGTTGTCTTGGTGTACACTATTCAGTCATTGTTGCCTTGGTGTCCAATATTCAGTCATTGTTGCCTTGTTGTCGACTATTTAGTCATTGTTTTCTTGGTGTCCAATATTCAGTCATTGTTGTCTTGGTGTCCAATATTCAGTCATTGTTGTCTTGGTGTCCAATATTCAGTCAGTGCTGTCTTGGTGTCCAATATTCAGTCATTGTTGGATTGGTGTCCAATATTCAGTCATTGTTGTCTTGGTGTCCAATATTCAGTCATTGTTGTCTTGGTGTCCAATATTCAGTCATTGTTGTCTTGGTGTCCAATATTCAGTCAGTGTTGTATTGGTGTCCAATATTCAGTCAGTGTTGTCTTGGTGTCCAATATTCAGTCATTGCTGTCTTGGTGTCCAATATTCAGTCAGTGTTGTCTTGGTGTCCAATATTCAGTCATTGTTGTCTTGGTGTCCAATATTCAGTCATTGTTGTCTTGGTGTCCAATATTCAGTCAGTGTTGTCTTGGTGTCCAATATTCAGTCAGTGTTGTCTTGGTGTCCAATATTCAGTCATTGTTGTCTTGGTGTCCAATATTCAGTCAGTGTTGTCTTGGTGTCCAATATTCAGTCAGTGTTGTCTTGGTGTCCAATATTCAGTCAGTGTTGTCTTGGTGTCCAATATTCAGTCAGTGTTGTCTTGGTGTCCAATATTCAGTCAGTGCTGTCTTGGTGTCCAATATTCAGTCAGTGTTGTCTTGGTGTCCAATATTCAGTCATTGTTGTCTTGGTGTCCAATATTCAGTCAGTGTTGTCTTGGTGTCCAATATTCAGTCATTGTTGTCTTGGTGTCTAATATTCAGTCAGTGTTGTCTTGGTGTCCAATATTAAGTCATTGTTGTCTTGGTGTCCAATATTCAGTCAGTGTTGTCTTGGTGTCCAATATTAAGTCATTGTTGTCTTGGTGTCCAAAATTCAGTCATTGTTGCCTCATTGTTGCCTTGGTGTCCAATATTCAGTCAGTGTTGTCTTGGTGTCCAATATTCAGTCATTGTTGCCTCATTGTTGCCTTGTTGTCGACTATTTAGTCATTGTTTTCTTAGTGTCCAATATTCAGTCAGTGTTGTCTTAATGTCAAATATTCAATCATTGATGTCCTGTCCAATATTCAGTCAGTGTTGTCTTAATGTCAAATATTCAATCATTGATGTCCTGTCCAATATTCAGTCAGTGTTGTCTTAATGTCAAATATTCAATAATTGATGTCCTGTCCAATATTCAGTCAGTGTTGTCTTAATGTCAAATATTCAATCATTGATGTCTAGGTGTCCAATATTGAGTTATTATTGTTTTACTATTCAGATTTGGTACATTTATGTAACATTGAAAATAATTTCCCCGAATTTATTTTCATCAAAACACCTGAAATAAAATAAAATTGAATTAAATAAATTATTTAAAACAACACATTCTGTTTATTTTCTACTAATTTAATATATATTTTTCATACAGGTGAAAACGTTTAAGCCAAATTTGTCATTCTTAAACATCAGGCCCCAGTTTCTCGAAACTTCTTAAGTCTCTTATAACAGGATTAAGCTAAACCCAATATTTTTGTTTTTCAATAGTTTGCGTTTTATATACTTCTTTAAATGATTTATACTTAAGATATGAATTATCGTTACGATTATCGCAATAAACCATTTTTCATTGATAAAAAATAACTATATGTATGTATTTTGGCTATTTGAAATAAGCAACATAAACCTGTTAAGCTTAAGAAGTTTCGAGAAATTGGGGCCAGGCTAACTAATGGCTATTTCAGGATTTTTAAAATGCTGTATATTTCGAAGTATGACCAATTTACTATTCTAGACAAAGTGCATTGAACATAGTTTATCTCCAAACATTTAATAATTGTTTCATGTGTATATTATTACAGATGTTATGTAGAGAAAGCCAGCGTTTCTCCTTTCAAATTTACTGTCGATGTCGCTTGAGCTTATCTTTAACCATTAATTTAACTCATGCGTAATCATCAATATTTAACAGGTTTAATAGACTATTGTGGTTTGCAACTCATCCGCTTGACGATCAATATCTAACAGGTTTAAGATATTAATGTGGTTTGCAGTTACCTGGTCTTAACACTTTTTTTTCTTTTATGCGTCGCAAATGATACGAAATTAAAACGTACTTAAACTTTTCTATCCGTCTGTATTCCCTAAAGGACCATTAAACTCGATCATTTGTAAGCCATCACTTTACCATTACTTCAGTCGTCCCATAATTCAAAAAAGCGCTCGGTATAATAACAATACTAAGTCCCTCGTTTCGGTAATTGACATTTACGACAATGTTTCTGTGTCATTACTTCAGATTTCTACATTGATGCCATCAATTATATTGAGCATTTACTGGAAGTAAATGGAATCCATATTGAATGGCTTTCGCTCTTAAAGTTGCACTCTCACAAATTGACAGTTTCGACCTTTTTAATTTATCTTTTTGTCTCAGAATCAGCTCATTTTTGCACAAGGGTCTTAAATTCAGTCATAAAAGACAACTCACAATATAACAGATCTCAATTGTTTCATAAATTTAAGTTTTCTTTAAGCGTTCGTAACGCTTTTAATAATACAACATCAATTTTCAAACATAATTATGAAAACTGCGATCTGTTCTTTTGTCAGCAGTCTTATATCACCAGTTTCCAGACATTAACGAAAAAATGCTCATTACAAGACATACAAATGTCGAATCAATCAATATGTGAGAGTGCAGCTTTAGGGTAATCCATCCATCCTTAATACAAGACAATTTTACTGGTAAAATTTCATTGTTAAGTTACACATGTTGATTTTTGATTTTTAAACGTTTTTACCGAGAGCTTATTGATATATACGTTATGTTTTCTAAGTAACAAGTTAATAAAATTGATTTATCGTAGTAAAATTGTGTTCCCTTTTCTAAATTATATCATAAAACTAGTGTCAATATATGGCGTTATTCAAAAAATGTAATTATACAAAAATAATATGAATGTTAATTAATTTATATTATAAATAGAAATAAAATCTCTGTTATTATATATAACACCTTGCCTCTTAATGATCGATGACTTACCTTAAAGTTCAACATTTCACAAAAAACCCAACGTTTTACGAACAGCGTGAGTGGTAAGAAATTTCAAAAACAATAACTCAATTTCAAGTTCAATATTTTATTTTCTAATAACATAAGGCTCAATACAACAAATATGTGTATTACGAATGTGAAAAAGAAGCAATGGTATCATCGATTAAGCAAGTACACTTTGATACAAACACCCATACAAAAATATAAACTAGTAAAGAAAAAAGGAAGTACAAGTCGAACTATAAGTTTGAATGCGTAGCATGCATTAAATACCCTTTCGAAATGAAATAGAAGGGTTTTAAAGAGTACTCATTGTAATAAATACTAAACACGATCCTATAAACTCCCCAAAACACTCCTGCTATAACTTGCATCCCAACTAAGTCATCGAGACAGACACCCACTCGGGCGCGGCTGATGTAGTGGTGCCCACCGGTTGTCAACCAATCCTACGTCAGGCACCCATCCCAACGACCCCCGATACCACATTCAATTACAGAAATTACACAACAACAACATGTTTATGATCAACCAATGCAGTTAAGCAAACTTAAAACAATCCCATAACAAGTAATATTAAAACAATCCTTTATTAGTGCACAATTGTTTCAACAATATTAAATTACCCAAATTGCATGTACGTGAGTCAGTCATTATATCTTATTTCGGAAATCTCCTAACAACATTGTTAAATAACATTATGACCGGGGAATGTTTGTTTTTTGGCTGTTATTTCATTAGAGTGGTTCCACTGGTATTGTTAGCAGAGTTGGCTGTGTTCATATGCTATACCCTAATGTAAAATGTGCTTTCTGGAGGTTTAAAAAGCTTTGAGGGTGAAATATATTTTTTTCACTAAATCCGTTTTCTCTTACTTTTTTTGAAAGTTTAACCTGCTGTCATTTCCAAAGCGTACAGGGCTGGGCAACATTTTCAATGACGCCATTTTCGAAATAACGTTACGGTCGCATTCAATTCAGAGCGCCTTTTGAAAAACTACAATTATATAATGTTATTAATAAGTTGATTTCATATTGGTCTAATTATTTGTTCGAGGTTAGCTGTATTTGCCCAAGCCCGAAAAGGTTTTGGCATATATTGTTGTCAATTGTCTGGTATTGGTACCGCGAATGTCCCCGTATCGCGTCAAATACGTAATAGTTGAATTATAAACAGTAATATTATATCTCCTTTAAGGCATATGTTGAACATATGTCTTTTTGTTCAAGTGTAAGATCGCAATATATTTCACCTTGTGATCACCATAGGTAATTAGTAGTTTTAGATAATGAACAATTTAGTGTTTCTTCACTGGTGAATCTTAATTAACCACAGGAAAGAATTATAATACATTGCAATCTAAAACTGAGACAAACAAGTATACTCTATATAATATACATACAAAAACTAATATAAACGAAACTATGTAGCATAACCAAGCCACCAAGCATACACGCATTCAAAGCTGAATAATCGCTATAAATTAAGATTAAGGCTACATGTATAACCACATAGACGATATGTTCAAGATCTACGTGTGGATAAGTCTTCAAAATTCTTCAAAATGTAAAATATTATTATGGGACAAGCATAACATCTTTTTTCATAGGGGTAGATCAGTTATTTATATCTAAGTCGTGGTCTTGAAATGGTAACTCGTGGGACCGAGTTAGTAAGTCGTGGCCACGAAAAGTCCCACATGTCATCTCTATGCCACCGTAGGGAACTGATAAAAGCCAACTTCTATATTGAAAGGGAAAAAAGAACAGAAACACAAAAAAATATGTTGTCAAGTTAAATATAGCAATAGAGCGCAATGCGTGCGTAAAGAGTTGTATTTTAAATTGGGACTTGGGTGTGAAGGATTGCAGGTTTATTTGGCGAGTGTTCCGATACTGTTGTCAGTCAGATCAGGGTTTTGAAGCATAGTGCACAGCCTGAATGTAACCCTGGTTAGAGCTACCCTGGTTCATTAGCATGCACCAGAGCACATAGCACGGTCTCGCGATATTTTTATGGCTCTCGTGGGTGACGATAAGTATCTGTTTAGTGATGCGGCGGAGAACCGAACCAGCGACCCCGGGATTGACGTGCATATGCGAGACCACAGCTCCGCCACTTAAACTGTAATAAAACCCCAAAACACATTTGAATAGAAGGATAATTGTTGTCGTTCATGCCTTTTACTGTTCCAAATAACTAAGCACGTGGCAGTTAAGCATGGTTATGTTAATAAAAACTATATAATAAATATTAATTACATACGGACCCATAGACCGGAAGACAGAAAACTATTAAAATCTTCCTGAAATACGGCAATTAACACGATTTTGATGAATAAGCAGTCCTGAGTTAAATCTCAAGTAAGATACAATAACATCAATGTTTTTTTTTGTTTATCACTTCCTGCATTTAAACAATTCATTATTTTCACGGAAATAGATATACAATCTGCTATGTAAAACCCCGCCTCCACTATAATAGTATTCTCACAACTTCCGAGGGATTTAAATCCTGTATAAGAAAATATTACCATTTATGAAAAAAATATCGGAACTGGAGGTGCCTGTTTTCGAACCCAGCTTTCAGAGCCACCGCTCGTACGTATGGTCGTGCATGGTGTGAACTCTGTTTTCTTTTCTTTCTTTCCACTTGGCTCTCAGAGCCGCTATTGTACATGCGTAGGTGGTCGCGCACGTTACGTGAACTATCCAACTGACTTTCTTTATTAAAACCAACATTGTTTTCCACACTTCCTGCTCACTCCTTTGCGTTCTCTCTATCCGCCTTTTCTCAATCCCACTCTTTTTCGTCCCTCTCTTCAACCCGCTTATTTCTTTACTACGGCCCCACCCGCCCCTCTGTCCCTTCCTACCTCCCTAAACCTCCTATTATTTTCATCTCACCGCTCCTTGTAGTTTTTTATCTCTCTCTCTCTCTCTCTCTCTCTCTGTCTCTTTAATACCCCTACCCCCCCCCCCCTCACTCTCTCTCTCTCTCTCTCTCTCTCTCTCTCTCTCTCTCACAAACATAGATTGCAGCATATATCCCCAATATTTCCCTTCATATAACTTTCACTAGACCTCTCTACATCCTCGGTCTAATTCCATCTGTATATTCCGTTCTTTATCTCTTCCTCCCCCGCCTTTTCTGTCTCTCTCTCCCTCTCTCTTTCTCTGTGTAACTACATTAACTTAGACAACATCAACCCATTGGAAAGTTCCCCTCGGGAAGTGATTAACATTGCTATTAATTACTTCAGGTGGCAGTATGAAATAAACCAAATTGCTCATGGGGTTCTAAAATGTTTAAAATGGTAGACAGAGAACCCATTTTCTGGATGAAAAATGTTGAACAAAAAACGTTGGAAATAAATGGTTAAACATATTGGCGATGCCTGAGCAACTAAACACAACTGTTCCTTGATCTGCATTAACTTAAGACAAATGCATCCAGTGCATTTTGTAATTATCCAAGAATCAAAGGCCAAGATGCTCAAAATTGTCTTTACAAATGTTAAAGGTCTCATTTTGGTTTTTGAATACTCTATTATTTTGTTCAATAAAAACATGAAACTATTTTAATTCGCATCAGCATGAAACAACGTCAGATATTGGGCTTACAGTAGCGGTTCTGTAGTCCGTTCAAAAACTACCAAGCTAATGAACAGTACACAAAATATACTATAATTTAAACATATGAGAAGGTAAAGAACTATTGACAGTATTTGCCCAAATCTAAAATATGAAAACCCCTGTTCATTTTTAAAGCAATGTACTGTTCGCTTTCCACACATTGAAGCCGAAAATACGATCGCATAGCCCGTAAGAAAACCCATATGCACCAAATAAAAGAAGATGTTCACGCTTTGATCCGCTAGCGACTACATGGCGAGCCATAACATTTTGTTATGCGTTGAAAATGCTCCAACGCGTCTTCCGTTATAGTGCCAATAAGTGGAATATGGATGTAATCAATGAGTATGGTTTCTTATTTTTCATTTTTAGAGGTTTATACGAGTAAATTAAACAAAATGGAGAAGTTACACATAGGATTGGCTCCAATAATTGCCCGTCGTGGACTAGGTCTTGCAACAAGCAGTCGAAAGCTTTACAACAATCCTCAATACACTAACATCAATGCCCTTCCTTTCCTATTTGACATACCTTCTTGTCTTCTCTGACTAGTTTTCTACACGTACTCGCATCTTAAAAAAACCCATCAGCCAACATTTAGGTGCTTGTAAACAGAATGATAGCTGGTAAAATACACTATTGCTTTAACACAAATTGGAAATGCATCAAACTACTTTTCATGTACTAATCCATATACATTGTTGACAATTACTTCTCTTAAAGCGACAATCTGATAACAAGATTGTAACCATGTATTTAATAGCAGAAATGGCAAAAAATATTAAATGATTGGTGAATGCTAAAAGATTTAGTGTGGTCTACTATAGTCTCATAAGATTGAAATACCGTGTTTTATGCTCATCTCTTTCAAATTAAACTTAATAGTATTCATAAGAACCATTGTTTTCGACATTTATTCATCCTCTTTGGAATATTAACACAATATCATTAATTGTGGCCAATCTTTTTTTGTGAGTAAGAGTCCCTCTTTAAATTACAGATGCATTCCGATTGAACGACTATTACAATTTCCTATACATTTCTTTGTAAAAACAAACTTTGACCAAAATTTTAAGATTTTTTTCTTGCGAATGTAGTTAATGACAACTAAACATTTGCTTACAATGCAAATTGTTACCTTCATTCTAAGCCAATAAAAAGTGTGGTCGTGTAATTCTTAAGAAACGTTTATCCAACTTAAACTATCAAAATGTTAAAAAAAATAGCAAAAAAAAGTTTAAGAACACTTCTTTCAAGAAAATTGCCGTTTTAAAACTAGACTGTTATTTTTGGAATCAAAAACTGACGTCTCCCCATATGTGTCGCATTCAGCTCCAGAACATTTGACATTGGAAAACAGAAAAAAAAATATGTATGGAAAAGCTTAGAACACATGGAACAGAAACGGCGGGACATACACAAAAATACCTAGTACGACATTGACCTTGAACCGAGCTGGTTGAAACATGCGCTTTGAACATCGTCTCAAAATGGTGAACATTGGTGGTGAGTAAAATCCAGCTCAAGAGTTCCAGCGGTTCAAGAGATGTGAAGCGGAAACGAAATACAAATGTAGAGTCAAATTCAAGTAATATGATCTTTGACCTCTAAATGTGACCTTGACATAGAACCAAGGCTAGTTGAAATATGCGTTCCTCACATCGTCTGAATATTGTGAACATTTGTGGCTAATTATTTCATATTAAATAATTAAAGCAGGTCAAAGATATGAAGCGGGCAATACATGTTTTCATACGCCATTTGACCTCTTAGTATGACCTTGAGCCGAGTTGATTGTTACATGGGCTCTGCACGTTGTCTTAAATTTGTGAACATTTGTGTCGAGTTATTTCAAAATTCTTCAAGCGGTTCAAGAGATATGGAGCGGACACAAACATAGCCTTAAAACCTTTGACCTTGAACCGAGCTCTTTTAACATGCAATCTGCACATTGTCGCAATATATTGAACATTTGTGGGTACTTATTATACTTAATCCTTCAAGCAGTTCAAGAGATATGAAGCGGACACAAAATAGAGTCATATTATAGTTATATGATCTTTGACCTCTACATGTAATCTTTCTCTTGAACCGTGACCCGAGTTGTATGTAGCATGCGCCGTGACCATCGTTTTAAAATGGTGAACATTTGTGACGAGTTATTTCAAAATCCTTCAAACTTTCAAGAAATATGGAACGGACACGAAATGTAGTCATATGACCGTTGACCTCTAAGTGCGACATTGAACCGAGCTAGTTGAAACATGCGCTCTGCATATCGTCTCAATATGGTGAACATTTCGGGCTAGTAATTTCAAAAATCCTGCAAGCGGTTCAAGCGATATGAAGCGGACACAAAATAAAGTCATATGGCTTCTGACCTCTAAGTGTGACCTTGACCTCCAACCGAGCTGGTTGTAACATGTGCTCTACACACTGTCTAAATATTGTGAACATTTGTGGATCGTTATTTCAAAATAATTCAAGCAGTTCACGAGATACAGAGCGGACACAATTTGTGACAGACAGACGGACAACTCGAGCGAAACAATTCCCCCCCCCCCTTTATAAAGGAGACATAATTGACATTGTTTGAAATCTCTCTGAGATCTGGCACAACGGAGGTCTATATGACGTAATACTGACGTAATTCTTTCAAATGCTCGTGGTGTCTTTTACGGGGATCAGGTACACGTAACCCACGCAATGCTATTCGTATTGAATCGTGTGCTATGCATTACATGTTGAAGAATTTCATTTTGTTCTTGAATTCCCTGTGTATAAGACTTAAGAAACATATATTTAAATGAACACTTCTGGATAAAACCAAATGAACTAAGTTTGTTCAATCAATGCAATCCGGAAATGTTTTCGATGCTGCACTCTCACTTATTTGACAGCTTAACCTTTTTTTAAATCTGTCTCAGAATCAGCTCATTTCGGCATAGATCAATGCCTTCAATTCAGTCGTAAAAGATCACCCACAATAGAACAGATCTCAATTGTTTGGTAAACTGCCGATCTTTTTATTTTGATTAAAGCGTTAGTAACGCTTTTAGCTATAAAACATCAATTGTAATCGTAACTGTGAAAACGGCGATCTACTCTTTTGTCAGCAGTCTTATATCACTGACTTCTAGACATTTACGCAGAAATTGGCTCATTCCAAAACAAAAAAGTTGTCAAAACAATCTGTGAGAGTGCAGCGTTAAACTGAATAGAAAATACCAATCCATGTTCATCATGCATTTAGTTTGAGAAATACGTTACATTGCTATACTAAAATATAGATATAACGTTTATGAACGCTGTTCTCTCGCTGTCACATATTTGATAAACTGTCATGTATCGTATTGCTATGACTCGATATATTATACGTATTTGATTTTGTAATAAATGATTACGAATTGCAATTTTCTTTATATGCTTATTATTAATATTTCTTTGATCGATCGACTGCGTACATATATTAATATATTTTCTTAGAAGTATACTCATGAACATTATGCCTACATGTATGTTTGAATAAACTTAGTTAAAACTTGAGCTACTGATTATATTGGAGTTATAAGCTATGAATTGACTGGGTGACGCATACATAAATACAAACAGGCAGGCAAAGAGAGAAAGACGGCGGGAAACAAGGGTTTGTATTTGAGTCAAAACGAACAGAGTGACAAAATGTGTAAAGATTAATGCCATGCAATAACTAATGTCCTGGTTAAAAGCTGCACACCCGCAGATTGGTCGTTTTGACAACTTTGTTTTCTTTTTGTCTTGGAATGAGCCTTTTTTGCGCTTATGTCTGAATGACATTCATCTGAGATTAGAAATAATCATTGATCTGAAATAATCAATAATCATTGACACGAGATCATCAAAAATCATTGATATGAGATAATCAGTATTCATTGATCTGAGATAATCAATATTCATTGATCTAAGATTATCAATATTTATTGATCTGAGATAATCAATATTCATTGATTTGAGATAATCAATAATCATTGATCTAAGATTATCGATATTCATTGACTTGAGATAATCAATAATCATCGATCTGAGAAACTCAATATTCATCGATCTGAGATAGTCAATATTCATTGATCTGAGATTATTAATATTCATCGATCTGATATAATCAATAATCATTGATCTTAGATAATCAATAATCATTGATCTGAGATTATCAATAATCATTGATCTGAGAAAATCAATATTCATTGGTCTGAAATAATCAATTATCATTGATATGATATAATCAATAATCATTAACATGAGTTTATCAATAATCATTGATCTGTGAGCTGATCGATACTTAGTCAAACAATAGGGCAATAAAGATAGGGACCAATAAATAATTTCGGCAGTTTGGAAACCTCTTTCGAAAGTTTTGCTTGAAGTTCCAAATACATGGTTTTGTGTACAGCTTCAACAGCATGATGGAGCTTCTGCACGTAGCCATTATTTCTGATTCTTTTCAAACAATACAACGCAGATGTTTGTTTGCAAGTTTTAACTAAATGGTGTTTCAAAACATGTGTTGATCATGTCTGCCATTTGGATTTCTCAAAGTTAGCTAGTTTTCAGATGGAACGAGAAGACGAGGGGGTTTCAATAGTTTCACAAAATAGTTTCGGTTTACGTAAAACAAACAATAAAACTTGTTTTCAAATCATTTGAAACTGTCGCAACAAATACACAGTTCGTGAAACCAATTTAAAACCAAAACCTAGTTTATAACTAACCAAAACGTCCTGAGACTGAACACACCTTTCAAAAATCGGTAAGTGAAATTCGTGAATTTTGTGGTCTACCAAATATAAGCCATCTTCTGGTGTTACTCATGACTTTCTGATCAAGTAAGTGTGCAACATTAAAATCTAATTAATTAATCAACGGTGAGTAAGTTTGTGAATGCGAGAGATGTTGCAATGAATTCATATTCAGTAACATGCATTGGGCAGATCGCTAAGATTTTTGTAAAAGTTAACAGCGTTGTTAAAAGCAAGGTTGTTAACGTTTAAAGGTGAACTTATTTATGAAGTAACACAAGCATTTATGAATCTGTTGTTTCCATATATGTGTGTAAAATACCACATGTGTGTCCATGAAACTTTAATAGTATTAAAGATTTAAAAGTTAACAACGACTCAGTTAAAATCGTTGTTAACTTTAACAATGCTCTGAACAATCGGCCCAATATTGTGGTTTGGTTGTTGTTAACAGCGTTGTTAAAAACGTCGTTGTTAACGTTCAAATGTGAACTGTTTTATGATGTGCTGATATACGAGTTTTTAAGTAAAACAAGCATTGCTGAGTCCCTTGTCTTCATATGTGTGTACAATACCACATGGATGTCCATGAGACTTTAAGAGTATTAAAGATTTGAGAGTTAACAACGACTCAGTTAAAATCGTTGTAAACTTTAACAATGCTCTAAACGATCAGCCCAATATTGTGGTTTGGTTGTTGTTCTTTATGTTTTCATAACATTTATTCCTTCCCTATATAATAAGTAGACTTTTATGAATATATAATTTATAAGCACCTTTCATAAAGAGACAGTCAGAAGATATCAAAGCTAATTAAAAGATAATTAAATGTATGATTAATTACGTTTTTATTCTTTATATAACTTGTTCATAATATTTATTCCTTCCCGATCGAATAATTGAACTTTTATATATATAAAGAAATACCTTCCCCAAAGAAAACGTCAGAAGAAATCAAAACTAATTATTTGATAATGAAATGTATAATTAATGACCTCCCTAATGAACGTACTGTACTAAATTACTTAAGTTTATGTTTAAACAAAAGCTTCATGCATTCAAAACATGTAATTAAACATAAACCAAATGTAACGAAATTTCAACAAAACCTCTGTTGTTTTAACGTAACGTCACTTATGCAAATCAACGCCCTGAACGTAAGTTTAACAAACGTTTGGACATGCATGACAGAGGCTGTCACGTCAAGTTATTAAACCGTCATAAAGCGAATATAACATTTTATATAATAACAGTTGCTAGGGGAACACCATGTTTATTTGATTCATGGATTAACGAGATAAAAGTTATAAAAAAGGTAACAAATTTTACTTTTAATTAGATTTGATTTTGATTATA
This sequence comes from Mya arenaria, assembly GCF_026914265.1. Lineage (NCBI taxonomy): Eukaryota > Metazoa > Mollusca > Bivalvia > Myida > Myidae > Mya > Mya arenaria. Next base: position 9,797,123 of record NC_069123.1, on the reverse strand, counting down.
AATTGAAATCACATTTAAACTGTTTATATTACCGTATAAGCATTTCAATGCTGTTTGAATGGTTTTTAGGGCATCAAGAAAATGGTGTTTATTTATTTGCTAATTTTAATGATAAATACGTATAATACATATAGTTGAATGAACTTCCTTAAATGATACTTTACTATTTACCAGTTATTGAAACTTATATATTATCTAATAATCATTTGCGTATACGGGGAGGGCCATTTTCTAATGTTGTTATAATCTGTGGCCCAACCCAATTGTATAATAATATGGTTTTAGAAATGAACTATATCACTAGAGTATATTATGTAAAATAAAATACGATTTAACTATAAGCATTTCAGTATAAGGAGAATTTAACGCATAACTGGACTTTCTTAATACATATTTCTTATTAGTATAGTTAGGAATTGAATACATGAGTACAACGCGTCAAGATTAGATTCAAATCAGTTTTGCTCGATTATTAAATGGTTTGTCGTAAACCTGCAAAAACCTGGAAAATATAAAATGTATCAGGATAATGTTCTTTACGTGTTCAAAATTGACCATTTCTAAACTTGGCGGATATTTCTTGCTTAAGTTTTGAAAGGGACATGGAGTTAGATGTTATGGAAGCGTATATTGTACATACTTGGCCGATTATTCAGGACGTTGTTAACGTAATCGTTGTTAACTTACATATATTTCTTGCTTTGCCAGTTAATTAGACATACTTGAGACCTGCAGTATACAGACAGCTTTTTCATTTGTACTTGTTATATCAAAATACATGAGAATATAATGAACCATTCGACGTTGTTAAACACGTTGTTACCTTAACACAGTTCTGAACAATCGAAACACGTATGATTAAATAATGCAATCTAGTTGACTTGTTTTATGCCAACTTGACATGTTATAACATGACATGTTGTCTAAAAATGATAATTCGGTCAGTTATGAGCTGGAAATAATGAATTGATTTTTGTCGACAAATTAGATTAAACACTTTATGTCGATATTAGATTTGTCGACAAAATGTGTTGCACTATTTTTTTTACATAAAGAATCTAATTTATTAACGTGAAGATAATTTTAAATAAAAAAAACACTGTGATAAAGTTGGTTAAACCAACATACAACAAGGCGACCACACAACAAAATTACATTATCAGTTTATATGAAATAAGCTTCCTCGTAATGTGATTATAATAGGACAAGATCAACGATTATTGGTTTATATTAAATTAAAGCTGCACCCTCACAGATTGTCAGTTTTTACACTTTTTTTCTGTCACGGAATCGGCTGATTTTTGTATCAATGCCATCAAACGTGTCATATTTGATCGATCACATTATAACATATCTCAATTTGTTTGGTAAACTGCCGATAATTTCATTTTATCAAAAAGCGTTAGTAACGCTTTTAACCATAACACATCAATGTCCGAACTTAAGAATGATTAACTGCGATCTGATCTTTTGTCAGCAGTCTTAAATCACTGGTTACCAGACATTTATACAAAAAAATGGCTCATTCAAAGACAAACAATTAAAAAAAGTTTGTCAAAACGATAAATCTATGAGAGTGCAGCTTTATGGTTTACTTAAAACGTGGCAGAATCATAAAGCACAATGTATTCATTGTATTGTTATTTTTTATGACTTTATCAAAAACATAAAAAAAACAAAAACAACAATAGACCAGGTTGAATAAAATCAGATAAGGAACATTTAACTTGGCCATTATTTAATGGTTTAAGGTATTCGATGTTTAACTTTTTGAATATGTGATGTCTGCTGACCCATTCTATCTTTTGAGAGATTTAATGAGTTGAAAAAAGAACATGTAAAAAATACCGACAATAATATAATGTACAAATATATGTTCGGCCTTGAAAGATTGCAAAAATATGTCATTTCAAGCCCAATATCACTGATATATAACAAGCCCCATATCAGTTGATATATAACACGCCCAATACCAGTTTATATATAACAAGCCCAATACCAGTTGATATATAACAAGCCCAATACCAGTTGATATATAACAAGCCCAATATCAGTTGGTATATAACAAGCCCAATACCAGTTGATATATAACAAACCCAATACCAGTTGATATATAACAAGCCCAATATCAGTTGATATATAACAAGCCCAATACCAGTTGATATATAACAAACCCAATACCAGTTGATATATAACAAGCCCAATATCAGTTGATATATAACAAGCCCAATACCAGTTGATATATAACAAGCCCAATATCAGTTGATATATAACAAGCCCAATACCAGTTGATATATAACAAGCCCAATACCAGTTGATATATAACAAGCCCAATATCAGTTGATATATAACAAGCCCAATATCAGTTGATATATAACAAGCCCAATATCAGTTGTTATCTAACAAGCCCAATATCAGTTGATATATAACAAGCCCAATATCAGTTGATATATAACAAGCCCATTATCAGTTAATATATAACAAGCCCATTATCAGTTGATATATAACAAACCCAATATCAGTTGATATATAACAAGCCCAATATCAGTTGTTATATAACAAGCCCAATATCAGTTGGTATATAACAAGCCCAATATCAGTTGATATATAACAAGCCCAATACCAGTTGGTATATAACAAGCCCAATACCAGTTGATATATAACAAGCCCAATATCAGTTGGTATATAACAAGCCCAATACCAGTTGATATATAACAAGCCCAATATCAGTTGGTATATAACAAGCCCAATATCAGTTGATATATAACAAGCCCAATATCAGTTGATATATAACAAGCCCAATCTCAGTTGATATATAACAAGCCCAATACCAGTTGATATATAACAATCCCAATATCAGTTGATATATAACAAACCCAATATCAGTTGATATGTAACAAGCCCAATATCAGTTGATATATAACAAGCCCAATATCAGTTGATATATAACAAACCCAATACCAGTTGATATATTACACGCCCAATACCAGTTGATATATAACAAGCCCAATATCAGTTGATACTTAACAAGCCCAATATCAGTTGATATATAACAAGCCCAATACCAGTTGATATATAACAAGCCCAATACCAGTTGATATATAACAATCCCAATATCAGTTGATATATAACAAACCCAATATCAGTTGATATGTAACAAGCCCAATATCAGTTGATATATAACAAGCCCAATATCAGTTGATATATAACAAGCCCAATATCAGTTGATATATAACAAGCCCAATATCAGTTGATATATGTCATGCGCAATATCAGTTGATATATAACAAGCCCAATACCAGTTGTTATATAACAAGCCCAATATCAGTTGGTATATAACAAGCCCAATATCAGTTGATATATAACAAACCCTATACCAGTTGATATATGTCATGCGCAATATCAGTTGATATATAACAAGCCCAATATCAGTTGATATATAACAAGCCCAATATCAGTTGATATATAACAAGCCCATTATCAGTTGATATATAACAAACCCAATATCAGTTGATATATAACAAGCCCAATATCAGTTGATATATATCAAGCCCAATATCAGTTGATATATAACAAGCCCAATATCAGTTGTTATATAACAAACCCAATATCAGTTGGTATATAACAAGCCCAATATCAGTTGTTATATAACAAGCCCAATATCAGTTGGTATATAACAAGCCCAATATCAGTTGATATATAACAAGCCCTATACCAGTTGATATATGTCATGCGCAATATCAGTTGATATATAACAAGCCCAATATCAGTTGATATAAAAGAAGCCCAATATCAGTTGATATATACCAAACCCAATATCAGTTGGTATATAACAAGCCCAATATCAGTTGATATATAACAAGCCCTATACCAGTTGATATATGTCATGCGCAATATCAGTTGATATATAACAAGCCCAATATCAGTTGACATATAACAAGCCCAATATCAGTTGATATATAACAAGCCCAATATCAGTTGATATATAACAAGCCCAATATCAGTTGATATATAACAAGCCCAATATCAGTTGATATATAACAAGCCCAATATCAGTTGCCATATAACAAGCCCAATATCAGTTGACATATAACAAGCCCAATATCAGTTGATATATAACAAGCCCAATATCAGTTGATATATAACAAGCCCAATATCAGTTGATATATAGCAAGCCCAATATCAGTTGACATATAACAAGCCCAATATCAGTTGATATATAACAAACCCAATATCAGTTGATATATAACAAGCCCAATACCAGTTGTTATATAACAAGCCCAATATCAGTTGACATATAACAAGCCCAATATCAGTTGACATATAACAAGCCCAATATCAGTTGATATATAACAAGCCCAATATCAGTTGATATATAACAAGCCCAATATCAGTTGATATGTAACAAGCCCAATATCAGTTGATATATAACAAGCCCAATATCAGTTGATATATAACAAGCCCAATACCAGTTGATATATAACAAGCCCAATATCAGTTGATATGTAACAAGCCCAATATCAGTTGTTATCTAACAAGCCCAATATCAGTTGGTATATAACAAGCCCAATATAAGTTGGTTTATAACAAGCCCAATACCAGTTGATATATAACAAGCCCAATACCAGTTGATATATAACAAGCCCAATATCAGTTGGTATATAACAAGCCCAATATCAGTTGACATATAACAAGCCCAATATCAGTTGACATATAACAAGCCCAATACCAGTTGATATATAACAAGCCCAATATCAGTTGGTATATAACAAGCCCAATATCAGTTGACATATAACAAGCCCAATATCAGTTGACATATAACAAGCCCAATACCAGTTGATATATAACAAGCCCAATATCAGTTGGTATATAACAAGCCCAATATCAGTTGACATATAACAAGCCCAATATCCGTTGATGTATGTCATGCGCAATATCAGTTTATATATAACAAGCCCATTAAATGTTGATATATAACAAGCCCAATACCAGTTGATATATAACAAGCCCAATATCAGTTGATATATAACAAGCCCAATATCCGTTGATGTATGTCATGCGCAATATCAGTTGATATATAACAAGCCCATTAAAAGTTGATATATAACAAGCCCAATACCAGTTGATATATAACAAGAAAAAATACAAACTATAATTGTATATCAAATACCTTAATAAAATGATTTCATTTATTTTGACAGATGCTTTTGACAGTAACACTGCTGTTTGCTGCATTTATTCATGGTAAGTGTATACTTAATTCGTATTACAGTCGAACCCCGTTGGCTCGATGGAACTTACCTCGAAAATACCTCGAGCCCCAAAAAGTTCGAGCGAAGCAGCAATGCTTACATGCAGAATAAAGAATTCGGTCCTTTACATCCAGTTCGAGAAAACGAGTGTTCGAGCCAAGCAAGTTCGATCCAACGGGGTTCGACATATATTGACGCCACACCAAATTTATATTTTGTTGACGGATTAACATTTCATAGCTTTCGCCTTTCCCCGCTCCTGCTAATTAGAAATGGTTTTATATGTTTGCTCTTTCGAGCCATTTTTACGGATCCATAATCCGTAGAACAAAAAATTAATTTGGTATCGCCTAACAAGCATGTTGATTTTTTTATTGCCATCAATCAGGTGTATAATATATGTACATTATACTTAAATAGTAATTAAAAAAACAAAACCCTAACAGCTTCATACGGTGATTGATGGAATATTATATAATGAGGAACTGCAGTGATGTGGTTTGATGCATTATAAATCAAACGTCTGCAAAGATTCTGCACAGAATGGTTAAACCAAAAAAATAATTGATGAGGCGTATATATTAAATTTTCTCGTTATTGTAAAGAGGTAAGACGAATGTGAGGTTTATGCGCATATAGAAAAGTTTACCCCCCCTTGATATTTAAAGCGATAGTGATGGTGTTTGGTCTGATGTCCTTCTTGTATTTCTCATTCAGGGTTGGTTGGACCCTTACTCTGTGTCTCTATCTTGATTTATATTTGATTTGAGCTTGGGACTAAGTAGTCTGGGTAATTATCATTGTACTATTGTCATTTTTTTATTTTTTATTTTTTTATATTTTTTTATATTTTTTTTTATATATATATTAAATGTATTTTAACATTCGATAACTTATGTTTTCGTTAATTCCAATAAAATAAAACTTGTGCATCAATTTAAAAAAGTCCCTTTCTCGAATATACATGTACATTTTTTATATTTTTCATCAATGTTATATCCCCCGTTCTATTTTTACACAGTATATGCATTTTAATTTCCTAATGCATTATTATAAAAATTATACATGTCTATACAATTTTGTATATATAATATTACCATTGTTCCGGATATGATGTTCATCTGTTCCTATCATGACGTTTATTGTATTATATCCCGCAAATCAGTGCCACACGGCCCCCTTGTGAGAAAACGGGAAATCGTATCATATTGCCGGAAATAAGTGCAATGTGAAATATAAATGGGCAATCCTATTAAGGTCCTTAGAGACATGCCAAGCATTTTGGTAATTTGACTCTGCTCTTATGCCGGAAAGAAGGCGTATGAATTCTGTTAGTAACCAATACTGTACTTATATTTTTACTAGCGTACGGAGTAACCTTTGTCTGAACACTACTTACAAAGTTCCCTAATATCAGAATGCTACAATCGCCATTACGACAGTTTCATGGTTAGTTTTTCAGGGATCGAAGAAGTTTTGGATAACACAAGTTGAAAGCTTTTGGTAGTCTAGCTCAGGTAGTGTAAAGCGTGTGGTAAAAAAAGATTCCTGTCACATGACTGTCCCATTTTTGGCGCCATTTTTTAAGAACTCCACGACGACAATTTGAAAAATGTTGGTCGACTTTTTTCATGATATCTTTTCATATTTAGAAACGCCTAAACAATGTTTTACAGTTTCAGTTAAAATGTTAACACATCAATACACTTAGTCACTTTAAAGGGACTAGTCACCAGATGATATCATTGCAACAAAAAAATGTTTGTCAAAAACTTACATAAAATTGTTATCGTTGTGTACCAGGCTTTGGGACTTACTTACTGATGTATCACATCGATAACGACACGTGTATTTTTCGAAGTGTATGCGTATTTTTCAATTAAAAATACTGGGTTTGTTAACCACGTTAATCCAACTTAATTCAAAAATAGCGTCGGTATTTGTATCCGTACTAATCACGTGACTTTCACATGCTAAATATACACACTTTAAACTGTAATCCATAATACGCTATTTTTAAACGGGAAAACTCAGCTGAGACAGCGACAAAATATTATTTAATCGTGTAAAATGCTGTACTATCGGGCTCATTTTTCTAGCTCTTTTTGGGCTTATCTAGGCTGGTTTAAATAAGGTATCTGCCGATTTTTTAACCATCTGGTGTCTTACCCCTTTAAACAGAGGTGACTCATTCCATGGCGCGGTTGTCTCGCGTATCGCTTGTTGGTCTGTTTGGCCCTTAAATACATAGCCTTTTTATCTGACATAAAATAAGATAAAGCTAAGCTTTTGTCTGTAGTTTCAATGTTTTAATTAAAACCATTAACCGTATATTTGCAATACAATTATGTTTTTATTTTGGCCTAAAACTCTGTATAGTGAAATCACGAATGCTTTAGTTTGCAATTGCCTTAAATTATTTCCAACTTGACTGTCCTTTTGTTAATATTCATATTTACAAGATGCGTCTCAGACAAACGAGCATGATAAATAACATATTAAATGATCGGCAATTAATGCGTATACTTATTTATGCTAGTTATGACATTTCCTTGAACATTTCCACAAGTTACTGCTTAGTGGTTAATGTAGGTGAACTTTAATTGTTCATCAAAACTGTTCTAGAAGTCTAGAAATCAAATTTGAGTTCCTAAGCATGTAAACAATATGTCATCAATTTCTTGGTTGTTGCTACTTAAAATCGCCGATACACAAAATAGATGTCATCTTTGTTGATGCTACTGCTGATGATGTTGTTGTCATTTTTGTTTTTTATTATTGATGCTGTTGCTGTTGTTGTTGTTGATATTGCTGTGGTTATTATTGTTGTTGTTGATTTTGTCATTGTTTTATTGCTGTTGTTATTGTTGTTGTTATTATTGTTGTTGTTGTTGTTGTTATTGTTGATATTGTTGTTGTTGGATAAAGTACTCTCCTCTCTAGATAAAGCGTGGTCGTGCTATAATTTATTAAAACGAATCTGGCCACACCTTGCTGTATTCTGTGGCAAGGGAAACGAGATATTTTTTGAACTGTCGAATCTTGACACAGTTTGTTGTGAATATTTCATTTTTGGTTCTTTGTTTCGCGGCAGCAAAAATGCTCGAAATGAAGAAATGACTTGTTTTCGCAAGCTGTTATTAATTAATAGAAACCGACTCGTCGTTGTAATTTGTGTCTAGGGAACATAGTTTTTTTCTTGGAACTTTTAAATCGTGATAATATCTTCCAACGTTCCTTAATATTGACACAGTTAAAATGACCCACTGTGAATTTAAGTTTTGAAGGATACACCTTGTAATACTTATTAACTAATGCATTTATGGAAAATTATTAATTACTGATAACAAGATTGTCACCGTGTTTTTAATAGCTGAAAACGCAAAAATATTAAGTGACTGGTGAATGCTAAAAACTTTACTGTGCTCTTCTATCGTGTCATAAGGTAGAAATACCTGTTTTCTGCACCTTTCTTTCAAATTTAACTTGGTATCCTTCATTAGAACCATTGTTTTCGACAAGTATGCATTTGTTTATGGTAAATTAAAACAATTGATTTAACTGTGGTAAATCTTAGTTGGGATAGGAGTGCATCTTTAAACTAGTGTTAGAAGTCAAAGGTAGCATCAACGTAAAAGCTTTTTCCACTTAGTTGCCCTTCCAACCTTGATCAGACCACCACTGAAGGAAATCTTATAAAGACTAATTTCTCTTGTAGACCTAATATAGACCTGTTGATAACGAAGTGTAATGTCTGATGAATGCTACTGACCTGGAATAACACAACACGCATATTACACTTCTTTAATGGGAATACCTCCAGCGAATTATATTTGTTATTTCAGTAAAGGTGCTTGGCCCACTTTTTAGTAAGCATTGGTTCTTTTTATTAAAATTCTTGGAAAGGTTCTTTGGATGAGAGAGAAGGCCTCATATGAAATCGCAGAAATCAGCCACCATAATTGCTTGGCCTTGCGCCAGTAAATAGTGATTGGTTTTGGTGACTGTTTTGGTGCAATTAACTGCCTTCTAAGGACTGTTTCCCCTTTCGAAAAACTGTCCATTTTCCCCCAATTTTTTTTTTTCCCAATTTGATAAATGCAGATTACGTAAATGATTAAAAGCAATGAATTTCTTGAAATTTAAACGAATTCTTGACAAGACTTACTCTTTCACAGCATTATGTATGCAAAAAAAGGTTAAAACATGTATATTTTCCAATATATTAGCTATTTCGCCCTGTTTTTATTTTTTTCCTAAAGTCCCACCCAATTTACAAGGCACAGGTGGTAAAAATAATTCCAAAAAAAATCACTGGGTTAATTAGTGTAACATAACCTGTGCATATTAACATCTGATTCATAGTTCTTTCCCTTGTTGTTAATTTTGCCATCGTTAATTGGTTTTCTTCAGTAAACAGTTTGAACATGATTTCATCTTGATCCTGATCTTGCCGCTGTGCCATTAAAAAAGATAAAAGTCACATTTTAACAACTGGGCATATCCCCATATTCTGAAACGCATTATCAAATTCAAACCATAACCATTTACTACCCTTGACCCCAAAAATACAAATAAAGAACATTTGATTTCATTGACAGTTTTTACATGTTTTTGACTGGGTTTCGTTGTGAATGGCATGTTAGAATGACTTAACCATTTACCGAATCATGACAAAACAAGTATTTATTTTTATTATGGCTGAAGTTTAATGTGATTGGATGAAATTACAGATATTTTAGTCTACAAATACTTGTACAAATTGGTTGACCAATCTGCAAATATGTTTTTATTATGAGCTGCTACGTATTATATGAAATAGCAAATATTTCTGTCTACAAAAACTTGTATAATTTAATTGATTGATCGATCTGCAAATACGTTCTTTATTATGACATAAGCTGCTACGTATAAGATGAATTGGCAAATGTTTTAGTCTACAAATACTTGTTCAAATTGATTGGACAATCTGCTCATGTTTTAAAGATACAAATGATTCTCTGGCGAACGAGCCAGATAAACGTACAACATTGCCTTATGATTGGTACTGTTTTTATGCGTATATCATGTATTAAATGCATTCATTTTTTTGAAAAGAACATATGATTACCTTCTTCTTTTAAGTTTTCTTTTATTTATATATTAAATATACGTATATTTATTTGTAACGAAATAAATGTCCTGTCAAGGGAACAATTATGTAAATTAAATTTAAAGTGTAAGAAGACACATTGATATATTTACATGACTTAATGGATATGTTTGAATATTAAAAAAAAACTATTCACAGGGTTATATCCTGCCTGTTTTTAATGCATCAAATTCATTTCTTGCTGCAACAAGCCTACAGTGCCAACACAATGTATCATGGTCAAAGACATCATCTTCTCGACAAATTATCTGCTATGGGGTCATGTGAGTTTGGTTTGTGGTCACGTAGCTGGACAGGGCTCTCCGGTCCCCCCCCCCCCAACACAGGACCACACTCTCGCGTAATATCGTGCCAACGAGAGTAATTAATATAGTGTTGAAATTCTGAGTTTGTGTATACCATAGACTGCCCTTTGTTTCATTTAATATGGCTTAGAAAAAGAAACGTTATCTTTGTTTTACTTTATGTCATAATTCGAAGCAAAAGCTTTGCTTTCTGATGAAGCATTTATGACGTAATTTATCACGTGGTATACACACATTGGACATGACGTGTTTCGCAATCAGTGTTTAATAAATAAGTTTAAACAGCTTTCAGGGCTTTTTCAATTTCACTCCTAGTGTTTCGATCAAAAGAAGCTACGTACCATAAGAACAAAACAATATTCAACCACGTTCAGTACTACACGCTTCTGATGTTTTTATATACATTCAATCATAACATTTGCCACTGACCTGACCATTCCACACCTTCGCCCGTCCTGTATCTTCCCCTTAGGGTGAGGAATCACGTGACAATAAAGACTTTTCATATATCTTCTGTAAAAAAATGTTATTTAGAAATTAACGTCACTTACTTGTTTGTTTACATCGGTTATGACCCGTGGTGATTCATGTAAGAACCCCTTTGAAGGCACGTGATTCCTCATCCTGTTACTTCCGTTTTGTCTACTGCTAATGTATAACTTACTTTATCATAATTTGTCATACAATTTCCAACTAATCCACCTCATCATAACAAGTAAAATATTCTACAAATCACAACAGCCTTTTCACCAAAAAACAACAGTTTGAAAGAGTAGTTGAAGCAGGACATATAATAAGCTTCAAAAATTTCTTCTCCATTCTGCCGTGATTTTTTGTCTCGTGCATTTATCACATGGCTATTTTTCCACGTACGATTGCCAACGTAAATCTTTTGATTATGCTCATACTGTGGCGTATAATTGAAAATTGAAAATGATTCATTGAAATAAATATTGTTTAAACACAAACAATGTATCAACAGTTACGAATTGGTCTCAGGACAGTGTTGCCTCATGTTGTTGCTATTAGGCAAGAAGAAAAGAAAAGTGGCATAGTATTTTAAAGGCTAAGGAATATCTTTTCAAAAACGTTATTTACAAATTTACGTCACTTACTGGTTTGTTTACATCGGTTGTGACCCGTGGAGACCTATGTGAGAACCCCTTTGAAATCACGTGATTCCTCACCTTGATTACGCAAAAATGCGTTTCCCTTTTTGTGTTGAAAATCTTTCTGTGCTATTCATAAGGTAAGAAACCAACATGTTAAAAATTAACGATGGTTTCTGCCGTACATTTTAAGTTTTCCTTTTCTTGGTTTTCAATATTTTCTCCTGAAAGGCAAAGAAGTTAATTTAAAAAAAAAAATAAAATAATAAAAAACAACAGAAAAAAACAAAAACTTATGCGATGAAAGTGTATGAAGTATCACAAACATTCAACAAACAGCCTTTACAATTAGTTTGAAAGTGTGACAGAAGCAATCAGCTTTAAAGCTTCCTTTTTTCAGTTCTGCCGTTATTATGATGTTTCGTGCATATATCACATGGCTATTTTTTTCAGGTATTATTGCAACAGTAAATGTTTTGATTCTAAAAATTGAAAATGGTTAATTGGAATAAATATTGTTCAAACAAAAGCAATGTATCAACAGTACCGAATGGGTCTCGAGACAATGTTTTCTCATGCTGCTGCGATTAATCAACAAGAAACTGGCAACACTTTGGTGTAATCTGCGCCAAGGGAAACGAGCTGTTCTTGGAATGTTTAAATCGTGATCTCAAATGCTGGCACTGGATGACCTGTTTTTTTTATTTGAAATCTTTGAATTGCTGCAGGAAACATTTTGAGATAGATTAAAGCACAGTTTTCGATTTAAAGCTGTTCAAAGTCTTCTTATAAAGACCTAGTCGAAAAGCCAAAATGAGTTTTCCCCAATGTGAGGTCAAGTTTTCTGTGTTATTCCTTCACCAAGAACCCAAATACGATGAAGATTGACGATATCTTCTGTAATAAACATTAATTAAGTAGTCTCATATCTGGTTCCAACATTTTGTCTTCTCTTAGGTAATCAGAGGGCAAGCTTTTAAGGACTAGTGTTTACTTTAAAGGCACACACTATAGTTCGATGCAATTTTTTAACACTTTATTTTGATGCATTATCGTGTTTAACTCATTGGATTTTTAATTATTAAAACAAAAAAGGCATTTGGTTTAGGTAAAGATACCAGAAATATAAGCGATATTTTGGCGCTTTTTAACTCCGGAAGTTGTGACCACGTAGCTTTTAATTAAAAGGAACATTCATAAAGAGCAAGTTTTTGTCTTTACCTAAATAATATTTTTTTTTTTTCTGTTTATTATTAAAGTCAAATAAGTTTAACATGATGATGCGTAAAAACAAAAGAAATATTGTTTGCATCTACCTATGTTATGCGCCTTTAAATTGACCGATTGTTAATGAAGGGATATTATATGATGAATGCTTCTGGCGTGGAATAACACTGCGTATTAAAGACCTATTATTCTGCTTTAATTGAAAGAAGTCCTTCGAATCATATATTTGATTACCCCAAAAGTACTTGACCCACTTCTATTTTTTTTTATCTTAATTAAGATGCTCAGCGAGAATTTTTTCAACAATACTGTCGATGTTATTTGGGGCAATGTTAGTAAAATATTGCATTGGAATAGTCCGCGAATACGAAGACAACTGATTGTTCTTATGTTGATCAGGCGATATTGTCTACTGTCGATGTTATTTAGAGCAATGTTTTAATTAAATATATTTTGGAATAGTCCACGAATACAACAACAATAATAACAGCAACAACAACAACAACAATAAACAACAACAACAACAACAGCAACAACAACAAAACAACAACAACTACAAAAAAACAACAGAAACAAAAACAACAGTTCATCATCATCATCATCATCATCATCATCATCATCATCATCATCATCATCATCATCATCATCATAATCATCATTAACAACAACAACTACAACAACTACAACAATGTTTTTGTTGAACAGACATTTAAATTATTAGAATTTAATTTCCTTTAATTGATACTTTACATACATGTAGTTACAACGTATTCATTGAAAGAACACAACCGCAAATTCATTTAATGTTCGGAGTCACAGCCGTGTCTACATATGTCTACAACATAAATAACAAAACAAACGAATAAGAAATCACCTATATTCGCCAATGAAAGCCAAATCTTTACGGAATGAGCCAACTTTGGCCGTAGAACAATTACTCCTTTCTTAAGTTATTAAATTGCAATTGTATGTAGCAACTACTGTTATACATTATTCAATTAAGAGCTAAATGGGTATTTATATCGTTCACATTTGATTTTTTTAAGCGGAATGGGTTTTATGCTTCTTTACGGAATGAGCCAACTTTGGACTAAGAACTGTTAATTCTTTATTACATTATTAAATTTTAATTGTATGTTTGTATAGCAACTGTTTTATCTTATTCTTTCACGAGCCAAATGCGTCTTCAAATAGCTCACGTTTAAGTTTTATGCTTCTTTACGGAATGAGCCAACTTTTGGTCAACAGTCACTACTTTATAAAGTTATTTAATTGCAATTGTATGGAGCAACTGTTATTCCTTACTTTATAACGAGCTTAATGCGTACTCATATGTCTCACGTTTGAGTTTTATGCGGAATGAGTTTTATGCGGATTGAGTTTTATGCGGAATGAGTTTTATGCGGATTGAGTTTTATGCGGATTGAGTTTTATACGGATTGAGTTTTATGCAGAATGAGTTTTATGCGGAATGAGTTTTATGCGGAATGAGTTTTATGCTTTTTTACGGAATGAGCCAACTTTGGACATAAAACAGTCACTCCTTTATCAAGTTATTTAATTGCAATTGTATGTACATTACTTTATTACGAGCTTAATGCGTATTCATATAGCTCACGCGTGCGCTTAATGTCGAATGACTTTTATGCGATTTTACAATGCTTCAAAGAATTCTAGCTTGACAGGCACACGATGGATTGTAATTTACGCACATAAATTGTAAAATGTTGTCAACTTTTTTTTTTAAATTTTGGAGAAAAAAATGATGAGAAATGGATTTTCTGAGATCGAGTCCTTTGTAAACATGTTCTGATAGTTAAAGTTTGCAAACTGCACGTATTAAATTTATCAAAGAAGTCTACCTGAAAAACAACAACCCATTAATGTTGTAATAAGTTGTAATTTATAAAAAGAACCCACAGGTTTTAACTTTATCTGCTCATTCTGTAATATGAAGATTTGTATCCTAATTGTTTATATTCACCTGCACGTAAATGCATCAAAGCCCACACTTTTTCACTCAATTAAATTTTATAATGCGTTGTTTTGTTACACTTTGTATTGTGAATAACTGTTCAGTCCTCTTTAAGGACTGAATTGCGGGGTTGATGTCATTATCGAGGTATGAACGCAGTTGGGCTGGTCAAAGTGTGTGGACTCCACGCATCCTTTGATCAGCCCATTTGCGTTCATATCCCCGAAAAAAAACATTTTATAAAATGACGTCACAATGACGTGGGAAAAGATCAACCACTTGAAAGCACTTAACGTAAAACGTAACATCATAAATTAACACTTTCTAAAATGTTGATTATATTTGACGGAAGCTGCTGACAAAATACAAACAATAAAAAGATAACCAATTTTCATGCATATTGTTATGATTCGCGATCCGAATATATCCGAAGATGTTGCGTTCATCGGATGATAACAGCAATTGCCGAAATAAATATGTTTAAACTAATTGCCGAAAGGCAGTTCATGTAAGAAATTGAAGTTGAGGTGCAAATATAAGAAGATAATACATTACCAGATATTACAGAATGTGGCCCGAGGACGCTTTCATATAATTCTGATTTCTACTTGACCAGTCATATTATTTTATGTCGATAATATTTATACATGAGACAAGCTTGTTATATGCTCGTCTGTTTTCGGAGATAAAAGTTGTAAGTATAGTCATATCCTTGGTGTCCTTGTCGTTGTCGACGTCGTCGTTGCTGTGCAATGACTTTAGCCCTGACTTTGAGTCAAAAATCGTCAAAATTATGGCATGATTTAACTTGGCTCATAACTGAACGAAGACAATATGCACGGCACGGCTCATACTTCTGGCTTTAATATCTTCTGGTGTATGGCCCCTTTTTCGAATGCAGCGAAGGCCATACTTTTGGTTTAATTAACTTCTGATATGTATCTCCTTTTTCGAATGCAGCAAGGGCCACACTTTTGGTTTAAATAACTTCCGTGGTATGCCCCTTTTTCGAATGCAGCAATGGCTATATTTCTGGCTTTAGTACATTTCTAGGTATGCCCCTTTTTCGAATGCAGCAATGGCTATATTTCTGGCTTTAGTACATTTCTAGGTATGCCCCTTTTTCAAGCACGGCAAGGATGTATAAATTCCCGATGTATGGTAACAATTACGGACGAACGTTAGTGTTTATTCCGCAGCGCTCTTGATTTTGATGGGTGATAATGCTATTGGGGTCGGGGGCCGGGGGATATTCCGCTTTATGCACTATGCATGCGACTCAAACTTTACAATCTGTTTTATTTATAGGCGCTTCTGGTTTCCGGATCGTGTGTGTCTACACAAACTGGTCGCAGTACCGGCCGGGGGACGGAAAGTTCCTGCCGGAAGACGTGGACCCAACTCTGTGCACGCACCTCATATACGTCTACGCCAAACTGCAGCGGAACAAGCTGCATTCATCCGAGTGGAACGATGAAGGAACGCGGTGGAAGGACGGCATGTGTGTACAGTGGATGATTATAACCTTATTAAAGTGTTCGACCCCTTAAGTCAGGACTGATGTAATCGTTTTAAACCATTAAATCAAACTTTTGTACTATTCTATGAAAACTGTTTTTAAACCCATGAATGAGCTAATATTTCAATGATGACAATTTTAAACCCACAGCTAAGCTAGTAATTTAATGTTAGCTTATTTTTATCCAACAAATGAGATAGTTATTCAATGATAGCTATTTTACAACCCACATATGAGCTAGTAATTCAAAAGAGTTTTTAAACCCACGTATTAGCTAATAATTCAATAAAAGCTTTTTTATACTTATAGGTGAGTAAGTAATTCAACGATAACTATTTTTCAATCCACAGATGAGCTAACTATTCAGTGAAAGTTATTTTTCAACCAACAGATGAACTAGCTATTCAGTGATAGCTTTTTCTCTAAGCATATATGAGCTAGCAATTCAATGATAGCTATTTCCTACGCATATACGAGCTAGCAATTGTATGAAAGATATTTTCTAAGTATATATGAGCTAGCAATTCAATAATAAATATTTTCTAAGTATATTTGAGCTAGCAATGCAAAGATAGCTATTTTCCAACCCACATATGAGCTAGCAATTGAATAATTGCTATTTCTTAGCCACATATGAGCTAGCAAATGAATGATAGCTATTTTCTACCCATATATGAGCTAGCAATTATATAATAGCTATTTTCTACCCACATATGAGCTAGCAATTCTATGATAGCTATTTTCTACCAATTTATGAGCTAGCAATTCTATGATAGCTATTTTCTACCCATATATGAGTTAGCAAATATATGATAGCTATTTTCCAACACACAGATGAGCTAGTAATTCAATGATAGCTATTTTCAAACCCACATTTGAGCTAGCAATTCAATGATAGCTATTTCTTAACCACATATAAGCTAGCAATTGAATGATAGCTATTTTATACCCATCTATGAGCTAGCAATTATATAATAGCTATTTTCTTCCCACATATGAGCTAGCAATTCTATGATAGCTATTTTCCAACCCACATATGAACTAGCAATTCTATGATAGCTTTTTCTACCAATATATGAGCTAGCAAATCTATGATAGCTATTTTCCAACACACAGATGAGCTAGTAATTCAATGATAGCTATTTTTCTAAGCATATATGAGCTAGCAATTAAATGATAGCTATCTCTCTTAGCATATATGAGCTAGCAATTCTATGATAGCTATTTGTCAACCTTCGTATAAGCTAGCAATTCAATGATAGCGATTTTTCCCACATATGAGCTCGTAATTCAATGATAACTATTTTCTACCCATATATTAGCTAGTAATTCAATGAAGACGTCCAACACCGTTATACATACTGTTGGTCGACTTCAATTTAACATGAAACTATTGGACGATCCCATGGAAGATGACAAACGTTTTGAAAGCATATCAACAATATCAAGTCGTATTTTCAATTTGCCTCTATCACTATATCTATAGTTTATACTTGTTAATGTATTTATTTTTTATGATTGAATTCATAAATATCGTACCACAGTGAACAGCCATTTGGTGGATATTTGTTTCTGAACAATAGCTATTCCCCCCACTCCCAAACATCAGTGCTTTAGAGATATTTTGAGAATCATTGGGAACATCTGGTTTAGGTACGACCATTAAATGTTTTATGCCCTTTATAAGTTCGTAGCTCTGTTTAAAGAAAATGATTTGTTGGCGTAAGATAAACATTTAGCCACCACAATGGCATACTTGTGTCACAATTTACATAAATCACTCCATATACTAGTTTATTGGCTTATTCTTTGAAAAATGATTTAAATCCCGTCCCATTAATTATGTACCATACAAATCTGACAACAGCCATCTGCGAGAGACACATTTAAACAATCAGTTCGGCTTTGTAGTTTAAATACGAAATTAGATTTTAACCAAATCTACGATGGGCATAGAGGTGGCATTATGTGCATTCGGAGCTCCCCGGTCATTTTAAATCGAAAACATCCCCGGATGTATGCCGGTACATCAATAGAAGTAGTCCGTAAATTTTTTAATTATATCATTAACTGAAAGTAGTGATTTAGCCTGTATTTATTGACCTTAGTTTAAATTGATTGCCAGTAAAGTGTATTACTGTAAACATAATTAAGATTCCCAAGAGTAAAGTTAGTAAGTTTAACTGCTAAAATAAATTACTACGCGATCTACTTGCAGCGGACTTAAACATACCGATTTCTGAGTTACTGATGTAAACCGTGTATATACATCCGAGGTTGTTTTCGATAAAAATGGCAGAGGAGTTCCAAATGGACATGTGTGTTTTTATATCTCGGTAAAACCGGCTTATGTATCTTATTTATCGGATTTAGTAACATGTTAAAATGACTAACTAACCCCCTTAAAACGACTAACGTTCATTGATTAAACAACTAATGTATCTCGTTAAAACGACTAAGTCACTCGTTAAAACGACTTAGTATCGCGTCATATCGACTAACGAAACTTGTTTAAGGAATATTTGGCATGACAATCCCCTGCTGTGCATCTCCTGCTAATTGCACTGGTGTCACAGTAGGGGCCAATTTCCTGTGTATTTGTTTATTGGCTCAGGGCCATTTAGGGTCCATTTCTCTAATAAAACCTCCAAAAATGCACAGAAGGTTACTCAGATCAGAGATCTGATAAGACATTTATGCAATTAGATAAAGATCAATACACAGAAGTTGTGTACTATAGACGATTTTTTTTTGCGGGGGGGGGGGGGGCACTTAAGGATTAAACTAGGCCTTTAAAACCACTTACTTACTCGTTAAAACGACTTCTTGGCTGGTAATCAATATTGGTCTTATTTGGAAGAATGGTGTAGCCAATCGGACTTTGTGGTGTTATAAATAAATGACTTATACAGTGAATGAGGTCAATGATGTATGAACATAAGAGTGACTTAAGTCGCATATTGAATATCACCTCTGATCTCGTGTAAACGGCTTGCGTATCTTGTTAAAACGTCTAAGTAAGTCCTTAAAACTAACTCGTATGTCGCCTGTACGTCACCGTACAAACCCGACTGTGTTAACAAGATTACAAACTTTAAAACGTATATCGCTAACGATTTAAAACAAATGGAGACTTGCGCATTTTGTCAAACAATACATCGAATTTAACGAAATCATACACACCTACCAACTTCACTTTGACAGTTTTACCATTCAATTTTTGGCCAAAAAGCATTTACAACCGTTTGGTATCCTTTTTTTTTACCTTCCCAGCGGCGGTTTCAAGCAACCAGTGCAAAATGTAAATGTCTGAATGCTTTGCGGAAGGTTTTAGCTCGCCTCTTCAGGAGTAAGTAACAGTCGATCGACTGATATTTATCTCATTTTCATTGAATGATTGGAGCTGGTTCAAAGCTACGCCAATACAAAGCTTCATAATTGTAAAAAAATGTTCATAAACAAACCACAATTATGATTATTTAAATTAAGGTACCAGAGGGTGATTAACCTTAAAGAACTCAATCCGGAAATGAAGGTGCTACTTGGCGTAGGCGGCTGGATGATGGGCAGCAAGGACTTCAGCCGCCTCGCCTCCCGCCGGGGCTCCCGCAGGGTCTTCGCCAGATCCGCCGTAAAATTCCTTAGGGACCGGAAGTTTGATGGACTGACCATTGACTGGCAGCATCCCACGAGGAGAGGAGGCAGGCCGCGAGACAGACAGAATTACTCTTTTTTATTGAAGGTAGGCGAGAAAATGTATAACTTACTAATCGCATCAACAGCACAATACACTTATCATTAATACGTTATCATTATACAGCGCCATGGAACGATCTTGTTTCTCATTAGAGTTATGCTATTTGCAAATCCCACTTGCCATATAAAGCGTGCGTTAAACATGGCGCTTTGCCATTGTTGTTTTGGTGAAGAGCACGGAACGCATACCAACCAATATTTACACCTCAACTTCCATTCCCTAAATGAACTGCCTTTCGGCAATTGCGTTTATCAATCGATAAACGCAACATCTTCGGATATGTTCGGATCGCAATTCATCGCATAGCAATATACATGCAAAATATTGATCTTGTTATTGTTTGTATTGTGTCAGAAGGTCCCGTAAAATATAAATCAACATTTTAGAAAGTGTTAATTTATTATAATTTAAATGTATTGTTGCCATAAGTGTTTCAATTTTACGTTTATAAGTGATTTCAAGTGGTTGATCTTTTCCCGCGTTATTGTGACGTCATATGAAAAAAATGTTTCCGGTTATACTCGGGTCGTTCTATTAACAGAATGGGTAAGAAAGAACAAGTGAAATGTTTTCTTAAATTAAATGAAGTATTTTTTTAACAATTATTGAATGAAATAATGAACCAATGGTGTAAATATAAGTAATGAATTGCGGGGTTGATGTCATTATCGGGGATATGAACGCAATTGGGCTGGTCAAAGTACGCGTGGAGTCCTTCGGACTCAACACACTTTGACCAGCCCAATTGCGTTCATACCCCGATAATGACATCAAACCCGCATTCATTCCTTAAGTAAATCATGTTAAGCATTACTAGAAGTACATATATCTTGTAGAAGTACACACATCGTGCTAGACACTTGGAACGTGGTGAAACACGTTTTGTACGTGTTAAAGTTTCAGTTGTATTTATACTTTACTCTTTGTATTTGTACCTATTGGTAAACTATTTTCAACCAACTGGTAAATTATTTATTTTTGACCAACTGGTAAAGGTTTGTACCAACTGGTTAACACTTTCTTTTACCAATTGGTAAACTTTTTACCAACTGCTAAACTATTCTTTTTTACCAACTGCTAAACTATTTTGTTTAACCAACTGGGAAACTTTTTCATTTTACCAACTCAAAAACCTGACTCTGTTATTAAACCTTTTCTCGTGATTTAAACATGTCTCCGCACTTGTGACATAATTAAATGTGAAACAAAGAAAGCCTTGAGTTCGTGGTACAAAGATCGCTTTTGATTTGATATTTATTGCCATTCATTTTTAAAGAACGCAATTAAACACATAAAAAGTAAGTACTATGTTTAACACCCTGAATCAAAATCAAAACACAAATCAATAAAACAGTTCTATACGTTCTTGTTTAGGTTCATCTGGTGGTCGTTACATTAATAATCCTAAGAGCAATATCGTACCTTAGGGGAGATATTCTGCAATGTGTTACTACCCCAGGGTAGAAATCGCTCGTACGATTCCAGGAGCATTTTGCTACATGGACACCTTTGCTGAACAGACGATCTTTTGCTATATGGAGGCCTTTGTGAAGTCGAGATATTCTTGGTCTAGACTAATTTTATTATTACCTTTCACACCTAACGATTTTTCATTTGCACCGTATATCTCACCTAGAAATGTGTTAGTTATTTCATTTAGCACAGTGTACTAAGCTGAAGTTTGCGGAAAAGGTCTCTTCTTCCAAGCACTAATTTTCCTCTGACTTTTTATCCGTGTTCTCGGTTAATTATTGTTACCGCCTTCTGTACGTACATCGTGCTTGGTCAACACTAAAGAGGTTCCGAAACGCTACTTAAACGGATATGTGAAAGCATGTACTGCTTATTGAGTGCTACGTCATCAAAATATGTGTACCTTGTACAAGAGTTAAAAAGCGTGTTATGCAGAACATATGCCACCAAAAATGTGACCTACTTTAGTCAGAAAATGTATGAGATGCCTCGTTAAGGGCGAACGGTAGTTTCCATTAGCTTAGATTTTTTTTAACTTAGATTATCAAAAAAAATATCAAAACTGAAAACCACATACCAAAAATGTGTAAATTAGTTGTAAAATGTTTCTGTGAGAATGTACAGACAGTCAGAGTGCAAGGAATAAAAAATCTCTGTTTAAAGATAGGTTTACCAAAAAATACGTTTAACTTACCAAAATTCTGAAAATTATTTAAAAATACTTCTGTGATATTATGTAGACGGTAAAAGTGCATGAATTAGAAAATATTTCAGTTAAAAATCGTCTTTAAAAGGACCGGATGATACAAAAACAAAAAAAGAGAGAAAATTGTCAAAAAACTTACATAAATTTGATAGCACTGGGTACAACGCATTGAATCTTACTTACTGATGTATCACATCACTTTTGACATATACTACTTTCGCATTTTTTTGTGTAGCTTAATAAGAAATTGGACATCCCAGTTAATTCAAAATAACGTCGTCATATGAGTCTGTATTATTCACGTGCTAAATGTACACACTTTAAATTGGGAAACCATTTTGCGCTATTTTTAAACGTGTAAACTCAGCTGAGACAGCGACAAAACATTATTTTAATAATGTAAAATGATGTGATATCGGCCTCATATTAGCTGTGATTGACACTTCTAGGCTTGTTTTGTGGAATTATAACTGCACTCTAACAGATTGAACGTTTTGACAACTTTTTTTTATTTTTTTGTCTTGGAACGAGCCATTTTTGGCGAAAATCCATGGAAACCAGATATATAAGACTGCTGACAAAATATTAGATCGCAGATTTTTATATTTAAGTTCCAAAAATGAGGTTTTATGCATTTTTCTTAAAACCGTTAACGGTTTAAGCCATAAAACATTAATTTTCGAACGGAAATATGAAAATCTACGATCTGATTTTTTGTCAGTAATCTTATATCATTGGTTTGCAGATATTTATGCAAACAAATGCTCTTTCCAAGACAAAAAATAAAAAAAAGTTGTAAAAATGGTATATCTGTGAGAGTGCAGCTTTAACGCTTATGCCGATTTTTGGACCATCGGTTGTCTAGCACCTTTAATGTCAACTGTTACTTGCACTTGTATGAATAGCACGTGCAAGATGTATTGTTTCGTAACCTGTTTTGTTTCATTAAATGATCCTTAAACTTTGCTCATTACTTAAAATCTTCCCTTGTAGCTTCATTGCTTTTTCCTAAAAACTGATTTTAAACATTCTTGAAACAAATAGATCATTCGGAACACCACGGCCATTTTTGATCGAAACTACCCCGAACGTTTGCCGGTACATCAGTAGAAGTAGTTCGTAGTATCTTAATAATATAATTAATGAATGGTAGTGTTTTAACGTTTATTTTGTATTGCTAAGTTTGAATTGATTGCAATTGAAGTGTATTATTGCATAAATCATTAAGATTCCCAAGGGTGAAGTCTGCTATGTTGGAATTACTACGCGATCTACTTTCAGCGTAGTTGTGTAAAGAATTCTGACATTGTAAACCGACCATATACATCCGAGGTTGTTTTTGATGGAAAATGGCCGAGGAGTTCCTATTGCAAATTGATGGCATTAAAGCATAGACGAATGGTGTATAGATATATAGTGTGTGGCATCAACTACATAGGGGAAACCCAATACAGCTATTCAATAAGAGTCCTTGTGTCGAAATTGGTCTTCACGCGGTGCTCATTGATAAGTCAGAAAAAGAAAAAAAAGTTTAAAACTCTCTTATTGTCTTACCTCTTTGACATTTGGCGAAGGTTCTTACTCAAAGTTTGCTCAAAATTTCTATAAAAGTTATAGACTTATACAGTGTTTGGTTAACACAAATGCCAGTCTCTGAAGATCTCAGATATTTCGCTATGTAACATCAGCTGGGTGTCTTTCTTGAATTTGTTTAAATCCTCGGGCTGACCCCAGCGGTTGGTTGTAGACTTATAGGAAATATGATTTTGGATTAAGCAAGAAATCTTAAAGCTGCACTCTCACAGATTAACAGTTTGGAACCCTTTATTTATATATTGTCGCAGAATTAGATGATTTGGGCATCAATCGCTAATATTCAGTCATGCAAGATAAGTTACAACAGAACAGATCTCAATTGTTTGGAAAACAACCGAAATTATTCATTTTTCTTAAAGCGTTATTTCCGCTTTTAGTTATAAAGCATAAACGTAAATAGGAAACTGCGATATGCTCTTTTGTCAGCAGATTATATCACTGGTTTCCAGACATTTAGGCAAAATGAGCTCATACCAAGACTAAAAATAGAAATAAATAACAAATGTCAAAACAATAAATCTGTGAGAGTGCAGCTTTAATTCTTAAATACATCTAAATAGAAACCATAATGCTGTAGTTTCACTGCACATGCTATTGTTCCTCATATTACATTTGAGCTAAATTCTGAATAAGACGCTCCTCGTTACAGGAAGTACGGATGGCGTTTGATGCTGAGAGCAAAAAGTCAGGGTTGCCGCCTCTGCTCCTCACAGCCGGGGTGTCCGCCAGCATTGACGTCATAGACACCGCTTATGAGGTGGACAATCTCACCAGGTGAGTGGCAGCCTGGATACTTATAGCTAAGTTAGGTGATTTTTGTAGATTAAACTACAAGCAAACCTCGTTGGTTCGAACTCCCAGGGACCGGCGAAAACACCTCGTGCCTCGAGCCAAGTGGTAGTACTTATTTTTAATATAAAAAAATCGGTCCCTTACATCCAGTTCGAGCGAACAAGCTTTCGAGCCAAACGAGTTTGAGCCAACGGGGTTCGACTGTAGTTCATTTTTCACATGCATCTATTATACCCCCCCCCCCCCACACACACACTGTACTCCATTCTCACCTCCATTTTGTCTCACACTTCAGGTATACAGACTTCCTGAACGTGTTTGCGTATGACCTACACGGGGCCTGGGACAACTATACCGGTCACCCATCACAGCTGTATCCCCGACAGGACGAGTTTGGGCCCGCTACTGAAATCAATGTGGTAAGTCGCTCTCATTGAAACCCTTAAGACTTCCATGGGTACTGGAACAACTATACCAGTCATGCGTGACTGTTGTTTTTTACTCACCATGATGAATTTCGCCACTGAAGGCAACATGGTAATTTCCTTCTCAACATTTACCGGTATTTGAACCCTCATGATTTTATGGTCGTACATCTTTGACTTCATTCACTCTGTTGATCAGTTATTGAAAACAGGTAATCCGATTAGCTACATCGTTATTAGATCCAACTAAGATAAACATTGAATACCAGCCATTGTCACTTAAATCTTTAACTGAGCGATGACGATTTAACTTCAACATAACTTATACGGGATGTGAGAGTAATCTTGGAGGGTAAATGTGATCTGGTAGTAGATGTGTTCGCTTCTTACCACAGAGGTTGTGGGTTTTAACATCACCAGGGGGAAGGTTCTCTGGGCCTTTCAAACACGACACCAGTACCAGTTGGATGACGTTACTTGTAAAACTGAGGCCCGGTCGCTTAAATTGTTTACAACTTGTGAAGAAGCATTCGGATATCCTCGGTCATTTTCCATCGAAAACAACCTCGGATGTATATGGACGGTTTACAATGTCAGAAATCTTAATAGTTTAATTACGCTGCAAGTAGATCGCGTAATTTAAATATAGAAGTTAAATTTAATTATGTTACTCTTGGGAATCTAAATCATTTATGCAATAATACACTTCATTGGCAATCAATTTAAATTTAGTAATACAAAATAAACGTTCAAACACTTTAATATTGATTAATTCTATTATTTAAATTTTTACGAACTATTTTAAACGATGAGCCGCCATACATCCGAGTTGTTTTCGATGGAAAATGGCCGAGGTGTTCCGAATGCGTGATGAAGTAACGATGAAACAGTTGAGCCTGAACGTAAATAAACCCAATTAAAACAGATAATCTTCTATTATTTGACAAAACTTGAAATATGGTGGCCGTAGGCAATATTTGCAAAGACATTCCAGACCACAAACACATTAACAGCTCTTAACAGTTCTATGCAACTCAGCATTGAACAGCTCATTTATGATGACAAACGAATACAATCATTTTATTGATCTCTTTTTTTATCACATATAAATCTTCCGTATCGCCAATTATTTGTTTTTAATGTATGTACAAAATTGATTGAATCGACAAGAAATTGTAAACAGATGTTTTTGGTATGTTCATGATATTTTGTTATATATTCGTTTAACAAAAAACTCTTGTCTATAAGATAATCAGTGGCGGATCTACAATAAGACGTCAGAGGGAGCGTAACTTCGGAGCGTAAACTTTTGACTGGCGCACCGCCCTCTGCTCAGAACCGAATTTATTGTTATTTAAGATGTTGGCAGGTGGGTTTGGGGCTATTCCCCCCAAGAACATTTGTACAATTTCTGGTCCGAAATGGTGCATTCTGGGCGTATTTTACTACCCTTTTCTCCATACCATGTTCTATTAACTTTTGCATAAGTTGTTTTCCTATTCATACAAAATTCAACTTTACGGTGAAGTTTGGTGTGACTAAAAATGAATTAAAACACTGTTCTTTAAAAAAAAACAACCCGATAATCGTTCTTGAGATAAGCAGCTTTAAGTAAGTCAGTGCTTGTCAGAAATCGTTCTGTGGAGTTTCATGAGTTTAGTATTGAAATAAGGTTATACAAATTTATATAAACAATGTAATATCTAGATTTGTTTTCCCGTCAAAAAATGTTAAAACAAAAATCTAACAGAAACATATTTTATAGAATTTCGGCCCGGGCCGCAAAACTGATAATCGCTGAGTCATGCAAATAATCGCGAAATCCCTGTACAAATGTGTTACTATATATAGTAACATATGTATTAAATAAATATATTTGGCATTTTTTGTAAATGACTATATTATTTGTTATACCTATGTATGAAGGCTCATAATCGCGCGATGCGGCTCATATACTACAAGTGTAAGTTCCCATTCGCAAAACCATACTTGTGTCTTTTCTGTTTTAAAACATTCAAGCCAACGAAAGAACAATTAGCCATCATTTTTTACGTTTTAAAACCAGGGCGAAAATTAACGGTAGTTCCTGCTAGCACTTTATTTTAAGTTCTTAATGTAGCGAGATCGTTTTTACGACCTTTTTAGACAGGTGAAAAAAAATCTGTTGTTTACCCATTTTAAGTTGATTCTTGCGTTTCTTGTTTTCAAAGTAGGCATTTTAATGACTTACAACTTTCTTCTGAATAATTAAAATGAATGTATGTCAGCTTACACATATGGCTTAATTGAGTCGTGGTAAATAAAGCGGGACAACAAAGTCACGCATTTGTTTTGGTCCTATTCTTGGGCCTTCCAATCGATCTTAATTACATCCGTAGAATTTAACGGTCTTAAACCTGCACTCTCACGAATTGTATTGACATTAGTTTTGTCTTGGAATGATCAAACATTTGTACACCTGACTTGAAAAAAAATGTCATATACGATTGCTTAAAAAAGATCAGATCTCTGTTTTTTTATATTTCTGTTCCACACGCACCCACACGCACACACGCACGCACGCCCGCACGCACCCCCTCCCCCCCCACACAAGACAGCTAATTCTTAGAATCTGAGAGAAGTAAATCATAAAAATGCATAACAATTTTTGAAGAATTGAAGTAGATAAATAGTATATATATATATATATATATATATATATATATATATATATATATATATATATATATATATATATTCATGTCGACATGGCCAGCCATGGTCATGCATTTAAGTAATAAATCGTGCCAAAAATAGTATTCCAATAATACTATAACTAAAAGTAGGTAACCAGTCCTAAAGGTCGTTAAATGGTCAGACAAATGAAATTCAGATATAACTACATGTCACAAATCAACAAACATGCCGCAAAATAATATGATATTGCTCTTGCTTTAAAACACTTTTATCCACATAACATCGTCGTAAAATAATAGCACACTGGTAATGTTCACGGGTGAGGCATAAGTCACCTTTTATTACTAAATAATTTCACACAGTAGGGTTATATTTATTATGAGTTTTACACTCTTCCTATATTTCAGTATTTTTTTGCAAATACGAATAAACATTTCACAAGAACGTTTCGCAACTTATTATTAAAATTAACTATTCAACGTAACACGTCTGCGAAACTGTCATTTTGGATAGTATTATCCATCGAGGTCACATCTTCAGTAGATGTTAAACACTCTTTCCATATTTCAGTATTCTTTTCAAATACGAATAATAAATTTCACAAGAATGTTACCAAAGTCAGTATTAAAATAAACTATTCGACGTATGACTTATACGAAACTGTCAGTTTAACATCTACTAAAGTTGTTACCTCGATGAATAATACTATTCAGTATTGTGGAATGTAATAAAAAATGAACTTTGTGAGACTGTACAAATGTTCTTGACTGGCTAAGTACAATAAAATAACTGTTTGGAGCTGAACATAACTAATTGTACTGTCAGTTTAATGGCTTTAAAACACAAACATTTTGTTTTATTTTACTGCTGTCATGATTCTTCTAAGTACAGAAAACAATACAGCTTAAATTAACCAAACAACTGCAACTTTAATAATTATTGGTGAAGAATAGGCAACTACACCAAGGGTACTGGTACTGTGTACAGTGTGGTCCGCACCACTGCTGTTGCTTATAAATTTAAAGTTCATGATTTCATACCAGCCAATTTATGCCAATTATTTAAACAAGCCAATCATAACAAATCATTTTATGCACTCAATTTTGATTATTGGCCTACGTGACTGAGTCAATTTATTTTTTCTGTTTCAAATGATACCCAAACTATATCTGGCCACC
Source organism: Mya arenaria (assembly GCF_026914265.1). Classification (NCBI taxonomy): domain Eukaryota; kingdom Metazoa; phylum Mollusca; class Bivalvia; order Myida; family Myidae; genus Mya; species Mya arenaria. Next base: position 9,767,981 of record NC_069123.1, on the reverse strand, counting down.
AGGCGCCACAATTAAACATTACTGCCAATGAATATATTTTTTTTTTTCAATTCAAAGTTTTAATTTTTGCAAGCGACATAATTTGCCTTTGGCTATTTACAAATTTAATATAATCATTTCATGGTAAAGACCAGACAAACATACATAATTATTATCAAGGGAGGATATAGTATCAAGTGTTGATCAAGACATCATAAAACATAAATGATCACACACACGCAAGCACACACGCACTTCACACGCACACGCACGCGTACACACACGCAAGCATACGCACACGCACACACACACACACACACACACAAACACACAATTGACAAGCTTATTTGAACATCGAAGTAAAAAGAAATAGTCAACTTATTTCAATGTAGAAACAGATTCTACTGCTTGCTTCTTTTGACTGCTATGTACTAACAATGCATTGATATCAAACTTAATTTTATGATATTATAAAATCAACTTCGTAATAGTTGAAATGAAGTTATATTTTATTGATTAAGAATGGGCGCTATCATTGAAGCTAGCAAACGAGCCCTTCTTAATCATAAAAATATTACTTGAAGTCATCTTATTGACTGAATAAAACCTCATTGGCTGACGGTTGTATTTGGACGGTTTACATACTCAAAAAGTAGTACGTTTATGTCCTCTGCAAGTAGATCGCTTAGTAATTGTATTTAGCAGTTAAACTCAATGACTTAAATCTTGGATATCTTAATTATGTTTGCAATAAAACACTTCAATGGCAATCAATTTAAACTTAGATCAATAAATGCAACTCTAAAACACTACATTTAAAAAATGATATAATTAAATTTTTTAGGAAATACTTAAACTGATGTACCCGCATAAATCTGAGGTTGTTTTCGATAAAAATGACCGAGGAGCTCCGAATGCGACTATGTAACTCATAAGTTCATCAATTAGTATGCCATCGTTGCCTAATATATTTATTGATTCAGTAAGTCACATACTGAACTAAGTCATAATCAAAGCACTAAAAGTACTGAAGGGACGGTTAACAAGATGATACTGTACTTTGTCGTATAGAAAGGCAGGTTAACATGTCTCCATGGTAAAGAGTATTATTTGAGGAATAATGACATGCTTGTGATACAATGTTTTACAAAGCTGATGGTTCAACGTTAAAAAAAGTGTTTGAAGTTTAGGTAATAAGTTGTAGGTATAACACGAGGCAAAATTCACCTCTCTTGCAGTGTGAAAAAAGACCGCTAAGATATATAGTCAATATATACCCGTCAAAGATACTTTATAATCAAGAACATATGAGGTTATAACAACATTAGTTTCAGCACTTCATAGTTCAGTTAGCTGGTACGCTATGTCAATTTGATCGAATTTTAAATATACTCAACTTTCAGAAGCTAGTAAAACGATTAAACTGGTAACATTTTCGAGATAGTCATAAACATTGTAAGTTTCGTCAAGATACTTGGCAAACTAATTGGGTAGACAAGGTTGAAAAAAGGATCGAAATGAAAACGCCTAAAATATAACACTATGTTCTGTTTTGTAGAAGAAAAACAAATTACACATTTCATGAAATACACACAATCAATGTACATGTGGTTGCGTTCATATCTAAATTTATTTAAGACCAAAGAGTATGAAACGTTGTTTATAAAAATCCCAGTTACAAGAGAACGTCAAAAGTAAATTTCCCAAAGTATATGAAATATCCAAAATAATGTTAGAACGATTTCTTCGATGCGACCAAAATGTCTGGTTACTAAATTTTTATACAATGTATATGAAAACAGACGTATTAAAACGTATGTCCACCATTCCCAATAAATGAAGGTACAGTGCACGAATAACTAGGCTCAGGTGGGCGTCCTTGAAGCAATAAACACTAAATATACAGCAACTTCACACTAACCATGTTTTTCAGGACGCTTCAATGAGACATTGGATGTCGCTGGTACCAGACGCAAGCAAGCTGGTCCTCGGCGTGTCAACATACGGCAGGACGTTCACGTTACGCCGGTCCCGTCACCACGAGTATAACGTGCCTACCACCGGCCCAGGGGTAGAAGGCGAGTTCACACGGCAGACTGGCATGTTAGCGTACTATGAGGTAAGTTTTAGGCTTCTGCATGCATTGTACAGAACTGGTTACTTCTTTAGTTTTCCTTAAAATTAGCTTAACCATTAATAGAATGATCAAATGAATCCTTTAATGATAGGTGACCAATCAAGTTTGCTCTTATGTTTAAACCCGCCAATAGATAACTTTGGATAACTTATCCAGTTGTTGATGATTGACTATTGGGCTTTTCCCTGTAGTTTTCATTTATTGCAGCTTAAGAACCACTGTGATATGCACTGATTGCTCCTTTGCTCGCTGTTCTGCTATAGTACAATGCGTTATATAAATGCACCTATACATCTGCTGTAAGCCAAAGGCTTTATCCGATACGCGGGAATATTAGTTTGTTCGATATTAGAGCGACATAATGTACGTCAGAAATACGTATTACCTGATGCCATCCTATACTTCTGATTTTCTACTGTACACTAATCCGATTATTTTTTATTAACACCGACTTATCTTTTCACGGACTTGTAACTGTTTGAAGAAAAATCGTTTGTGTAGAAATGTATACAATTTCAAATGGACTGTGTCATTTAGATATTCGAGAAGAGCTGTTAACTTATTTCTGATTTTCATTTTATTACCATATTACCGAATAGGTTTTTTGTATGCTAATTGCTTATTTTTAGAGAAATATTACCCAAATCTTTAATGCTAAAAAATACCAAACAATTTTTCACTCTTCTTAAATCACCATATTCAGCGATGTAACCAGTACATGGACGCGCCGCGAGTGTGGGACCCCGTCAGTCAGGTTGCTTATTGGTACAGCGGGGACCAGTGGATTGCCGGGGAGGACACCGACAGTGTCAGAGCAAAGGTAACATAGCATCTAGACTTTTTTTTTATTATTCCGTTATATCAATATCAATTTAAACAATAACATTGAGACCTACTTGAACAATTGCAGCATTTACTATGTCTCTCTTGAATGCTTTTGTGCGAAATGTCATGTTTATTTTAACTGTTTTTGTTTTCACAGCTTTGAATTTTGTTTTTTTGCTATTTTCACTATCTGATAGTTTTCTGTCCGGACAGTATTGCTTAATGATAGCAAAGTCAAATTTAATATGCCGGTTATGCCGTTCGTAGCTACCATACTCTTGAAAAACATGCTTTCCTTGGTCGCATGGTGAAATATCATTCGAGCTAACACCGATATTCAACAGTCTGTGAATAGACATGCATATAACATGAGAGAAGTTTCAAACAGTTTTTGCCACCGACTATTCGTTCATTTTATCTATCTTTAATGTCGTTTGATTCAAAGGCTCATAGCTATTTTAAATTATGTTAATGAGTATTTCTCTGCAATGTTCTTTGTGTATTAACTGTGGTCTTTGGCATGTGGTAACATTTGTCCTCGGTCCTTGTACGAGAGTAACATGTTTTATTTTTAGCTTGCTGTTAGTTGCACTAATTGTCATTAGTACGCAATATGTAAAACAATATTTGTTGGTAAAGTGTTTCAATGCATGTTTTTGTATACCATATGATGATGTTACTGTTTGTGAAGTAATCTGTATGAATACGCTTGCTGTGTATCAATACATGCGACGTATGTTGCATATATAGTGAGTGTCTATGTGTCATTTTAATCCCAGGTGAATTGGACGACAACATACCAGGCAGGCGGGATAATGCTCTGGTCATTGGACACGGATGACTTCAGAAAGAAATGTGGGAACGAAGCGTTTCCGTTGCTGAAAGCTGCAATCGACGAAAAAAAAGCTCCGACTAATTTATGGCCAAAGGGAGAGGGAGTTCGTATAAAACAGTTTGAAATCGGAGTCCAAATAAATAATACTGTTACAATGACCATGCCTTATGATTTTGATACAACCACCTTTGTGACGGATATCTCTACTGAAGATATAGCTAACTTTGAAAATAGTGATGAAAAACTAACTGTTGTTCCAAAATTAAATAAAGAAAGAAGCGTTCCCCAAAATCAAAACACTGAAAAAGTCATTCCAAAGCAAACGAAAAAGGTTCAACCTCCTCGTAAGAAAGGCAGAAGGAGGCGTTTGCGTCGATTAAGAAAACCAGCAACAAAACCAACTACATCTCTCACAACCACACGACCTACACTTCCAATGACAACAGCTTTACCATCAACACAAATAGCACTTGCTCCGTCTACTAAATCAATACAGACAACCACGACGAAACAATCGCCAATAACTATAAATAAACCACTAGTTAAAACAACAACTCCCTTAACATTTAAACCAGCCAAAGCGGGTCCAACGCCAAAGGCCAAAAATACTGTACCTCGTAGAAGAAAACTAACTCGAAAACAAAGAATACAAATGATTAAACGAAGAAGGCAGATGGCTTTGCAGAGGAAACGAAACGAAAGGATGAAGTCTAATCGAAAACAAAAAGCTGCTACTAAGGAGCAATCACAAATAACCACGGTCAACAAAACAAAGGTAACGATTGCTACCACGCAAACAAGTATCAAAACGTCCACGGAGCAAACTATTACAAAAAAGGGAAAACCACAACAAAAAGCAATCAACAAAAAAGCGAAAACGAATTTAGGCTCGGGAGAAAGAATAGACATCAAAACAACCACAATGACTACAATAAAACAGATACAAACGAAAACACCAGCTGCTAAAGTAGAAATTGTTGACAAAACGTCTAAGGCGACTCAAAAACCCCAGCCAAAGACCAAGAACAGTCCCGCCCAAATAAATGAAAGGCGAAGACGGATAATGAGGATTCAAAGAATGCGACGATTGAGAAAGCAAAGGCAGCAAAAAAATAAACAACAATTGAAAAGCAAAACTCAGGAGAAAACTACAACTGTTGCTCCTACAACCTCAACTCAACCTACTTTCGCTTCTACGGTGAAACCAAAAGTGGCTTCCGTTCAAATAAATAATAAAATAAATTCAAATAAAGCATCATCTAGCAATAAAATAAAAACGGAAAATGCAGAACAGATTAAAAAGGATACAACGAAAGTCCCTACTGCACAAAATAAAGATAATACCAAACAAAAGAAACCCCCTAAACCCCGAAGAAGATTTACAAAACAACAACTCCAAAGAATTCGCCAAAGAATGCAACGAATAAGGAAACTAAAACAACTTCAACAACAAGAAAAAAATAATCAAAAGAAGGCATCTGCTTAACTTGATTGTGTGTTGCTTTTGAGTACATTTAAACATGGTACTTATTTGTCTTGTATTGGACTGTTTTGGTCCGTTGTCTGCTTCTTGCTTGTTGTGTGTGCGTTGGTTTTCTCCAAATTGTTGCTACGTCTCGTACAAACTAGTCACATTATCTTTCACTACTTTATACTAAATGGAATACATTAGTGTTGAAGTTGCCTTAAAGAGAAATATGATTTATCAATTTAAGGCTGACGATTAATCTTAATTCCAGGTTAACTGGGCGAGATACAATGCCGCCGGTGGCATTATGCTTTCATCATTGGACATGGACGATTTCACTGGAATGTTTTGTACTGGAGAAATATCTCCTCTCCTCAATGCTATTCACGATCAGCTTAAAAAACCTTTACCACCAAATCCCCACTACTTTGAAGGCTTCCTTACCTCTCAGCAGCATACTTGGGAAGTATCGGGAACTTCCACTGTAAATTATTTTGACCTACATGATTTCACTACAAGCACGGAAATGACTGCATCTTCTACTACTCCTCCTACATTTACAAGTAAACCCACACACATTCAGCCGTCAAAACTGTCTCCGTTACAGCCCATTACATCAAAATCACAAGGAAGGTTCTCACGACCACAGCAAATCTCTAGTCACGGCAAAGAAAGTCGAGTAGGTGTAAGTAGGAACCATCTCAAGGAAACCAGTCTTTTGCAAATTGAGACTATCCAAACAACGGGAACAGGAGGCTCGTCAAAATTAAGCTCACACATAAGTCTTGACGAATCAGCCAAAAATTCCAACGTTTCAAACAATGTCTCGAGACTTTTGCAGAATACTGCTGATTTGCCAACGCACAGCTTCATAGATAGCATTCTTAAATTGATGGATGGGAAGACAGATAATGATGTTCAAGGTGTTAGAAGCAAGTTCAATACTCATTTAAGATTAAAGGATTTTGACAGGTTCAAATCCCCACCTGTGGAAACGTCTCCTACCGATTACATCATAACACCGGGCTTTGACTCGCATAATATGAAATTACCTGGTCCAAAATTGACACCTGCGCCAAGGAAAGACAGAAATCGAGATTTTAGCCCATGGATTTCGAATGAACCGCAATCAGAAAATGGTAAAGGATCGAAGATCGGTGCACGATTAAGCTCTTTTAATATTATTTCTCCGTTCAACACCAATTCTGCAGCGCAGCGAAGTTCCAACGGGGGCTCGCGGACAAGGTCAAGATCACTGTCAGCTCCTTCACCAAGCAGTCCAGATGCAAAACCAAGAACAGGTTTCGTGAACGTGGCTAATCCGAGGTCAACCGTAAAATAATGAAACATTACTGGTCAAGAAATCTCGTTCTCGCATGTGTACATGATTTATTTATTTATTAATTAAACTGTGTGTATTATTTTTGTAAATGTACTCATTCCCAATTATAGTGTTTGTACATGAATATCAAATGTTGGTTTGTATTATTTCCTCTCTTTAAAACTTTAAAGCAACCTTTTATAAGTTAAACAAGTCTTAAAGTTGAACAAAAATAACAATATACTAGCTCAATTAAAGCTCAAACTACCTATAAATCCTAATTCTCCCTTCTTGTATTAAAATAGTTCACACAGAATACTGAAATCCAATGCAAAATGCAATTCCCCATGATTTACCATTGGTAATGCAATAAACATGATGTAGGATTGAATGGCGAACAGAATCATGAGAAAATGTCGCAGTAAATTAGTGCCAACTTTCACTTGCCCTCCGATGTGGAACTGAACTCCTAATGAACAGTAAAAGAAGTACCGTAGCATTCAAAACTTATTGTGGCGGAAACACAAATTCCGAGTCACGGCAAATCAAGACAAAATGGATCCATAATTACACTTGTTGAAAATCAACATTGTTTTATAGCAATGACGTATATATATTTATTATATGTTTTTTTTTATCTGTTAAAACCTACTACGAGGGTTCTTCGATGGCATTGATACTTATCTGCCACTTCTTCAATTATCTCATTTCATAAGCATTGCATAATGCATTCATGATTATGAGATCTCAAAGTCTGATAATCATTTCGACAACAAAAAAGCAACATAGTCCAAATAAGTATTACACATGTAGTTGGATTTTCTTTTAGATAGCAAACAATTGTACCAACAATCACATTTCAACACAAGAGGACGCTAAGTATATGATAATGATTATTTTGCAATGAAAGAAGGCTCATTTTCAAATCCAATAAGCCATACGACCCAAGAGGACAAACACCATAAATACACATATTTAAAATGGTGCATACATGCACATAATTAGGAGAATGCAAACGATATGTTTTATAAATAAATATCGTTTGCATTATGTAATAAATTACATGAGTATATCGATTTACATACCCAACCATGTAAGGATGGAGCTAGATAATGGTAGAAAAAATGTGTCTAGGTATTTTAACAAGGTGTCATTCAAAAAATAACACCCAGTATGTTACATGCGCCATTAGTATAACGATGGAAATAAACAATATTCACATAACGGAACAAAACAAAAGGAATAATATGCGCTGCAATATGTATATCAATGTTCAATTAGTTTGTGAAGTAAAGTGTTTGATAATAATAATAATAATAATAATAATAATAATAATAATCATGATCGATTAACAGGTTAACGTTTACCAAGAACAGCTAACGATGGTATATTGACACATGCATCAGCTTACGACAAAACAGCTACATATCTACTTGCATTATTCATATTGATATACTAATAGCAAGAACACATGTTATTAAAGGGTCCTCTCCTCTCCTGTTATTGGAACAGTATTGCTTACCACCGATGGCTTTCCAGAGGTAGTTTCTGTAGAAGCATGTTTGGGCTCCACCTCCATACGCCGTAGAGCAATTGTTCATATTGATTGCGCGGTGATCTTCTGATATCTCTCATTACGCGATCTAAGCCCGGCACTTTGACGACGAGTTGCCAACTGCCAGCGCCAAGCATTCCTCGTCACGTGTGAAAAGGTGTCGGGTCACGAATAAGGTGTAGAGCATTGTGAAACCCGTGTGAAGATTAGAGAATAAATAGACTTGTGAGAGGAAAGCGTTGGTATTTCAAGTTAGGAACTTCGAACTCGATGAACGGTGTATTTATGAAATAGTTCTTTTTGAAGCTGAACGTTACATTTTGGAGGGTATTGAAGATACTAAAGAGATGGATTCAAGATGGGATTTTAGGTTTGTTTGCCTTTTTTCTTTTTAACATAGTTATGATACATCAAGCAGCGATGCCGATAAAAGTGTTGACACTAAGATTAATATAAAATTCATACAATAATTATTACCTTACGGAAAGAGAAGAACATATTAACATAACTCAAGTTATTTAATACTACAAGAAATATTTCGATTGACTATTGACTCAAATGCTTAAATTAAATCATTAAAATTCGGAAAGCCCAATACAATATTTTGGTACTGTATATATGACTTCCACACTCTTTAATGTTCTTTCAATAATAACAACTGTTTTAACCAAGAAATTATTAAACAATTTTCTCATACTTTTGTTGGTTTAACATTCATTAAATACTGTATATAATGAATACGTTTTTTCATTTCTCACATTAGTAAACCGAATTTGAGATGTTTACTTTTGACACAAAGAAATAAAAATGCGCACTAAATATAAAAACGTAGTATTTTACAGGACATTAAAAGACGCTGAAACATGTATTCGTTAAGACGATTTCATTTGAAAAATAAAAAAAGACTAGAATTATAACAGATTGACACGTGAATACTGCAATATAAAAACTACGTAATGAAACAAACGATCGTAACTCATTGTCATTCACTCTTCTTTATTGCCCCGTTTGCTCGGTCAGGGAAGAGCAGCAGAACTACAAAAATTACTAAATTGAAAAATTACGACACAAATCATTTTGTAGGAAGCTTAGAGCAGGAAATACGCTCCAGCTATTTGACTACGTACATATGCAAGTCGTTGATCCTTTTCATTAGTAGAGTTTGAACAAGGCATTATTAATATACTTAAGCAGGAATTACGGGTTAGACATCAACGAGTTGGATATGTTTCCCCTAGGTATTGATAATAAATGCCAATGTCATTTCGGCCGTATCTTTATTGAATGAATATGACGCATTGGGTAAACAATTGTATGATTTGTCAAGATAAATGCCTATAAAACATATTAGAAAGCGGAGGGCAGAGAAGGTTAAGATATCGTTCATTTGTCCGTTTATTTGGTATTGTTTCGCTATTATAATTAGTATGCATAAGCCTTTCATTCATCGACAAGTATTAACGTTTTATTGAAAAGATTTCATGCGGTTTCCACAGGGGGTGACAATTTATTTTTTACTTTTCTTAGATGTCTTTTTGACCGTTGATTAAGTGTTCATGCTCTTTTATCATAAGGTACCATACACATGTGTTTCTAGACGAATCACGAACACGACATCGTAGGTTTGAATAAACGCCTTTCCCGAATAGTACCGGACCAATACGCATATATACAAGCCCTAGTTCAACATATTTTTTATTCGAGTCAATAAAACTTAATTGGTGGTGGAAAAAAGAGGTCGAGCGTAGATGAAAATCTAGCAAATATTTTATAGTCGCCTACACCGTTTTGTATTCATCAAGATTCCATAATCCAATATGATAAAAAGGGGAAAGGAGGCACGATGATAAACATATATTCTGTAATACGATTAATGTGACCGACAGTGCAGGCCATATTGATCAGCATTTTGAATTCAGGGATTGTCAGAATTCCTAAGATGTTCCAAACACAACCAAAATTGCCAATGGTACTAAGCAGAACACCTCACTGTGTTCGGCATAAACTGCTAGTGATTTGTTGTGGACAATGATTCGTGAGAACTTGTCAATGCCTAGTTTCTGAAGTTCACATGTCCTTTTAGTTTCTTGTCAAATCACAGACGTCATTAATACCCACATACGTCACCTGCAAACAGAGTTGGATGAATGTCGTTTTTTTGTAATTAACATCATAAGCATGCGCGTCTTAAAACTGACTAACACTCCTGAGCGTAGGTGCAATACTGTTTCTTATTTTTCTTTTGTTTTACTACGTCAAGGGAAACAACTTTTGTTAGATCAATTAAAACGTCAAAAAGAAGCAATTGAGTAAAATGCAACAATACAGGTTTTTCAGGGACGCGATGGGAACGGACGGGATAGACGCAACTACTATATAACCCCCATATCTGTCTATCTTGGGAATAATAATAATTCATTAACTGACAAAAAGAGTAGACAAACAGTCACAAAACACGTATCAATTATGGAAATTGCAGAGACAAAACCAGCAGTCAAAAACCTCCTATGATCTTGTTTAATGGCAAAGAGATCAAAGGTCAAAGCCAATACTCAGATAACCAGCAGGAGACACACAAGTAAAAACAAACACAGTCCATAAGTCGTGTTTCTGAACATGTATAAATGATTGGCCACTCGCAGCAAGATATATAGCAAAAAGGTCCCAAACACTTATTTTGTGAACTACGTCATCAAGGTTTGTGTACATAGTACATGTTTACATTGGCAAGTACGTTAACACGGCAAAATTGATTTAAAATATGGTACCAGTAGCTTCCTTGCCTAGCAATTGGCATAAAAAAGGTTGTACTGGGATAATGATGTACTAAGTTATGGTTAAACCAAGGGAAGTTGTATCCCGATTATCGGTGCTTACGCAAAGCACGTTAAAATTCAAGAGGTGTCTGCGTAAAGAGCAAGGATATTGAACCCGGATCTCTTGTATCTGACTCATCATATCTTCTTATATATGGATTTGACTGGGAATGACAATCACTTCTACATCATTGAACTTATGGCACTTAAAGGCAATTTAATACGCGAAGGCTTTACTGCGGAGTCGAGCCATTATGAAGCCAATAGGTGCAGGCAGACATTGATAAACCCAAATCTTTACGTTCACCTAAATCTTTGTGTGCACACATAAAACTTGACGTTCATATTGTATAACACGCAAGAAGTTATAGTTATTGTTTATTTCAATATTGCGCTCGAATTGGAATAGCGCGACGTCATTTAACCAGTGATAAACGACGTTACAAAATTCAGCTACATGTATTCCTTTATTCAAACGAATAATGCCGGTTACACTTTTTAAAAAAAACATAGACTCAATTGTATAAGATACTGCTAATAAAAAATCGTATTGGATTTTTAAAATGTAAATTCATGTAAGTATTATTCGCATTTGTTATTATAGTGCGAATAAGCTACGCTTTGCATAAATATGCAATTATTAATAGAATATGCAATTATTTTAATATCGACGAGTAAGAAAATGCAATATGAAAAGTAGAATACGCCAAAAATTTCTAAATGAACGAGTACTGAATTAAAATAAATACAAGTTGATATCTGTTTTTACATTTTGGCCGCGGTCGGTGATCGAGATACTCTCGTTTAAAAATAAAATCTGGGTCATCGGATTCGGACAGTTTAATCCCCGGCTTAATCCGACAAACCGGTAAAACCCGGAAAAAACATGAATTGTATTAAAGATGCAATTAAATGCTTATTTAGCGTAAGAATCATGTATCAAATCATTTTTAAAATGAATTTATAATCTTTCATTTTATCTGAAAATTAGTTTTTTTTTTGCTGATTGTAATTCATATATCAATATAGTCTCTATGTTGAGATTGTTAGGATGTACTTACACAAAATAAATAATTATACGACTGTGTCGCAACACACTATTTATTTGTGTTAGTACATACTAACAATCTTTAACTTAATGCATGTTATACTCTTCATTTAATTCAAAGCGTTTACAGGCTTTCGCCCTGTTACGGTTTGAGAGATAGTCATAAAACGCCGAATGGAAAGGAAAGTGTTTGAAGATTTCTCCGATCGTCTCAACAATAGATACATCAATACATACAGGCAATATAGTATGCGGGGGGATGAATTTTGCTCGAGGATCCTGTCATTGTAGAAAGATACCTTAATCATAAACTTTATTTACATGTCCAGTGCATTTTGTTGGATGCATTTTGTTTAGCGGGCATCTTATAGTATATTAAATACAACTCAGTCATGTTTGAAGTTTAGAGTAGATTTTACTTAAATGCCTAAATGCTTTATCTATGGCAGTGCATTGTTTGTGAAACCAAAGTTCCAGGTAAGGTTTGTATCTGCAATTGCAATTGCGTATTACTCAATATTAATAATGAGTGTTTGAAGTGACTGATACTCGATGGTTTTGATTTAATTAAGTTTCAGCATAAAATCTTAAAATATTTTCGAAGGAAATCATGACGATGGATACACTGTCTTTAGATGTTTATGCTAATTTGTTTTCAATTACATGACTATACTCACAAAACGTAGCATACCGAAAGCTTTTCAACGCTTTTAACACTTTGATTCAACTTCTCGATTGTGTGTGTCGCATACATAGTTATAAGGAATAGTTGATAGCAAATTTCTGAAATGCGCTTGACCTGATAGCACGATACTTATGCAAAACTTTTGTTTTAAATTAATTCATACACTTGGAAATTCTGAATTTTACTTCATAATTACAGTCTCGAATTACAGGATATTTTTAAAAATTTCTTACAGATTGACCGAACGTCTCAAAATATTAATATTATGTATTTTTTTAGCTTAACAATTTGAATTTAGTTCTTGATTTGTAGAGTGCCAGCCAGCCGCAACATCCAGAAGTACAATTATCCCCTCCCAATTCATTAAAAAATATTGAATGATGTTATTGGATAAATTCCGAAAACCCTTCCTTCTAAGGTTTGTGGAAACATAGTTCTATCAGGGAAACAAAGAAATAAAAATAATTTTCCCGGTTTTAGTTTCACTTTTTAAAATTTTAGCCCGTTATTATAATATTCCAAATAAAAAATCAGCGTGCAGAGGACTGGGACAAAATGTAAACAAAGTCATTTCGGAAATGATGTTGCATATGCACACAATTTTGCGTGTGTCTTTGGAATGAAATGCTATTAAAGTCTTTTAATACCGTTTTTAGATGTATAATAAACATAAACAATGCTTGTTTTAAGATATATCGCAATACAATTCATCCCTAGAACATTAAAGTAAAAATATTTTTTGTGCTCACTCTGTGAAATAAATAAAGATATATCATTGAAAAAATAATTATCTCTATATATGTTTAAATGACATCAAAGTGCCAGAAAATCTTTTTTTTTGTCTTGAATATTATTCCATAAATTTAAGCTCGGGCATTTGAATGAATCAATGAGTATTTATTAGCTCTATGCCTGTTAGAAAAGTTTGATAGCGAAAAATGACTTGAAATACATTGATAACATGTTTGCCTTCATTTTGTATTTATTCCATTTATTAACCCGGAAACAAAATCGCAGGAAAACAAAACAAACCCGTTTCATCCCATTTTGAAATAAAAGCCTAATTAAATTGTTCCTTTATGCAAATATCACAAGGCATCTGACCTCGAATTACGTCTTTCCAATCATGGACGACGTTTATTGGGATTCTTCTTCCTCTAGATATGTTTGATTTGGTTCCCTCAATATAGACTCGTTTCTTTGTTTACCAAATGTGATTTTCATTCAAATTAAAATAATCTGAAATGAGGTAACACAGAATGTTTCGCCCTGTGATAGCGTTATCATTTTGATAAAATGACGACATTGAACAATATGCGGCAAAAATTGTATTTTACCATGAGCGCTCACTACAGGATGCACTCATACTCCCAGATGAGATTTAACACAATTAATAATTTTGTTTTAATATTCCAAAAAGGATGAATAAATGTCGAAAACAATGGTTCTTATGAAGGATACCGAGTTTAATTTGAAAGAAATGAGCATAAAACACAGTATTTCTAACTTATGAGACTATAGTTGACCACAGTTAATCTTTTAGCATTGACCAATTATGTCATATTTTTGCGCTTTCTGCTATTAAATACACTTGTTATCAGTAAATAATATTTTCAATAAATGCATTATTTAGAAAGTCGTTAAAAGGCTAACTGTCAAAATTTATGTTTGTTATACAGTTTATAGTTTATATCTTTATTAGAGTCTCGTCCATATCCATACTAAAAGTTACATGCAACACATAAAACAAATAATTATATGGCCATTCTATACAGAATTACAGGAGACTATTTGACAAATACATAGAACATATTAATACAAAATAAAATACAGACTGTGTATGTATTGAACCTTTTCAAGACGACTCCTACGGTACCAATATCACAATATTTGCGGACAAGTGTTATATGGCCATGAAATTAAGTACGACATCAAGAATAACTGATATTAAATGTTGTTTTAATTATTTTTGGTTCAATACTGCTTAAAAACACCTCCAAAATCGTTAATCTTCGTTCTTTCCATTCGGCAACAGTATTTGCATGTCCCCCTTTACAGAAAACATGTAAACTCGTTCTTCAAAACTATAGTTGTAGGAGAAACTCTACTGAGGTCTCTTGGGCTTTCGTTAAACGTTAGGACATGAACGAATGGCATTAATATTACAGAAATATGTAATTCAACCATAACTAGATTTTCGTATCGAGCATCCATGCATTGTTTTAAACACCAGGCTTAATGTACTTGAACATTGCGAGCAGACATCACTTGATACAAAATTTAGTTAAAACAGGCAAATGACCATCTGTGGATTCATTGTTATGAAGAAATTTAGATAAATGGTTATATGCAGAAGCTCCATAATATGTTGTTTAAGCTGTACACAAAATCATGCATTTGATACTTTAAGAAAACTTTCGAAAAAGGTTTTCAAACTCCCTAAACCATTGAAACTAAAACGAAAACAACTTGGTATCCACAAAAACGTTGATCAGCTTTGAAATGATGTTATAATAAGTGGCGGGTTCACTTTGGTGTTAGAGGGGCAGGCATTGGGGGCGCAACTTTCAACATGCACTATTTTCACTTAGACCTTTATAGATGTGGATAACCTGTTGGTAGGGTATATGAGGCTCTCCCCAATAAAGATTTGTCCAATTAAAATTGCGAATTTGAGCGTATTTTTGGATAGGTATAGCCTGTGTGCGTGTGCGCCATTCTCTTATATCGCAGAGGATAATCGACACGCGGTTCAATATCATTTAATAAATAAATGATAGATGTCTTAACAAAATGGCTTCGTTTAACAAATTCAAGTTATTGTATTGCAGTTTTAAATTTTACTACTTATGGTGATTATGTATTTAAAATCCATCTAAAATTTTACATTGTTTAAAGATTTGAATCCAAGTGTTTTAATTGGTCTGTAAATTAACTGGCCAATGGACTGAATGGAATCACTGAGGCGTGTCTAATGACAAGGATAAGAACTATGTTGACTATGGCCCCATGAGTATTTTATTTACTCTTCTTGGTATACCAAGTTGCGAGTTCACAGCAGGAACTGGAGCTTGTTCTTTCATGTTTGGTTCTTCACCACACTAGGCGAGTGTTGCTTCTATTAAAAATATTCCTTTTAATTATTGCTCTCTTATGTCTGCGATTCCGCCGTTTAAAACGGGTTAAACCTTTACAAATATTTTAATGACCACACCAAGGCGGTGACCTTGATATTAATAATACCATGTTTATTTTAGCACAGTAACCAGATACTTATAACAAACGATGATCTAGCATGTTCGTGTGTTTTGCCTTACATGTAATTATTTTGAGGATTTCTTGATTGTTTGGTTTTTGGCTTTGTGTATCAATTGCGCTGTGCTGGTATTCAAAATTAGTCTGAATTGAATCTAAAAAGGATGTTGCTAATCGGAGTACTTATTTTTAATAACTGACCAATAGAGTGAATGAAGTCAATGTATGACCCTAAGAATAACTGAAATTGCATATTAAATACCACACGGGAACCTGTTTTGGCTACTGGCTTCGACCAGATGTTTCAATTAAATTTGTATATTGAATAGATAGCAATTGTAATCATAACAGTATAGAAGAATAGTCTGAATACATCCCCTTCGTTACAGTTTCGTCTCAATTAATACCAATCACTCTTACTTGATTCCAACAAAAGCCGATGGCGTATAGAATCATGTTTTCAAGAGGCTGGTAGTATTGGTGCTCATCTTGAGAATCCTCTAGAGAGATACAAACTTCATACCTTTTAGATTAGTGTTAGTGCTATTGAATTAAGTAATGAATATCGGTCCTTTCTGTTAACCAAAGATTTTTGCAATGTAAATTTACCATTTGTCAGACATGGAAATGTTGAGCGTTATCAAAGGATAGCCCGTGACATAATACTCGAGTATTACAGTCAAAACCCGTTGGCTCGAACTCGCTTGGCTCGAATTCCTCGTTGGCTCGAACTTGATTTAGAGGACCGATTTCTCTATACTGAAGGTTAACAATTTCGCTTGGCTCGATTTTTTCGACGCTCGAAGAATTTTCGCCGGTCCCTGGGAGTTCGAGCCAACGGGGTTCGACTTTATATGCGCAATACAAAATCATGACGACAAAATAGAGAAGGAAAGATAGAAGAACGTGCTATTGTCTCACTTGTTTCACTCTTATAAGGTGCTAACTCCTTTCTTGTCGACCATGTTCCTGAAGATCTTTTAAAAAAGAATAATACTACATGGAAGTCTTTAAAAACATACAGCAACACCATTTGCTCTTATTTACAATAAAAATAATTAATATGTTTATGACACGTGACAGACTAGCCTGGGCAAAGGAATAGAAAACTCAACTGAATACAAAGCACGCAATTGAATTCTAATTCAAAAGAAAACTACGTAATAGAAAGTCTTATTGAGTTGTCTCCAGTTTGGTATGCTTAACTAGTAAATTATTCATAGAACGTTTCTCTAAAGTGGCTCTAAAAAAGTAGTTCAAAATTAAATAGAATAATATACACAAATGTTTAAATTTAAACGATTGGAACTAGTACAGAATATTCGGTTGATCGATTACGATGGCAGCAGTCATTTAAATCAACATAACGACATATTCTGAAATAAGCAGATGAAAAGAACATTCATATAGAGAGATGGAATTAGAAGTATTATAAAGAGTAGGAATAGCATGTATACGCAGTTCTATCGCTTATATCATAGTTCACCAAAAAAAAAGATTTGCACATATGATGCTC
The DNA here is from genome assembly GCF_026914265.1 of Mya arenaria. Lineage (NCBI taxonomy): Eukaryota > Metazoa > Mollusca > Bivalvia > Myida > Myidae > Mya > Mya arenaria. The sequence goes on along the minus strand of NC_069123.1, from coordinate 9,750,541 downwards.
AGTTTGCATATTTTTCTCCAAATAACCAATTTATGAGTAGTACTTGAATTGTCAAGATATCAGCGAATCACTGCAATAGTGCATATTTATTTTCGCCGATAAACTCGTACATAAATCATTTATTTTTTCTTTATGTATATAAATATACTATTTATGTTTAATTTCAGGTCGACCTTTCCTGGGTTTTCGATCATTGTACTGGTCATTTCAGCGCACGGATTTGAAATAGGTATGATGCAACCATATTTCTTTCTTTTTTATAAAGAACATATTCATTGTAGATTGTTCGACTACTTTAAAAAACACACACCTCAATTTTAATTCAATGCCATCAAATATTGATTGTATAAAAGCCATGGAGGAAAAAAGCAATTTACTACAGTTGTATTATCTTTTTAACTTTGAAAACTCATACGTTCTGCCATCTATATATTTTAATTCATTAGCATTCCTCCCTTGAAATATAATGATAAAACGTGAGTCAGGCATCATTGGTAGATGTTAGATGTAAGTTACGACCTGTCACGATATGTAGCAACATAAATGTATTTAGAAAACAACAACAACATATCTTCAATCTATCAAGGTAACAAACATGAGTTTTCAATTCAATAAAGGACTGATTTTTATTTTCGTGCTTTTCTGCAGTATGAACTCTTGGTCGTGATTTTTCAAAATCGCAGTCGAGTGTTCATACTACAAGAATGCACGAAATATAATAATCAATCCTTATATCTACGTTTCCCCTTTTCATTACTTTTTTGATAATAAAGAATTTGGTTTAATGACTTTTTTGTTTATAAAAAAGTGTTGAGTTTTTCATTCGTGTTTTATATATGCATAACCAAGGTCTTTCTTGCGCATTTCCGACTAATAGGTCAAGAATGGTCGACCGGTTCCGCCTACATAGGTCAAGAACGGTCGACCGGTTCCGCCTACATAGGTCAAGAACGGTCGACCGGTTCATGCAAAGTGTACGACAATTTTATCGTACAGAAAAGAAAGTGCGAATGTAAATATGATTTTATTAACTGCATGTAGACTCCCCCCAATATAATTTAGTTTTATGATAACCGGTATGATTTTCTTTTTTTCCAGAAGCAACGAGCGCACACAGTCGGCTCAATCTACTTCAGGCATTGCAATTATTGCAACACCGTTCGACCCATGCTTATCTTGCTGATAACATTGTGCCTTACAAGGAAGATAGCATCAACGACTTTGATACAAGTCCAACCTATTTAGATGGGTCGCTGCTAGTTGAAACACCTGTTCCTGGCAGAGAGACCAGCGCAAACAAAAGGGGTTGGGAGGATGTGTCGTTTGCATGGAGACAACCTCTACATAAACGTGGTTGGGAGAGTATCCGAGGGTTAGTTTCTTTTCCTCGAAAATTGTCACCTAAGCGAGCATTGGCCATGGTCAGAAATTTGTGGCGAATTCCGGAAATTAGGGAAAAATACAAGGCTTTGTTGAGAGAGGGAAAACGAAGTGATGAACAACTCGTGAATGTACCAGTACAGTCTGGAGACGACAATCCGACATGGATGATGGATGAAATTGAATATGATCAAAACGGAATTCCAACATTCATGCTCCCACACGACGATACGTTCTCCGGGGAAGAACTCGGTGCTAAACTCCCTGCTAATAATCACTATGAGTCAGGCAGATTTAAACAGAAAGATAGGTTAACCAAACGAGGCTGGGAATTTGTCGGCAATTTTCAGGTTGGTAAGAGATCTAGCAACAACCCAAACGTAAAAACTTCTAAAACAACTCGTGGCTGGGAAGATATGCGATGGAAGAGAAACGGTTTACGGCTCTTGAATGGACAATACTCTTTGCCAAGAAAAATCAATCCATACTTAACTCAGAGAATGTTGCCTACTGGTGACCACACACCTCTTGGAAAACGAGAGTTGTATCCATCTGCAACGAATAAAGAGCTCCTGTTAAACGAAGTATATAAGTCTAGGGGTTTGGAACCGATATCCTATGATATTGATAACGAAAAGCGCGGCTGGGAAATGTTCAGCTGGAAAAGAACTCTACCAGTTATCTCCAGATATTCCCAATCATCTTCGAACGTATTTCTTGGAGAGCCCGACGTTTTTCACTCACTGAGACGTAAACGAAGCGTTACTATTGATGGACCAAGGAACGCAGACCAGGAAAAAGCTGTTCAAATGGTTAGAAAATATGTAAAAGGAAACAGGGATGGGCTTAGGAGAATGTTCGAGCTGCCTGAATGGAAACAAAATCAACATAGGTATGATGGGCAGCAAACATCATTACCTCTTGATACGAATACTGACGGAAGGGTAGACCGCAATAGGCGTGGGTGGGAATTCTTAGACACGTGGAAAAAGAATAATTATTTTAACTTGGATGAACATACTGGACTCGTTGAAAAGCCAGAGACTTACAAACGAGGATGGGAACCTATAAAATGGAAGAGAACTTCATTAGATAAAGACAATGGTGATGTTTATGGAAAGGATAAATTGAAACTAAATGACGAAATAATAGCAATGTTTCCACATTATAACAAAGATGAAAACACTTTAGCTCCTACCAATGACGTTATGGAGAAGGAATAAAGTAGCGTTATTGTGTTTTCAGCATTAAACTGTTTATTGATAGTTCAATAAATTGCAATTATATTGTCTAGCCCATTTTATTAAAATATGCTATCTGCAATAAAATGTAAGGAAAATGAATGTAACACAATTTGCCGAAATCCTATGGGGAAATTAGTGTCCATTGTATGCGTACAATTTTATAGGATAACTACGACACCATCTCTTTGATCACATTTGTTCTCGCATTGCAACTGAAAAGCGAACAATTTCCGGTAAAAATGTAATACTAGAAGCGTGTATCCATTTACCAATTCCGATTTTTAAAGGTGAACAATACATAACATAATTGCTCCGATGGGAATGTTGAAAATTGTAGATAAAGCTAATGTTCCTTGAACGGGTAATATGAGATTCTTGATATTGATAATCGCTTGAATGTAATGGGTGGGAGTTGTTTTTGAAATTTACGCTATAATGGCATATTATATTGCATATATCTTGCACATTCATAATTTGGCCAACGGCGTGGGCTGCAATTGAGGTACTGTCGTCATCATATTTCTAATATCTTAAATGGTACAAGCTAATATTTGATATGGCAACAAGATATATCTTGATGTTAAAATGAAGTTCGACCGTTGGGTTTAGACTTCAGGGGACATGATTACGAACAGTCTCAAGTGGAAGAACTGCAGATCCTCGTCCCAGTGTTACTTTTCTTTCCAGTTGAGTTTGATGATGAAATTTACTGAATTTTATTTTAATTCGAAATTTTACAGTTATTCACATTAATTGTTGTGAAACGAATTGAATAAAAGTGATTCTTTATAATTCAATAAACGTGCGTTTCTGAGTCTGAGTCTATACTTGGACTTGTGACCGTTCGCAATTATGGGCCCAGTTCTTTCGAAGAAGTGTCATCTTTGAATTAAAATTATAAACTAAATATGCATGCATAATTTTTGGTATAAATGTATTTTAAATGTTTGCGTTATGACCATTTAGTTAATTCACTAAATTACTAACTTTTCTTGAAAAAAAAGAAAAAAGTAATTGATCATGATTATCTTCATTAAACGTGTCAAATTCTTTAAAAAGATATTTTTTCTCGCATTAAACCAAATCTTAAACCGTGGGCTATGTTTGATCCCGTAAACAAGGACTCAAGATTATTTAAGAAATTTGGATCTGGCTTTAGATTTTCCATCGCTTGGAATTAACATCGTTAATTAAAAGAAAATAATAATAATTGAGGCAGTTAATACTTTGATTTGGCACTGGACCTTAAATGTTATAAAACAAACATATCGTGAGGACATGCTTGCAACAGGCTCAACCTTAACACACTTCTTCTTTCGAGAAAATGGACCCAGGACTGACACATACACAAATGAACCTATAATTACTATAATGTGATATTTATATGAGACGGCAGAATACATTCATGTTATTGCGATGATAAACATAACAACATAATCTGTCGCCATTAAATTCAATTGCAATAAGAATTCGACAACGATCACACTAATCCAACAAATCGGTATTCGCTATTTCATTTATAGAACAGAACAGAACAGAACAGAACAGAACAGATATTTTATTAAGACTTGTACAAAGTACATCATCTTCTTAACCACATATGAATAATAAATAAACAAACACACGGTATGACATAGGTTATACATAATATGAAATAGAATTATAAATACATTAAAAAAAATATTCAAATTAGGTGAGGATGAACAAAACTATTATAATTATAAGTCAATATTTTAAGTTGATCTTCTTATACTCGAAGATTGTTTGACAAATAAGGAAAGTTCTTGTTTATTTCTTGTGTTTAACAGTTCGATGAACTTAAAAACAGACGGACGTAAATAATAATAGCGTTTTATGTATTTCTTTCTTATAGTTTCAAAACGTGTACACATACAAATAAAATGAAATTCGTCTTCTATATCTCTTGAGTTACAGCATAAACAATGTCTTTCTTCACGTTGTATTCGATTACGATTATATCTACCCGTTTGAATCCTTAACGGGTGTGCAGAAAGTCTAAGTCTGCAGAAAAATAGTCGTAAGCTTTTAGGTAATAAATCCAAATAATCTTCATACACAAAAGTAGTCTTAAATTCCTTATACAAAAATAAAACTGGGCTATCAAGGGAACTTTACCATTCTTGCTTAAAACAATCAATTATTCTTGTTTTAAATTCAGTTAGAAAGTACTTTCCATTTATCGTAGGAGTATCAGGCAGAAGGATTTGGCCTCAAAATATTGAAACAAAACCG